>NW_028225180.1:65915041-66327371 GCF_052327205.1 Somniosus microcephalus
ATTCTGCACCCTCTAAGCCTTTTACACTCTGACTATCCCAGTTAATATTGGGGAAGTTGAAATCCCCCACTATTATCACCCTATTATTTGCACATTTCTCTGAGATTTGCCTACATATCTGTTCCTCTATCTCCCCCTGACCGTTTGAGGGCCTATACTGTAGTACACTCCCAGCAAAGTGCTTGCCCCCTTTTTGTTTTTAAGTTCTGCCCATGTGGCCTCATTAGAGGAACCTGTTAATATATCATCCCTCCTTACAGCAGTAATTGACTTAATTAATATTGCGACACCCCCCTCCTCTTTTACCCGCCCCCCCCCCCTCTGTCTCGCCTGAAGATTCTATACCCCGGAATATTGAGCTGCCAGTCTTGCCCCTCCCTCAACCATGTCTCCGTGATAGCAACAATATCATACTCCCATGTGTTCATCAACACCTTCAGTTCATCCACCTTATTCTCAAGACTCCTTGCATTAAAATAAATGCCATCCAGCCTTGCCCTACTCCCTTGTGCCGTTACATATTTGCTCTGCCTTCCAAGCTGACTTTCTTCCTCTATATTTGGCTGTACATCACCCCCTATTATAGCTCCACTCTGTATCCCATCCCCCTGCCAAGTTATTTTAAACCCCCCCCCCCAACAGTGCTAGCACACCTCCCCGCAAGGATATTTGTCCTGTTCTGGTTCAGGTGCAACCCGTCCGACTTGTACAAGTCCCACCTTCCCCAGAAGCAGACCCAGTGATCCAGGAAACTAAAGCCCTCGCTCCTGCACCAACTCTTTAGCCACACATTCATCTGCTCTGTCCTCCTATTCCTATACTCACTAGCACGTGGCACTGGGAGTAATCCAGAGATTACAACCTTTTGAGGTCCTGCTCTTTAATCTGCTACCTAGCTCCCTAAATTCTTGCTGCAGGAACTCATCCCTCTTCCTACCCATGTCGTTGGTCCCAATGTGAACCACGACCTCTGACTGTTCACCCTCCCCCTTCAGAATGCCCTGCAGCCGTTCAATGACATCCTTGACCCTGGCACCAGGGAGGCAACAAACCATCCTGGAGGCACGTCTATGGCCACAGAAACACCTATCTGTTCCCCTTACGATAGAATCCCCTACCACTATTGCTCTCCCACTCTTTTTCCTCCCTTCCTGAGCAGCAGAAGCACCCCTGGTGCTAGGAAGTTGGCTGCTGCTGCCTTCCCCTGGTAAGTCATCCCCCTCAACAGTATCCAAATCAGTATACCTGTTTGAGAGGGGGGTGGCCACAGGGGTCCCCTGCACTACCTGCCTGCTTCTACTGCTCCACCTGATGGTCACCCAGTTCCCTTCTGCCAGTGCAGCCCTTATCTGCGGTGTGACCAACTCACTAATCATGCTATCCACGACGCTCTCAGCATCGCGAATGCTCCAAAACTCATCCATCTGCAGCTCCAGCGCCTCAATGCGGTCTGCGAGTTGCTGCAGCTGGATACATTTCTGGCACACATGGTCGTCAGGGACACCGGCAGCGTCCCTGAATTCCCACATAGCGCAGGTGGAGCATAACACGGGGCTGGGCTGTCCTGACATGACTTACCCTTTAATTTATTTAAATTAATTCAATACCACCAATTAAAGATATACTCTAGGGCGCTTGTATGGCAGAAGTCCCCGCTACACCAGAGAGACCCTAGAAAATATAAACCGCAGAATTGAAGTTACCTTACAGCTAAATGATATACTTAAGGGCTCTGGTTTACAAACATACTATAAACCACCGAGTTTAATTTTAAAAAGAGAGAAATACTTGCCACCCAATCACTTACCTGCTTTCTGGTGACGTCACACTAAGAAAGCCCGCGAAAGTGAGGTTTTATACTCACCCGGGCCTCGGCTCACTGGTCCCTCCGCTCCCGACTCCAAGCACTGTAAATAGGGCAAGTTGGGAATAGGTTGATATTTAGGCAGTCCCTACGTTGTAACTTTAAAACCCACCGTGTTCAGCTGCATTGACCCATCTGCAATAGGCCCATGGTTAATGAACAATGCATAATGCATATTCCTACTGAAAATCATCAGTAATTGAGTGTATAGTTGTTGGTGTACTTGTTGACATTAGAAAGAAGAGCAGGCAGCTGTGGAAGACACATCTGGGAGGGTAAGTATTGTGTGCAGAATGTGAGTCGTGGTTGGGTGTATCATGGGGTTGATATTCTGCACCAGAACCTGGGTGATTCTCAGACTCTGGCAAAACTTTACACTTTACAACCTCATTTCCTGTTCTTGTGTCCCTTCAATCACTGGGGCAACATGACCAGAATAAATCAGTACACATCCCTCTGATTGGATTCTTTGCACCACCGTTAAAACTGGTGGAACAGCATCGCGGGATGATCCTTTCCCTCCACACTTTCACTTTATGACCTTCACTCTGCTCCTCAATATATTGGTTGTTGTTCTTTGCAGAAAGTCACTGAGCTTGCGGACAATGGAGACAAGGCTGAAAGTTCCAAACTTCTTCTGAATCTGGTGATGGAGAAAGGTTCTGGGGCCCGGAGGGTGATGTGGGAATCATTTGTAAAAATGCGCCATGGGGTACCAAAGTTGGACAAAATACTGAAAGAAATAGAGGAACACGGTACCGTATAATCACGCACTGAATTAATTTCAGATCTAAAACTACATATTCTTATTCAATTGTATGCATATCTGAGTTCATTGAAATAATTTGGTTTAAACAGGTTCTGATCTGTCACATTATGCAGTCATCACTGAAGGGATATCAGAAGTACCCGATCAGCTGAAGGGTATGTCATGAAATGGAAATTAATTGCAGTTTATTTCACTTCTGTTGATCAAAGATTTGACACTGACCATTTGCTTACAGATTTCTAGGAAGGTGAGATTGGAAATGGGCGGCGATGCCAAACATGCCATAATGCATTGTCCGCCTGTCCCGCTCCACCAGTATTCCCTTCCATTGACTTCAGTAGAACTGAATATCGGGCGTGTCGTGTAATGGTCGGCAAATGCTATTGCGCTTGTTATACTTCCCCGCCCCATATCCAATTTCACCCCTCTCGGAAACAAAAGTTCAAGGAGTTGGGTGACGGAATCGAACTATGTTTGCATTTGTCGTTCATCTCAAAAATTCAAACTGGATTGGAGTTGCAATTCGTACTATGGCTGGAGTAATTTGTAAATTTGCAGATGTTGGCTCTACTCCTGCTGGTTGTCCAGCTGTTGTCTTGGCCAGGTCTCTCTTGTCAGGAAACGTCGGCAACATTGAAAAGTCAAAAATTCAGCACTGGGAGTTTTGAACAGTGATAATTAAAGAGTTAAAATCAACCGTGTTGAGTTCATTCGACAGCTGAATTGTGGCATGATCGAATCATACAGCACAAAGAACATTGTTCCCATTGCCAGCTTTGTGAAAGAGCTATCCAATTATCCCATTCCCCTGCTCCTTCCCCACAGCCCTGCAACGTTTACCTTTTCAAGTATATTTCCAATTTCCTTGTGAAAGTTACTATTGAATCTGCTTCCACCAGCCTTTCAGGCAGTGCATTCCAGACCACAGCAACTCACTGCCTTCATCTTCTTTATTACCTTCACCTTCTCTCTGGTTCTTTTGTCAATAACCTTAAATCTGTGTCCTCTGGTTACCAACCCACATGCTAGTGGAAATAGTCTGTGCTTATTTACACTATCGGATCCCATTATAATATTCATTCTCCCTCACCCCTGGTACCATTCAAGTAAAGCTGCTCCTCACCCTCTCCAAAACTTTGACATTCTTCCTAAAGTGTGGTACCCAGGGTGGGACACAATACTCCAGCTGAGAACTGACCAGTGATTTATAAAGCTTTAGCATAACCTCCTTGCTTTTGCACTCTCTGCCTCTATGTAAAAACCCATGATCCTGTATACGTGTCTAACAGCCTCATCAACTTCTCCTACCACCTTCAAAGAGTTGGGATAAACGGATCTTTTTCAGGATGGCAGGCTGTGACTAGTGGGGTATTGCAAGGATCGGTGCTTGGGCCCCAACTATTCACAATCTATATCAATGATTTGGATGAGGGGACTAAATGTAACATTTCCAAATTTGCTGATGATACAAAGCTAGGTGGCAGTGTCAGTTGTGAAGAGGATGTGAAGAGGCTTCAAGGGGATCTCGACAGGGTCAGTGAGTGGGTGAGAACATGGCAGATGGAATATAATGTGGATAAATGTGAAGTTATCCACTTTGGTAGAAAAAACAAAGGCAGAGTATTTCCTAAATGGTGAAAGATTGGGGAATGCAGATGCTCAAAAGGACCTGGATGTCCTTGTACCTGAGTCACAAAGTGAATGTGCAGGTGCAGCAAGCCATTAGGAAGGCAAATGGTATGCTGGCCTTCATTACAAGAGGATTTGCATGCAGGAGTAAAGAAGTCTTACTCCAATTATATAGGGCCTTGGTGAGACCACACCTGGAGTACTGTGCACAATTTTGGTCTCCTTACCTAAGGAAAGATATATTTGCCATAGAGGGAGTGCAACGGAGGTTCACGAGATTGATTCCTGGGTTGGCGGGACTGTCATATGGGAAGAGATTGAGTAAGCTAGGCCTGTATTCTCTTGAATTAAGAAGAATGAGAGGGAATCTCATTGTAGCATACAAAATTATTACAGGGCTTGATAGGATGGATGCTGGGAGAATGTTTCCCTTGGCTGGGGAGTCTAGAACCAGGGGCCACAGCCTCAGAATAAAGGGTAGGCTATTCAGGACTGAGATGAGAAGACATTTCTTCAGAGGGTGGTGAATCTTTGGAACTCTCTACCCCAGAGGGCTGTGGAGGCTCAGTCATTGGGTATATTCAAAACAGAAGTCGATAGATTTCTGACTAGTAAAGGCATCAAGGGATATATCGATATGGCCGGTGAATGGAGTTGAGGCAGAAGATCAGCCATGATCACATTGAATGGCGGAGCAGGCTTGAAGGGCCAAATGGCCTACTCCTGCTCCTATTTCTTATGTTCTTATGTTCAACGGATTGTGTTCCACACCCCGAGGTCTTTCTGTTCCTGCACCCGCTTTAAAATTGTACCATTTTAGTTTATAAGTTTGTGGAAGGTGAAATAGGCCAGGCCAAGCTGTTGATTGTTACATTTGTCTCCATTGAAATAGTGGAGTCATATAAGGGCCATATCTAGGCACAATCTAATCCAACCACCCCTCCCCTTCTCTACACATGCATGATCGGTATAAATTAATGGATTTCCGTATATTATGGCCCAGAAATTCGGGTCTCCACAGGTGAGTACGCACGGGGTACTCACCTGTAGGCCCAATGGAAGTGCCGGTTTCATGCATGCACTGCGCATGTTTGGGAAACCGGCACTTCCGTTCCCCTGAAAGAAGGGGTTCAGAGGTGGAACGCGTGCGCGGGAGTGGCAGCGCGTGCGCATGGAACTTACGTTTTTTTTGCAGGGTTCTCCAGGAGGGTAAGTCTCCAGGAGTTGCACTTTTAAAAAGCAGGCGCAAGGCCTGCTTTTAACAAGGTAAGTGGGGAATTAATTAAAACATTTTTTCCACAGATTTAATGGCCCAGAAATTTGGGTCAGAGGCTTCCCGCGGGTGCAAGCCTCCAACCTGCACTTAACCTAGCGCGCCTGCCGTTGAGCTGTGGGCCCCCGTGGGATTCCGATCCTGGGCCTCGTCCAACTGCCGGCGAGCAGTGCTTGCGTATCCCAGGGGCGCAGTTAGTTCGATGCATCCCCTGGGATCACGTGGGCCATGGAGAACCAATGGTAGCAGAATGCTTCATTCATAAGTTTGACAGGAAGAGCTGTCAAACCTGTAAGTAGTATAAGCCCCAAAACATCACTAAAACTTCAAATAATTTTTTTTTTTAAAATAACTATAAATTACATAAAATAACTTTTAAACAATAATTTAACTTATTGAAAACATTAATTACATTTTCTAACGGGGCTAAAAATAAACTTACTTTAAAGAAAGGTATTTAAAAATAATAAACCTGTGGAAAAAATATTTTAATTAATTCACCACTTACCCTTGTTAAAAGCAGGCCTTGCGCCTGCTTTTTTATATGTGTAACTGCTGGAGACTTACCCTCCCGGAAAAACCTGGAAAAAAAACGTAAGTTCCATGCGCACGCGCTGCCTCTCCGGCGCACACGTTCCACCTCTGAACCCCTTCTTTCAGGGGAACGGAAGTGCCGGTTTCCCGCGCATGCGCAGTGCATGCACGAAACCGACACTTTCGTTGTGCCTACGCGTGAGTACCCCATGCGTACTCACGCGTTGGGACCCGAATTTCTGGGCCAAATTATTTTTAAATACTTTAAAGAAAGGTAAGTTTATTTTTAGCCCCGTTAGAAAATGTAAATAATTTTTCAAAAATTTAAATTATTGTTTAAAATAGTTATTTCATGTAATTTATAGTTATTTTAAAAAGGTGATTAAAAAATAAATGTATTTGAAGTTTTAGTGATGTTTTGGGGCTTATAGTATTTATAGGTTTGACAGCTCTTCCTGTCAAACTTATGAATGAAGCATTCCCTGCTACCATTGGCTCTCCATGGCCCACGTGATCCCAGGGGACGCACTGAACTAACTGCGCCCCTGGGATACACAAGCAGTGCGCGCCGGCAGTTGGAGCAGGCCCAGGATTGGAATCTCACGGGGCTTGCACCCGCGGGAAGCCTCCGACCCAAATTTCTGGGCCATTAATATAACATTATTCTGGGAGGAAGGTTAGGGATAGTATTGTGGATTCAATGAAGCTCTTGTTTATTGGACTTTTGCCTACTTTCAGTAAGAGTTCTAGGCAACTTGGTAATAGAGAGGATAAATTTTAACTTTTGGCAGTTGATTCCAATAGAACGCAAAATCGGACGATCTGGTATTGACCGTTGCAAACGATCAGCAAAAGTCAAAAATCGAAGGCAATGCAGCTGTAGATTTTCACATAGTTTATCAACAAAATGCCTGACAAAATATTTGTGGTTGGCATCTGCACCTTCTGAAGTACAATAATGTTCTATCTATAACTAGGAGACCAAAACTGCACATGATGGCCCTAATGGTCTGACAATGAGTAAACACAACAACAGTATAATGTAGTTCCATTTGTACTCTGTCTCTATTCCAATGTCGCCCAATACGAAATTTCCAATGTTTATGAACTGAGTGTCCACTATAACCCATAGATCAACAATTGCATTGTTCCATGTAAGACTTATTCCAATTTGGGTTGTTCAGTCCCAATGACATTGCAGGTTAATATTGTCATACCGACATTCTCATCAACTGTTTCTATTTTCAGGAGTGAGTCATATGCAAACTGTAAATTAAGTAGTGTTGCAATCTCCTATCAGATAAAGCGGATTTACATCTGTCTGTTTTCATTGAAGATGCTCAACAGCAACACAAGGAAAAACTCCGACAGCAAAATGAAACAATTGAAATGAAGACTATTCTAATAAAGGAGAAGGTGAAGATTTCCCAGTTGGAGGACCGATACACTGAGCTGACAATCATTTCTCCTGTTCGTCATCGGAAACTGGTAGAGCATGAACTGCTGGCACGTGGCAAGGACCATGAAAAATGCAGAGAGATGCATCTCCAGAAAGAACTGGAAAAGATCCGCATGGATCAATTGTTCCGAAGTAGTTTTTCCCGAGAAGTAGGTTTGCTCCATACAACAAAGGGAGATGTTGTGCAATTTAATTCAGGATGTTCAGCAGTTGTCATTGGAGATCCGGGAATTGGGAAAACGACAATGATACAAAAACTAGTTTATGACTGGGCCACTGGGAAAATATACCCACACTTCCAATTTGTTTTCAGTTTTAAATTCCGCGATTTGAACACCTTTAACTGCAAAACAACACTGAAGGATATGATTCTGGTTTCCTATCCTTACCTGGCGAATAGTCTGGAAGAGCTCTGGAAGAATCCCGCCAGTTTGCTTTTTATCTTCGATAGTTTGAATGAATTCAAGGACAGTATCGACTTTGCTGACAATCCGACAGATACACCACCTCCATATATGTGCATGGACCCTGAGTTCCCCTGTGACGTGTCTGACATTGTGTACAGTTTAATACAGAAAAAGCTGCTTCCAGGATGTTCAGTGCTAGTGACCAGCCGCCCAACTGCATTACAGTTATTGGAAAAGGCTGAGATCAGTGTCTGGGCTGAAATCCTGGGATTTGTTGGTGAAGAGCGGAAGGAATATTTCAACAAGTGTTTTGAAGATCAGACGGTGGCAGCAGCTGTTTTCAAACACGTGGAGGAGAATGAGACCCTGTACACCATGTGCTACAACCCTTCCTATTGCTGGATCCTCAGTCTGTCACTGGGTCCCTTCTTTACACAAAGAGACTGGAAACAGCAGCGAGTTCCCAAGACCATCACCCAACTATATTCCTACTATATTTACAACTTTCTGAAAAACCATGGCCAAGAAATTGAAAGCCCCTGTGATGTGTTATTGAAGGTTGGTGAGATGGCCTTCACAGGAGTCTCCGAGAAGAAGATTGTGTTTAGAAATGGAGATTTGATCAAGTGCAATCTGCAACCTTCCCAGTTCCTGTCTGGGTTCATGATGGAACTTTTGGAGAGAGATGATTCTGCCCAGAGCGTGGTGTACACATTCCCGCACCTCACCATCCAAGAGTTTGTAGCCGCACTCGCACAATTCCTGACTCCAGATCCCGGGGACATCCGGAAACTCCTCAGTGAAGCCCACAGCAAGGAAGATGGGCGATTTGAGATATTTCTCCGTTTTGTTGCTGGTCTCTCCGCCCCACAGGCAGCTCGGCCCCTGGAGGAGTTTCTGGGTCCATTTCTTCATCAAACCACCTGCCGAGTGATTGACTGGGTGAAGGAGAAGGTTGAAGGGCAGATTGGGAACACAGGGAGTGAAACTGATAAAAGGAACCTCCTGAACACATTGCACTACCTGATTGAGTCTCAGAATAAAGCACTGGCACAGACCACTGTGGGATCAGTGGAAAGACTTAAATTTGGAGATTCTGATTCACAGAAAGCACTGCCACTCACCCCGATTGACTGTGCAGTCATATCTCATGCCATTGGACTCTGCCATACAGTAAAGCAACTCGATCTGCGGAACTGCTCCATTCAGTGTGAAGGACTCCAGCGGCTGCAACCTGCTCTGTGCAAATGTGAAGTGTTGAGGTAACTGTTTTTGTTTCTATAACCGTTAATTGAATTATTGAAGTCTTTTGTTATTTAGAAAAAAACACTGCACACTCCAGGTAAAATTGAGAGCCGAATTTAGCAATAATGTACAAAGTGATTGATGTGCCATCAATAACTCAAGGACAAGAAGTTAAAGGATTCAACTGAAGGCTTTTAATCGCTAAGAACATTGCACGTCATTCCACATCGGATTCGTCTGGCAGAATGACTCATACAGCTCTTGAGGCCTTTATATGACAAAAGACAGGGGCGGAGCCAATACACACAATAGCGGAAAAGGGGGGGCGGTACACACAATACAATGCAGGTAAAACACAGGGGCTGATGAAGGCATATATTTCATCACATTCACCCCTTCT
This sequence comes from Somniosus microcephalus, assembly GCF_052327205.1. NCBI lineage: Eukaryota > Metazoa > Chordata > Chondrichthyes > Squaliformes > Somniosidae > Somniosus > Somniosus microcephalus. The sequence continues at coordinate 65,924,622 of NW_028225180.1, forward strand.
ACAGATTTAGTCTGTCCGGGGGTGTGATAGTCCTTCCTGAACGTCGCAACAGTACCTCGGGTTCCGACCGGGAGTCCGTGGTGCCCTCCTGGGCATACCCATGTGCTGGGGGTGTTGCAGGTACTTCTGGGGGTAGTGAGGATACCTCTGGGGATGGTGGAGGTTCTTCTGGGGTTGGTGAGGATGGGTCGTCGTCGCTTCGTGCCGAGGCGAGGTCCTTTATGGACACGGTATCCTCACGCCCGTCGGCGTGCTTGACGTACGCGTACTGTGGGTTTGCGTGGAGTAGGTGTACTGCCTCCACGAGGGGATCCATTTTGTGGCCCCTCACATGCTTCCGTAATAGGACTGTCCCTGGGGTGGAGTGCCACGAAGGTAGGGACACTCCCGAGGTTGATTTGCGGGGAAAAACAAACATCTTCTCGTGAGGAGTGGCGTTAGTAGCAGTACACAGTAGCGACCTTATCGAGTGGAGTACGTCTGGGAGGACCTCTTGCCAGCGGGAGGTAGGGAGGCCTTTAGACCTTAGTGCTAAGGTGACCGCCTTCCACACCGTCGCGTTCTCCCTCTCCACTTGCCCATTGCCCCGGGGGTTATAACTAGTGGTCCGACTCGTGGCTATCCCCTTCGACAGCAGGTATTGGTGCAGTTCGTCGCTCATGAACGACGCCCCCCTGTCAGTGTGGATGTAGTTTGGCATGCCGAACGTGCAAAACAGGCTGCCGAGGCACTTGATGACCGTGGCACTGGTCATGTCTGGGCAGGGGTAGGCGAATGGGAAGCGGGAGTACTCGTCCACAATGTTGAGAAAGTACACATTGCGGTCGGTGGAGGGGAGTGGACCCTTGAAATCTAAGCTCAGGCGCTCGAATGGCCATGTAGCTTTGATCAGGTGGGCTCGGTCGGGCCTGTAAAAACGGGGCTTGCATTCCGCACAGGTGCGGCAGTCCCTGGTCATAGACCGGACCTGCTCGATGGAATAGGGCAGGTTACGGGATTTTATAAAGTGAAATAGCCGGGTGACCCCCGGGTGGCAGAGGCCATTGTGGAGGCCCTGTAGCCTGTCCCCCTGGATGCTGGCACACATCCCTCGTGATAGGGCGTCGGGGGATTCGTTGAGGGCCCCCGGCCTATATATTATGTCGTACTCAAACGTGGCGAGTTCGATCCGCCACCTGAGAATTTTGTCGTTCTTGATCTTCCCCCTCTGTTGATAAACATGAAGGCTACCGACCGCTGGTCGGTAAGCAGGGTGAAGCGTTTGCTGGCTAGGTAGTGCCTCCAGTGCCGCACTGCCTCCACTATGGCCTGGGCCTCCTTCTCTACCGAGGAGTGCCTGATCTCGGGCCCTTGGAGGGTTCTTGAGAAAAAGGCTACGGGCCGCCCATCCTGGTTGAGGGTGGCTGCTAAAGCGAAGTCGGACGCATCGCTTTCGACCTGGAAAGGGATGTTTTCGTCCACTGCCCACAGCGCGGCCTTCTCAATGTCGTGTTTAATGCTGTTGAAGGCGGCGTGGGCCTCGGCCGTGAGTGGGAAGGACGTTGATTTCAGGAGGGGACGGGCCTTGTCGGAATAATTGGGGACCCATTGGGCGTAATAGGAGAAAAACCCCAGGCACCTTTTCAGGGCCTTGGGAGTGTTTGGTAGGGGTAGCTCCCGTAGGGGGCGCAATCGGTCGGGGTCCGGACCGATTTCCCCGTTTTCCACCACGCAGCCCAGGATACAGAGGCGTGTGGTGCTAAAGACACACTTATCCTCGTTGTAGGTGAGATTGAGTCTGAGGGCGGTTTTCAGAAATCTCGCGAGGTTCGAGTCGTGGTCTTGCTGGTCGTGGCCGCAGATGGTGACGTTGTCTAGGTATGGATAGGTGGCTGTTAACTGGTTCTCATCGACCATGCGGTCCATCTCCCGCTGGAAGACCGAGACCCCATTCATTACCCCAAAGGGGACTCTGAGGAAGTGGTAGAGGCGTCCGTTCGCCTCGAAGGCGGTGTATGGACGGTCCTCCGGCCTAATGGGGAGCTGGTGGTATGCCAATTTTAGGTCGATGGTGGAAAACACCTGGTATTGCGCAATTTGGTTAACTGCCCCGCATAGCGGATATGGAGGGTAGGCGTCTAGCTGGGTGTATAGATTAACCGTCTGGCTATAATCTATCACCATCCGCTTCTTTTCGCTACCCTTAACCACTACTACCTGGGCACGCCACGGGCTGGTACTGCATTCGATGATACCCTCCCGCTTGAGTCTTTCTACTTCAGACGCAATGAACCGTCTGTCCTCCCAGCTGTACCGCCTACTCTTGGTCGCTATGGGTCGACAGTTGGGTGTGAGGTTGGCGAACAGAGAGGGCGGCTTGACCTTCAGGGTAGCCAGACCGCACACTGAGGGGCGGCTGGGACCCACCGTAGGTAAGCGTGATACTTTGGTGGTGGCACTGGAAGTCCAGACCCAAGATCACGCTCACACAGAGATCTGGCATTATCAACAGTTTAAAATCTCTGTAATCAGTGCCTTTTACCGACAACATAACTGCGCAGAAACCTGTAGTTTTTGAGGTATGAGTCTTATCAGCCATGGCGATTTTTGCCCTGTGTAGGGACTATCGTTAGTGAAAGTCGTTTTACCAGGCTAGGATGAATAAAGCTTTCGGTGCTCCCGCAGTCAATCAGGCACTTAACCTTGTTCCCGTTTACCTCTATGTCCATCATCGATCTAGACAACAGATGCGGCCTGGATTGATCCACTGTGATTGAGGCCACCAGTGGGTCCTGGGGGTCCGTGTAGTCGGGACAAGATGGTGGACTCCATGAGGGTGGACAAGATGGCCGCCCCCACGGCGCGCACGCGGCGGTGGCGGAGTTGGAGGCGGGGTTCCCTCTGCAGACTTTACTGAAATGTCCTTTCTTCCCGCATTTAAAACAGGTGGTGCCCTTCACTGGGCACAGATGCCTGGAGTGTTTGTCCTGGCCGCAGAAGTAGCATTTCGGGCCCCGATGCATCGCAGCAGTAGTGGGGCTCCTGGGTGGAGGCTGGGGCTCCGACGGTGCTGGGCTGGCCTGAGACCTGGGAGGTGAAGATGGCTTCCAAGATGGCGGCCCCCACGGCGCGCACGAGGCGGAGTGGGCCGCGTGGCCTGAGGAACAGGATTCAGAGTTCCTCTGGGCCATATCCAGCGATCGCGCTATGCCCATAGCCTGTTTTAAGTCCAGTCCCTCCTTTTCAAACAGTTTCTGCCGAATGTAATTTGAACTGAGGCCCGCAATAAAGGAGTCTCGGATCAGCTCCTCCATGTACACGGTGGCAGACACGGCCTTACAGTTACAGTCTCTGCCCAGTACTTTTAGGCTTAGCATGAAGTCCTCTAGTGACTCACCATGTCGCTGCGTGCGAGTAGTCAGGAGATGCCTGGCGTACACCTCGTTTATTGGCCGCACGTAGTGGGCCTTCAGAATGGTGCAGGCATCCTCGTAGCTGGTGGCATCTCGGATGAGAGGAGAGACCCGATGACTCACCCGGTTTCGCAGGATTCCCAGTTTCACGTCTCCGGTGGCGGTCGCGGCTGCTATGGCGGTGGCTGAGGTTTCGATGAAAAATTCGAAGCATTGGAACCAGTGTCCGAACTGTGTGGCTGCGTCTGTGGCATGGGGGTCCAGGTCCAAGCGCTCTGGTTTCAGGAGTCGATCCATCTTGGTGTTTTAGCGATTAAAATTGATGTGCCATCAATAACACAAAGACAAGAAGTTAAAGGATTCAACTGAAGGCTTTTAATCGCTAAGAACATTGCACGTCATTCCACATCGGATTCGTCTGGCAGAATGACTCATACAGCTCTTGAGACCTTTATATGACAAAAGACAGGGGCGGAGCCAATGCACACAATAGGGGAAAAGGGGGGGCGGTACACACAATACAATGCAGGTAAAACACAGGGGCTGATGAAGGCATATATTTCATCACAGTGATAACGAGACTGAACCACAATTCTAAGGAAGGAAATGAGAATGGAGGCTTTCCAAAAAGAAATTCATGGAATTTATGAGATGTCTGCTCCAAATATGGCATTAAATGGAACTGAACTATAGCGTTTAATTGGACATAAAGACAGAGACCTCGCTCCCCTATAAAATAAGAATGCATGGACATTTCAACCTTGTGCATTACCTGGAAAGCATGAACTGTCCTTGTTACATAAAATCCAGGACGGATTTTACAGCAGCATTTAGCGCTGTTTCACAATATACCTCACCTTGGGGAAAACCTACCTCACCTCGAGATATTATACAGATTGATACAAGGGATACACATAGGCAATCGCCGCTGTGCATTTAGTTAGCGGAATAATGAGACCATTCCCGTAAAATGCGAGGGTTAAGAAGCGATGGGACTCCAGGAGGGTGATTCTGATGATTGGAATGAGACCAGACTGAGGGGCATTTAAAGGCTTCACACAGACCGTGGTTTATTTAATAAAAGCCAATTCTGACCCTCTGTCAACATATAGCAAATTGGAACAAACCCAGTTTCATTTTCATAGTATCATAGAATGGTTATAGCACAGAAAGAGGCCATTTGGCCCGTCAGCTAGTCTCACTGCCCCGCCCTTTCCTCGTAGCCCTTCATTTTTCCTTCCTTCAGGTACATATCCAATTCCCTTTTGAAAGCCACAAGTGAATCTGCCTCCATCACCCTTTCAGGCAGTGCATTTTAGATACTAACCACTCGCTGCTTTAAAATGTTTATCCTCATGACGCCTTTGGACATTCTGCCAATCACCTTTATAGCGGTGTCCTCTGGTTCTCGACCCTTCCACTAATGGGAACAGTTTCTCTCCCTCTACTCTGTCTAGACTCACGATTTTGAACACCTCTATTAAGTCTCCTCTCAACCTTCTCTGCTCTAAGGAGAAGAACCCAAGTTTCTCCAGTCTATCCATGTAACTGAAGTCCCTCATCCCTGTAACCACTTTTGGAAATCTTTTCTGCACCCTTTTTAAGGCCATCACATCTTTCCTAATGTGCGGTGCCCAGAACGGGACACAATACTCCAGTTGAGGACGAACCAGGTTCATCATTACTTCCTTGCTTTTGTACTCTATGCTTCTATTTATGAAGTCGAGGATCCCGTATGCTTTTTTAATCGCTTTCTCAACCTGTCCTGCCACCTTCATCGATTTGTGCACATATACTCCCAGGTCTCTGTTCGTGTAGCCCCTTTAGAATTCTACCCTTTATTTTATATTGCCTCTCCAAGTTCCTCCTACCAAAATGTATCACTTCACACTTTATTGCATTAAATTTCTTCTGCCCCGTGTCTGCCCATTCCACCGTAAGAACATAAGAAATAGGAGCAGGAGTAGGCCAATCGGCCCCTCGAGCCTGCTCCGCCATTCAATAAGATCATGGCTGATCTGATCCTAACCGCCAATCCACTATCACAGAACCATCTCCTGAATCTAACAGAATTAGACACATGAAATAGGAGCAGGATCAGGCTACACGGCCCCTGGGCCCGCTCCGCTACCCACAGGGCCATGACCATTCCGAACCTAGACTCATGTCCAAAGTCCTGCCCGCTCCCCGTAACCCTTAATTCCCTTTACTTCTAGGAAACTGCCTATTTCTGTTTTAAATTTATGTAATGATGTAGCTTCTACAGCTTTTTGGGGCAGCATATTCCATGGACCTACCACCCTCTGAGTGAAGTAGTTCCTCCTCATCTCAGTTTTGAAAGAGCAGCCCCTTATTCTAAGACTATGCCCCCTAGTTCTAGTTTCACCCATCATCGGGAACATCTTCCCCGCATCCACCCGATCCAACCCCTTCACAATCTTATATGTTTCAATAAGATCGCCTCTCATTCTTCTGAACTCCAATGAGTAGAGTCCCAATCTGCTCAACCTCTCCTCATATGTCCATCCCCTCATCCCCGGGATTAACCGAGTGAACCTTCTTTGTACTGACTCGAGAGCAAGTATGTCCTTTCTTAAGTATGGACACCAAAACTGTACGCAGTATTCCAGGTGCGGTCTCACCAATACCTTGTACAACTGAAGCAATACCTCCCTATTTTTATATTCTATCCCACTAGCAATGAAAGCCAACATTCCATTGGCCTTCTTAATCACTTGCTGCACCTGCATACTAACCTTTTGAGTTTCGTGCACCAGGACCCCCAGATCCCTTTGTACTTCAGTACTCTCCAGTTTCTTGCCATTAAGATAATAACTTGCTCTACGATTTTTCTTGCCAAAGTGCATAACCTCACACTTTCCAGTATTGTATTCCATCTGCCAAATCTCTGCCCACTTACTTAGCCTGTCTATGTCCCCTTGCAGGTTTTTTATGTCCTCCTCACTCACTACTTTCTCTCCCATCTTAGTATCATCTGTAAACTTTGATATGTTACATTCGGTCCCCTCCTCCAAATCGTTAATATAGATTGTAAAGAGTTGGGGACCCAGCACTGACCCCTGCGGAACACCACTAGTTACTGATTGCCAGTCTGAGAATGAACCATTTATCCCAACTCTCTGCCTTCTGTTAGATAGCCAATCCTCTATCCATGCCAGAATATTACCCCCAATCCCGTGATTTTTTTATCTTAAGCAATAATCTTTTGTGTGGCACCTTGTCAAATGCCTTTTGGAAGTCTAAATACATTACGTCCACTGGTTCCCCTTTATCCACCCTATATGTTACTTCCTCAAAGAACTCCAGCAAATTTGTCAAACATGATTTCCCCTTCATAAAACCATGCTGACTTTGTCCTATTAAATTATGATTATCCAAATGTCCTGTTACTGTCTCCTTAATAATGGATTCCAAACTTTTACCTACCACAGATGTTAGGCTAACCGGTCTATAGTTTCCAGCCTTCTGTCTACTGCCCTTTTTAAATAAGGGTGTCACATTAGCAGTTTTCCAGTCTGCTGGGACCTTTGCTGAGTCCAGGGAGTTTTGGAAAAGTATTACCAATGCATCCACAATCCCTACCGCCACTTCCCTCAAGACCCTAGGATGTAAGCCATCAGATCCAGGTGATTTATCCGCCTTGAGTCCCATTATTTTACCGAGTACCACTTCCTTAGTGATTTTGATCGTGTTTAGCTCCTCCCCCCCCCCCCCCTTTAGCCCCCTGTTTGTCCAGTGTTGGGATATTCTTAGTGTCTTCTACTGTAAAGACTAATATAAAATATTCATTCAGTGTTTTTGCCATCTCCATATTTCCCACCATTAATTTCCCGGTCTCATCCTCTAAGGGACCAACATTTACTTTAGCCACCCTTTTTCTTTTTATATAACTATAAAAACTCTTACTATCTGTTTTTATATTTTTTGCTAATTTACTTTCATAATCTATCTTCCCTTTCTTAATCTTTTTGTTACTTTTTGCTGTCTTTTAAAGTTTTCCCAATCCTCTATCCTCCCTCTAGATTTGGCTACCTTATATGCCCTTGTTTTTAGTCGAATACTATCCTTATTTCTTTACTTAGCCACGGATGGCTGTCTTTTCTTTTACATCCTTTTCTTCTCAGTGGAATATATATTTTTTGGAAGTTGTAAAATAACTCCTTAAATGTACACCACTGATCATGTATCGTCTTACCCTTTAATCTATTTTCCCAATCCACTCTACTCAATTCCGCTCTCATACCTTCATAGTCTCCTTTATTCAAGCTTAACACGCTTGTTTGAGATCCAACCTTCTCACCCTCTAATTGAATATGGAATTCAACCATGTTATGGTCACTCATTCCAAGGGGATCCTTTACTAGGACATTTTTTATTAATCCTGTCTCGTTACACAAGACCAGATCTAAGGTTGCTTGCCCCCTGGTCGGTTTAGTTACATACTGCTCAAGAAACCCATCCCTAATACACTCAATGAACTCCTCCTCAAGGCAGCCCTGCCCAATTTGATTTGTCCAATTAATATGATAGTTAAAATCCCCCATAATTATAGATGTTCCCTTATTACAAGCCTCAACTATTTCCAGCTTGTCTATATCCTTTTGAAGTCTATCACTACGCTCCTCACTGTTTACTATACGTCCAAGCTTTGTGTTAACTACGAATTTTGAAATTGTGCCCTGCACACCCAAGACAAGTCATTAATATAGATCAAGACAAACATTTGTCCTAGTATCAACCCCTGGGGAACACCATTGAATACCTTCCTCCAGTCTGAAAAACAACCATTCACCACTACTCTCTGTTTCCTGTCACTTAGCCAATTTTGTATCTATGCTGCCACTGTCCCTTTTATTCCATGGGCTTCAAATTTTCTGGCAATCCTATAATGTGGCACTTTATCAAACGCCTTTTGGAACTCCATGTACACCACATAAACCGCATTGCCCTCATCAACTCTTTCTGTTACCTCATCTAAAAACTCAAATCAAGTTAGTTAAACACGATTTGCCTTTAACAAATCAATGCTGGCTTCCCTTAATTAATCCACACTTGTCCAAGTGACTGTTAATTTTGTCCCGGATTATCATTTCTAAAAGCTTTCCCACTACCAAGGTTAAACTGACTGTCCTGTAGTTGCTGGATTTATCCTTTGACCCTTTTTTGAACAAGGGTGTAACATTTGCAATTCTTCAGTCCTCTGGCACCACCCCTGTATCTAAGAAGGATTGGCAGTTTATGGCCAGTACCTCTGCAATTTCCACCTTTACCTCACTCAGCGTCCTAGGATCCATCCCATCCAGTCCAGGTGACTTATCTATAAGTACAGCATGCCTTTTTAGAGCCTTCTCTATCAATTTTTATCCCATCCAGCATCTCGACTACCTCCTCTTTCAAGGTGACTTTGGCAGCATCTTCTTCCTTGGTGAAGACAGATGCAAAGTGCTCATTTAGTACCTCAGCCATGCCCTCTGCCTCCATGTGTAGGTCCTTCTTTTGGTCCCTAATCGGCCCCACCCCTCCTCTTACTACCCGTTTAATATTTATATGCCTATAGAAAAAATTTTGGATTCCTTTTATGTTAGCTGCCAATATTTTCTCATACTCTCTCTTTGTCTCTCTTATTTCCTTTTTCACTTCCCCTCTGAACTTTCTATATTCAGCCTAGTTCTCACTTGTATTCTCAACCTGACATCGTTCATACACCCCCTATTTCTGCTTCATCTTACTCTTACTCTCTATCACTTTTGCTATCCAGGGAGCTCTGACTTTTGTTGTCCTACCTTTCCCCCTTGTTGGAATGTACCTTTACTGTACCTGAACCATCTCCTCTCTAATGGCAGCCCTTTGTTCGATTTACAGTTTTGTCTGCCAATCTTTGATTCCAATTTTCCCGGGCCAGATCCATTCTCAGCCCACTGAAATTGGTCCTCCTCCAATTTAGTATTTTTACACTGGATTGCTCCCTGTCCTTTTCTATAGCTAATCAAAACCTTATGATGCTATGATCACTGTTCCCTAAACATTCCCCTGCTGACACTTGATCCACCTCATTCCCCAGAGCCTGATCCAGCAATGCCTCCTTCCTTGTTGGGTGGGCAACATACTGGTCAAGAAAATTCTCCTGTACACACTTAAGTGACGGCAAAATCATCTCCAGATGTTTTTCATCTTCTATTACTAATGCAGAGAGAGACACACACAAATAGAAACATAGAAGATAGGAGCAGGAGCAGGCCATTCGGCCCCTCGAGCCTGCTCTGCCATTTAATGAGGTCATGGCTGAGCATCCAAATTCAGTACCCTGTCCCTGCTTTCTCTCTATATCCCTTGATCCCTTTAGCCTTAAGAAATATATCTAACTCCTTCTTGAATATATTTAATGAATTGCCCTCAACTGCCTTTTGTGGTAGAGAATTCCACTGGTTCACCACTGTCTGGGTGAAGAAATTCCTCCTCATCTCTGTCCTATCAGAACCGAGGCTTGTTTCAGTTTATTTCTCACTCCGTCTGTTTTCCTTTAAGGTTGGAAGGAAATGATCTTGGAGATTCTGGAGTGAAACTACTGTCAATGGTTCTGAGGAACCCTAAATGTAAAATACAGGTAGTGGGGTAAGTACCAGACTGTATTAGATTGTGTTTATAATAACTGGATGTCTAACACTGTACATTGTTATTAGTATCATTAATAGTATAATTAATAAACACGATGAGTTACCATGATACATATTCACTCTCACCCGCTCATATCCCCAGGCTGGCAGACAACGGTCTCACAGATTCTTGTGGCAGGGATCTCGCCTCCACTCTCAGTACAAACGGGTCACTGACGGGGCTGTACCTGGGTCATAATAAACTGGGAGATTCAGGAGTGAAACGACTGTCTGAGGCTCTGAAGAACCGGGACTGTCAAATACAGAAACTGTCGTAAGTACCATAGTGTGAGATTATTATCACTGGATGTCCCAATGAAGTTTCACCATATAAAACCCTATATTACAACACAGGCTAACATGCCTCAATCTGTAAATGTTGAAGATTATAATTAGTAGCACCAAATGTAGTAATATTCCTCTTTTATCCCTCTTTTATTCTTTCTCTCTCTCTGATGCCCAGTCTGAATGATAATGGACTCTCAGATTCTTGTGCTGAGGATCTCGCCTCTGCACTTCATACAAACCGATCACTGACGGAGCTGAACCTGAACAGTAATAATCTAGGAGATTCAGGAGTGAATCTACTGTCTGCTTCTCTAATGAACACTGAATGTAAAATACAGAAACTGCGGTAAGTACTAGACTGTGTGAGATTGTGTTCCTAACACCTCGATTTCTAAAGCCGTTCAGCATTATTACTATTAGGGATATAATTATGAATCAACATTGGATATTTTTTAACTTCTTTCCGAATCTTTTCATATTCCCTTTTGTCATTGTTTCCTTTGTAGTCTATGTACTTAATGTATGCCTTTTTTAAGTTTCAATTTTGACTTTGGCTAGTTCGTTCTTGCTTTTTTATTGGAATATATTGCTCTTGCAAACTATTGATCAACATCAATATTGTTCTCCAGTTCATGTTCCCTAGTTCCAATCTTATCCCCTCAAAACCAGCTTTTTAGCAATCGATTACTTTGGTCTTTGTCTTATTTATGACCTGCTCAATCTTTATCTTAAAATGTATTACATCGTGATCATTATTGCCTTGATGTTCCCCTAAGCTTACTTTTCCTAACTGCTTTAGTTCATTGCCTATTTCTAGATCCAGCAGTGATTCCTCTCTTGCTGGGCTTCCTACATACTAGTTAAGAAAGGAGTACTGAACACACTGTAAAAATTCCATCACCGTTTCCCCTTTACCTACCTCTTCTTACCAGTTGTAGGTAGTTGAAATCTTCCATAACAGTTATTCTGTGTCTTTTACTCACTTCATTGATTTTGTTTACCTGTTTCTTCCTCCACCTCCCTTCCACTATAAGGTGATCTGTACAATACCCCAATTAGTGTAATCGATCCCTTCTTTTAATTTAGCTCAATCCATATGGATTCTGCTTCTAGCGTTCTATTACTTATGTCCCTTTATTCTACTGCCATTATGTTAACACTAATTAGTGCAGCTGCTCCACCCCTTATTCCTTCCTTATCCTTTCTAAATATGTTACAACCTGCAATATTTAATTGCCAGTCCTGTTCTTTATTTAGCCATATTTTGGTTATAATGGGCCGAATGGCCTACTCCTGCTCCTATCTTCTATGTTTCTATAATTACTATATTTGGTTCTTCGCTATGAATTAGTGCCTCCAGTTCCCCATTTTAATTTGGACATTGTTTACATTGCTGTACAAGCAATGTAATTATTTTTATTAGTCACACCGTTCACTTTATTTTAACTGGTTTTTAAACTTCTGATCTATATAAACTAATTTTGCAGGGGCAGGGCACCAGGGTGAAGCATTAGAAAGAAGATACAAGGTGCACAGTGAATTGCAAAAGTCAAACAGCATTAGAATAACAGTTAGTTCACAAATAGGAGGGATCTGACGGGGGCGGGGGGAAGTGCGAGGCAGACTAAGATGGGTTTGGAGTGCATGTGCATAATACCATGGTAAGTAAGGTTGGTGAGCTGCCAGTACAAGTAGCCACATGGTATTATGATATAATGGCAATAACAGAGACTGGTTCCAACAAGTGGAGGGATGTGCACTTAATTTTCCTGGCTACAATATATTCAGGAAAAGTAAGGAAGGATAAAAGGATGGCGGGTGGCAGTACTTGAAAGGGATGATGTGGTTGAGGGATCAAATATAGAATGTTTGTTTAGAATTAACGAAAAATAGAGGAGCTATTCTGCTGCCATGTAAATACTATAAACCACCAAATAGAGGAAAGGAGATAGAGGAGCAAATTTGCAGGCAAATTGTAGAAAGACGCATGGTATTTAGACTAGTGATAATGGGGGACTTCAATTGTCCTAATATAGACTGGGGAAATGACTGTTAAGGGAAAAGAGGGCAAGGATTTCCTGAAATGTGTAAAGGCAACTCTCTTGATAAACATGTTTTCAGCCAACGAGGAAGGAAGCAGTGTTGGATCTAGTTCTGGGGAATAAATTAGGGCAAGTGTTAACAGATTTGTTAAGCACAAATTGTGTTTGAATAACCTGATTGAGTTTTTTGATGAGGTAACAGAGAGGGTGGAAGAGGGCAGTGCTGTTGATGTTGTGTATATGCACTTTCAAAAGGTGTTTGATAAAGTAGCACATAATAGGCATGTTAGCAAAATTGAAGCCCATGGGATAACAGGGGCAGTAGCAGCATGAACACACAATTGGCTAAGGGATAGAAAAGAGAAAGCTGAGGTGACTGGCTATTTTTCAGGCTGAAGTGAGTTATACAGTGGTGTTCCCCAGGATTCAGAACTTGGATCACTGTTGTTTTCGATGTAAATTAATGACTTGGACTTGGGGTACTGGGCCCAGTTTTGAAATTTGCAGATGGAACGAAACTTAGACGTGTTGTAAACAGTGAGGAAAATAGTAATACAATAGCAAAATACTGCGGATGCTGGAAATCTGAAATAACAACAGAAAATGCTGGAAATACTCAGCAGGCCAGGCAGCATCCATGGAGAGAGAAACAGAGTTAACGTTTCAGGTCTGGGACCCTTCATCAGAACTGGAAAAAGCTGGAGATGTAACAGGCAGATAAAATACAATACAGAAAAGGGTGAGGTGATGTATGTTGCTAGGGAGAATGAGGAAAGACAATGGCCTAGAAATTCGGTATAACCGCGTTTGGGGCGCGAGTCCTGGCGATGCACAAAGTTTAGCGCCAGGCGCAATTTAGCGCCACCTAGCGCGATATTGGGTTGCAGCGCCCCTAAAGGTGATTGCGGCGCTAAATCAGGCGCTGCACGCTGCTCTTAAGGTGCTAACCCGGCGGCGCAATCCAATTTTGCGGCGGCGGGGCTCAGCGAAGGTGCTGTCAATAATCACTTTCCCTGAGACACACTGGTGCCGGCCAGCTCTTAAAGGGGCAGGTCAATTGGCATCACCAGACACACTCACTGCCTTGTAGGCCTTCAAAGCGGTGGGAGCCTATCTGTGGCGCACCAGCCTAGCAAGACATGGAAAGGGTGAGGCAGAGGGCGGAACGCCTCACTGATGGGGCATTGGATGCTTTGGTTGGCGCAGTGGAATCAAGGCCAAGGAAGGTGGTCGGACTGTGATTTATGTTTTGGAGTCTCCCGGGTGTGAGAGGCAGTTATGTGTCAGTGTATTAGTTTTGCTTTCTGTTGCCATAGCCTTCTCATGTTTGAAGGAACCACATTTTGTGTAATGAAACACTTTCTTCATTTACAATGGCCATGCCTGCTATTTACATGCACCTTGCCCTTCACAGGCTTGGGGGTATCCGACCGGTTCCATTCCTCTTCTTGGAATGGCAGCAAGCATTCCGTGAGAGGGGCCTAGAAGCTACTTCTCAGGTTGCGCGTCAGAGGCTGATCAGAAGAGCCACTCGCGTAGAAGTTCAGGCCAGCAGGCATCTTCTCAGCCACCGACAGAGATGTCCTGCACCTTATCTGAGGCTGCAGATCTGGCTGAAGCAGCTGGCACAGCTCAGTCACCACCTCCTTTCTAAATCGCAGCCTTCTGACACACTGCTCCTCCAGCATGTTCATGTAGGAAAACTGCTGTCGGAAAACCCTGCCAGCGTAAGGTCTGCTGTGGCGACGTCTGTTGGCCCTCCTCCGTCTGGCCGCCCGCCCCCCTCTCCCAGCGTCTCAGTGCCCTTTCCAGATGATTCAGCAGCAGGACGTTCCCCTCCAATGCAGCCCCCATAATAAGTGCCCACAGGAAGGTTCCCCGTTGTCAAGGCTCACCAACAGCAAGGTGATGGTCAGAAGGCTGAAGATCGTCTGCCTGCGCTGGCTCAGTGGTCAAATGGCTCTCAGTGTGCAGCTCAGCAACTCTTTGTAGCTCTCGAGGAAGTTGTGCTCCAAAAATGGCTGCCGCTTTTAAACCACACCAGTCCCCTTTAAATAACACTCCTCCAGCCCGAGAGCGACTTGGTAAGGTTCCAGGTAAGCTGTCACTATTAGCGCCAGGCGCTACGGAGGGGGGCGCCACTGAATTTCCGGTCCGGGGCGCCCAAAAGGCGTTGCACACTCAAATGACGTCATAATCAGCCTGCGCCCATGAGCGGGCACTAAATGCATGCTCAATATGGAAATTGGCTAGCGCCCCACTTCTCGGCCTCTTTAGGTGTTAATCGGTGGCGCTAACAACCAAATTTCTCCCCCTATATGTGCTAAATTGTACAATTTTAAAGAGGGTGCAAGAACAAAGGACCTGGGGGTTTTGATGCACAAATCGTTCAAGGTGGCAGGACAGGTTAACAAAGCAGTTAATAAAGCACATGGGATCCTAGGCTTTATAAATAGAGGCATAGAGTACAAAAGACAGGACGGTATTCTAAACCTGTATAAAACACTGGTTCAGCCCCAGCTGGACTATTGTGTCCATTTCTGGGCACTGCACTTTAGGAAGGATGTTAAGGCTTTGGGGAGGGTATAGATGAGTTTTACCAGAATGTTTCCAGGGATGAGGGAATACAGTTACATGGACAGAATGGAGAAGCTGGGGTTGTTCTCCTTGGAACAGAGAAGGCTAAGGAGATTTGCTAGAGGTATTTTAAATCATGAAAGGTCTTGATAGATTATTTAAGGAGAAACTGTTTCCAGTGGCTTCATGGTCAGTAACCAGAGGATATAGACATAAGGTAATTGGCAAATGAACCAGAGACGACATGAGGAAAAATGCAGCGAGTTGCTATGATCTAGAATGCACTGTATGAACTAGTGGTGGAAGCAGATTCAGTAATAACTTTCAGTTGGATAAATACTTGAAAATGAAAAAATATTGCTGGGCTCTGGGGAAAGAGCAGGGAATGGGACTAATTGGATAGCTCCTTCAAAGAGCCGGCACAGACATGATGGGCAGAATCACAGAAACCCCACAGTGCAGATAGAGGCCATTTTGGCCCATCGAGCCTGCACCGACACATATCCCACCCGATCCCCGTAACCCCTACACCAACACCTATCCCACCCTAACCCCGTAACCCCACGTATTTAATCCCCCTAACACTAAGGGCCAATTTATCATAGCCAAATCAACCTAACCCGCACATCTTTGGACTGTGGGAGGAAACCGGAGCACCCGGAGGAAACCCACGCAAACACGGGGAGAATGTGCAAACTCCACACAGACAGTCACCTGAGGCCAGATTCGAACCCGGGTCTCTGGCGCTGTGAGGCAACAGTGCTAACCACTATGCCACCGTGCTGCCATCCATATCATTCTATGATGCTCTAAGTCCAACTGTATTTATTCCCTGACGGTTTGTCATCTTTATTCCTTTCTTCTGTCTGACCTTTACTCTCATCTCCTATTTCTTTTATCTTTAGGTGTATGATATTTCTACAAGATACCCTCTTACTATAAAGTCTTGCACAAAGCCCTATTTATCCTTTCCACTACAAATCTGGTACAATTTCAGTTCATGTGGAGCCCATCCCAGTGGTACTGCTGCATCCTGTCGCAGTACTGGTGCCAGGGTCCCGTGAAATGGAACCCCTCCCTCCACACTGGTCTGATTGTGGTTCATGTGGAGACCATCCCAGTGGTACTGCTCCATCCTGTCCCAGTACTGGTGCCAGGGTCCTGTGAAATGGAACCCCTCCCTCCACACTGGTCTGATTGTGGTTCATGTGGAGACCATCCCAGTGGTACTGCTCCATCCTGTCCTAGTACTGGTGCCAGGATCCTGTGAAATGGAACCCCTCCCTCCCACACCACTCTTTCAGCCACATAATAGTAATGATATTCTGGCATTGAATCGTTAATATTTGGCTCTAATTATTATTGAAATACCTGTTGTTTTCACTGTTGTATATTCTGTGTATTTTCTATTTAAACATTAACCTGTTGCAGGCTGGGGGAAAACTTGTTCAGTTCCACCGGAAAGGAACAACTGCAGCTGCTGCAGGAATCCAGATGTGGCCTGAGCGTGGAGATGTGATCAGTTCACTGGTTGAGCATTGCTTGTCTCCTCATCAGAAAATTGTCATCTCCTGATATGAACATAATTCATCTCATTATATGAATATTGTTGGTCCAATTTTACGCATTTTATTTGTCATTTTCTGTCTCAATATAAGATGATGTGTCTTATATAATCATTGTTGGCAATATTATTGGTCTGATCATACACGCAATATTGGTGTCATTTCAAGAACATTGTTATTGTTACATGAATATTATTCATCTCACAATAGGAAATTATTGGGTTCAAGGTAAGAACACTATTGGTCGTCTCATATGTACATTATTCATATCATATGAACATTATTGGTCTCATTCATTGAATATTAAAGATAAACACTACTGGTCACATCATATGACCATTAGTCACCTCATCATCCCCCTGCTAGGGCTCCCATATTCTGTCCCACAAGTCCAAGGATCGCAGATTTGATCGTATCTGGCACGGAATTGGCTTATCCACCCATCACCAGAACTGATTGGGCCACTTTAACTGCTATTCAGCCTCACTCTCCTCTGCCAGCGCCCACAACTAGTCCAGAATTAACCTGGAGATCAATAATATCACACAGCTTTTTCCCCACTACCACCCATCTCCTTAAACCTAGCTTCCTTCCCAACCAACCCAAACCTTTCCCCAGGCTCCCTCTGTCACAGCTGTGGAGACTCAGTCATTGAGTATATTCAAGACAGAGATTGATAGATTTTTGAATATTAAGGGAATCAAGGGATATGGGTATAGTGTAGGAAAGTGGAGTTGAGGTAGAAGATCAGCTATCATCTTATTGAATGGCGGAGCAGGCTCGAAGAATCAAATGGCCTACTCCTGCTTCTATTTCTTATGTTCTTATGGTGGATGGGGATGTTGCATTCCCATAAACTTTACATCAGTCTTTGACAAGGTACCACATGGTAGATTACTGGAGAAGATAAAGGGTGTTGAATTAGGGGAGGACACCAAACTGACAGGCAAGGCCACAGACTTGCGTGTTTGGTGGGGTGGGGGGCATACAAACCACACCAGCCAATTTAAAGAGCCTAACACACAGGAGCTAGATTTCTATTTTATGCTGTGTAATCTGTTTGCAGTCAGACTGTAAACATAAATTTCTATTGGACGCAACAAGAAATTATTGCACATCAACGAGAAATTATTGCACATCAAAATTAACCATACAACAAATTAGAGACTTTAGCATCCCCGATAATTAAACAGTAATTGTTACAAAGCGACCAGTGAGATTTTTATTCGAGGGACATTCCATTGGCTGCTGATGCTGACTGTCCTGTTACATTGGCCTGGAGTTTGAGGTGGGTATGATGGTCTACTCCGAGACTACGTCATCGTACCCCTTTGAAACATGCCGCCAGTTCGGGATTTCCGCGAATGCGCTAAATCCTGATCTTGCGATCTTGCCTTGACAGATCCTCCGCACCGCCTGTGGAAAAACCAATTGTTGGCGCAGAGTTGGGCTGTTTGCCCTCCAACTACCCAGCAATTATGGACTTGTTTCTTCTGGTTGGTGAAAGCAAGCGAAGGAGCCTGTTTCACATCGTAAAAGAAGATCTGCAGTGGAGAAATCGCCACTTTGCATTTCCCCCATACCAGGACAAACATAGGATAACAGCGTTTACAAACTGCATAACACCGTTTACAAACTGCTCAATCAGTTTTGATTGGAAAATGATTAGTCCGCCTTTACATGTTTTCTTAACCATGCTACAAAGCAATTTTAGGAAAAATTATACTGAGAAAATATCTGTGACTTGCAATAAAAAAGGTTCATGAATATTGGTGGAGAAAATGTGTCAAACAGACTCCTCGCTGAAAAGTAGCTGACGGCAGAGCTGTTTCAATTGAATTGATGCAGATACAGTGGACAATAATCTCATTCCTCCTCTGAGGTTTCTGTGTGATGAATAAAGCTTTTTAGAACAAAGAACCCAGCACACATAGCCAGGTTGAGGCTGACTTATTAATAGCAGAGCTACATTGTGCGCGTTTAGGTGGAGGAGACTTTTTTTCGCCGACCGAGTTTCATTTTAATTACTTGGGAAGTTGAATAAGAAATTTAAATAAAGTGAACATCTGTCAGATTTCAGTGACCAATTCTGTCCTTTCAACTCAAAATTGAACAACATAACAAACAATATAATGCATCCATATACTTATATAAATGATATATTTTAATCCTGAAAAATAACATTGAATATATGGCTGGGAATCTCATTCTGAAGTTCAGCCACATTACTTGTAGGAGGTATAAAACATTGTTAGTCCTTTAGTGAACATCAAAACAGGAAGTTGTAAACATAGGAACTAATAAATTGTGAGTTTGATGGAAAATAAACAAATGCTGATGTATGAAATAAGTCCAATCACCAGTTTAATTAGAAGGTTTTAAACAGCTTCGGTCTTCCCAATATTTAGTTGGAGGAAATTTCTGTTCATCCCATAATGGATGTCGGACAAGCTGTCGGACAATTTCGAGACCGTGACTATCTGGTGCAAATAATCACTCATACAAGGGCAGCATTTCTATTGTAGCTCTTTTGGTGGAAACAATAAACAAATAAACTGTAACTTAACAAAAAACATGAAATGAAAATTAACAACTTAAATTAAAATGTTGTTGACGGGGGTGATGATGCACTCCAGTCCCTGCAGTGTCCACCGGTCGCGGGAGGCCTCGAGCGTGCTGGTGGACACCGCGTGCTCCATCTCCAGGGCCACCCAGGTGAGAACGTGGCCGCAGAAGAGAGGCTGGCAGTCGGGCCGAACGACCTCCTCGCCTGCCGCCTGGACCAGTTGATGGCCACTTTGGCCAGGCCCAGGAGCAGTCCTATAGGGAGATCCCCGGCCGGCCCGCTCCCCTCTGCCCTCTGCACCGAGTGACCAAAGATCAGGAGTGTGGGACTGAAGTGCAGCCAAAAATCGAGGAGCAACCCCTTCAAATAATGGAAGAGGGACTGCAACCTCTCACATTCCACATAAACATGGACTCCTCCAGGCAGCATTTCTATTGTATTGAGAATAGTGTGAAACACTAATTGCAAAGCATCTCGTTAGAAAAACAAATTGACAATCTTCTGCTGAATTTTCAACCAATTTGGCCGTAGATAGTTCGTCCACTCACCGTGAACATACCCTTAAGGGGCAATTTTGCGAGGTTGTTCTCCTTGCCTATTATTTTTCCGTTAATGGGATGTGGGCTTCGCTGGCAAGGCCAGCATTATCGCCCATCACTAACGGCCCATGAGAAGGTGGTGGTGAACCGCTGCAGTCCGTGTGGTGAAGGTACTCTGCGGTACATGAGAACGGGTTCGGAGACAGGACTGAATGTAGAACATGTGTTAATCCCCAGTGAGACTGCGCACCAGGAGCAGAACATGGTCATGTGACCCTGTGACACCTCGACTGGGCGGAGCTCCGGCTGCTTTGTGATGTTGTTACTGGCTGCTGTGTGATTGGCTCCTGGCTCCATTGTGATGTCACCTGGAGACAGGTTTCCGCCGCTGGTTACGCCCCATCAGTGGTGAGTTACTGTGGGCGGAGCTGGAGTTGGCAGCAGATATTGTGAGTGAGTTGAGCCCCTATAAATAGGGGTATGGAAATATAAGAACAATTTAATATTAAATTAAGTAATTCAACCAAATGTCATTAATGATAAATATCTTCAAATTAAATATATTGATAGTCGCAAAATTAGTCCCATTGTTTTTGAGTCATAGATTCCAGCATTAATGAGTCATTTTGATATTAAAATATTCTCGGAGTGAGCATTATCTCAGGAAGGTGGCGAGAGCAATGTCGAATCAGCACCACACTAACTGCGACTCGAGAAGGGTCGCTGGGTTTCACAGAGCAGATCTGATGGGACCAACACTCAAAAAACAAGACTGGGTTAATCAGGAAGCATCATGAATGATTGGAAAGGTGAGGAGCTCCACTGAGAATCAATCCCATCAGTACAGGATTTTTTCAATCTGAGAGTCTAACACGCTGTTGGATGCCGTTCAATTTCTGGCAAAAGGCTCGGCATTTGATGCGGCAATTTGACTGGAGATTCACTCGTAGGTAAAGCTCACCCATACCTCACCTGGGAATGCGTGATGCTTACATGTACAGGGATTTCTGTCCTGTATTATTACCATGCTGTTAGTGAGGTGGGGAGCTTCATTGGGTAGTGTCAGAGGAGCTGTACGCTGCATTGGACAGATACTGTGTCTGAGTTCACTGTGCTTGATGAACGATAATACATTGAGCTTTACTTTGTATCTGACCCCTGTCTGCCTGCCCTGGGAGTGTTTAACGTGACAGTATAGAGGGAGCTTTACTCTGTATCTAGCCCGTGCTGTTTCTATCCTGGGTGTGTTTGATGGGACAGCGTAGAGGGAGCTTTATATATAACCCGTGCTGTATCTGCCCTGGGACTGTTTGATGGGACAGTGTAGAGGGAGCTTTACTCTGTACCTAACCCGTGCTGTACCTGCCCTGGGAGTGTTTGATGGGACAATGTAGAGGGAGCTTTATTTTGTAACTAATCTGTGCTGTACCTGGCCTAGGAGTGTTTGATAGTGCAGTGTAGATTGTGCTTTACTCTGTATCTAGCCCATGCTGTGTCTGCCCTGGGAGTGTTTGATGGGAAAGTGTATTCTGTATCTAGCCCGTCCTGTACCTTGCATTGGAGTGCTTGAGGGGAGACTGTAGATTGAGCTTTACTCTGTATCGAACCCATGTTGTACCTGCCCATGGATGTTTTGGTTGCACTGTGTAGATGGAGCTTTACTCTGTATCTAACCCATGCTATACCCACTCTTACGATAGCAAATGCTTTGATTGCATGGTGTAGATGGAGCTTTACTCTGTATCTAACCCATGCCGTACCTGGGAGTGTTTGGTACAGTGTTGAGGAAATTTTTCCCTATATCTTACCCGTGCTGTTCCTAACCCGATGATTCAACCACGTGATACCACTGATGGTCCCTCCACTTATTGCCTCTGATGCTTCTTCTTGTTAAAGCAAATAGGTTATTTTTAGCAGAGAGAGGTGGTAATATCCCTGCCTCATCTCAGCACTCTTACCTCAGAGTGCCTGTCACTGCCAAAGCTGGAGGGAGAAACTTTGCCTGATATATTGAGAAGGGGTACTTTAAAATTTATAAACAATTGGTGGACATGTTGTCCATTAAACAGTGGGACTTCGCATTTGGATCATGCAAGGGAGAATGCGTAAGGGGTAATTTAGCGAGCATTTGCTCCCTGTCTCGAGTCTCAGTAAATGGGGGCGGGGTCGGAGACAGGACTGATTGTACAAACTGCGCTCATGCCCAGTGAGACTGCGCACCAGGAGCAGAGCACAGTCATGTGACTCTGGAACACATCGAAGGGGCGGAGCTCTGGCTGCTTTGTGACATTGAGATTGAGTGAGTACAGTCCCTATATATAGGGACAAGGAAAGAAAAGAACAATTTAATATTAAAATAAGTAATTCAAACAAATTGCTAATATTTTCATATTAAATATATTAATAGTCACAGAAATAGTCCCATTGTTTTCCTGTAGCATATTCTTTAATAAAGATGAATCATGTTTATATAAAAAAATTCTTTGACTAAGCAGTATCCCAGGAAGGTGGAGAGAGAGAGGTCGAATCAACACTACACTAACTGGGACTGGAGAAAGGTCACTAGGTTCATAGAGAAGATCTGTTGTGACCAAGACCCTCACTGTCGAAGACTGGAACCAGAAAGCTTCAACAATGATTGGAAATGTGAGGAGGTTTACTGAGAATCTCTTCAGTCGATGATTTTGCCGAGGTGAGAGTCTAACAGGCTATTGGGGGAAGTTTAGCACCTGACATAAAAGTCGGCCTTTGATGCAGCAAATTGACTTCAGATTCACTGGTAGCCAATATCTCTAGTTCTTGACCCACTCGCCAGTGTTTCTCTGTCTACTCTATCAAAACTCACATCATCCTGAAAACCTCTATTAGGCCTCCTCTTAACTTCTCTGTTCCAAGAAGAACAGTCCTAACTTTTCCAACCTCTCCTCATAACTCATAACTGAAGTCCCTCATCCCTGGTAACATCCGGGTAAACCTCCCCTGTTCCCTTTCTAAGGCCTTTACACCTTTCCTGAAGTGTGGTGCTCAGAATTGTCAACAATACTCCAGCTAGGGCTTTACCCATGATTTATAAAGTTCTAGCATGATCTCTTCTCTTTTATACTCTATTCCTCTATTTAAAACCCAAGTAAACCAGGTAATTTTTTTAACCAACTTATCAACTTGCCCTGCCTCATTTAAGGATTTGTTGTATGGACACCAAGGTTCCTCTGATCATTTAAACATTTCAAAATTGTGCCATTTATAGCACACTGTCTTTCCATTTTACTCCTCCCAAAGTGCATCACTTACAATTCTCCGCACTTCTTTGCCATGCTTCTTCCCATCGCACCATGCTATGTCATCCTGAAGCCTATAACTATCATCATTATCTACTACTTTTCCAAGTGTCGTGTCATCTGCAAACTTTAAAATGCTGCTCCCCAGGTTGTTTATAAAATAAAATGAAATGTGTAATGGACCCAAAATGAACCTTGCAGAACAACACGGCAAACTACCTCCCAGTCTGAAAAACATCCATCCACTATCACTATTTGCTTCCTATCACTGAACCAATTCGGTAGCCATACGGCACTTTCCACTTCATTCCATGGGTTTCCATCTTCTTAACAAGCCAAATATCCAAACCAGATATCCAAGTTTGCCGATATAGGCAGCATTCTAAGCAATGTAGATGGAAACATAACATTTCAAAGAGATGTTAATAGATTAAGTGACTGGACAAAACTGCGGTGCTTCTGCTGCTCAGGAAGGGAGGAAAAAAAGAGTGGGCGAGCAATAGTGGTAGGGGATCCAACGTAAGGAGAACAGATAGGCGTTTCTGTGGCCGTAGCCATGACTCCAGGATGGTTTGTTGCCTCCCTGGTGCCAGGGTCAAGGATGTCACTGAACGGCTGCAGGGCATTCTGAAGGGGGAGGGTGAACAGTCAGAGGTCGTGGTTCACATTGGGACCAACGACATGGGTAGGAAGAGGGATGAGGTCCTGCAGCAAGAATTTAGGGAGCTAGGTAGCAAATTAAAGAGCAGGACCTCAAAGGTTGTAATCTCTGGATTACTCCCAGTGCCACGTGCTAGTGAGTATAGGAATAGGAGGATAGAGCAGATGAATGCGTGGCTAAAGAGTTGGTGCAGGAGGGAGGGCTTTAGTTTCCTGGATCACTGGGTCTGCTTCTGGGGAAGGTGGGACTTGTACAAGTGGGATGGGTTGCAGCTGAACTAGAACGGGACAAATATCCTTGCGGGGAGGTTTGCTAGCACTGTTGGGGGGGGGGGTTTAAACTAACTTGGCAGGGGGAAGGGATACAGGGTGGAGCTATAATAGGGGGTGATGTACAGCCAAATAAGAGGACAAAACAAGTCAGCTTGGAAGGCGGAGCGAATATGTAACGGCACAAGGGAGTAGGGCAAGGCTGGATGGCATTTATTTTAATGCAAGGAGTCTTGCGAATAAGGTGGATAAACTGAAGGTGTTGATGAACACATGGGAGTATGATATTGTTGCTATCATGGAGACATGGTTGAGGGAGGGGCAAGACTGGCAGCTCTATATTCCGGGTATAGAATCTTAAGGCGAGGCAGAGGGAGGGGGGGGGTAAAAGAGGAGGAGGTGTCGCAATATTAATTAAGGAGTCAATTACTGCTGTAAGGAGGGATGATATATTAACAGATTCCTCTAATGAGGCCATATGGGTAGAACTTAAAAACAAAAAGGGGGCAAGCACTTTGCTGGGAGTGTACTATAGGCCCCCAAACAGTCAGGGGGAGATAGAGGAACAGATATTTAGGCAAATCTCAGAGAAATGTGCAAATAATAAGGTAATAATAGTGGGGGATTTCAACTTCCCCAATATTAACTGGGATAGTAAGAGTGTGAAAGGCTTAGAGGGTGCAGAATTCTTAAAGTGCATCCAGGAGAGCTTTTTGTGCCAGCATGTAGAAAGTCCTACAAGAGAGGGGGCAGTACTGGACCTAATTCTAGGGAATGTGGCTGGGCAAGTGGTAGAAGTGTTAGTAGGTGAGCACTTTGGTGACAGTGACCATAATTCAGTGAGATTTAAGGTAGTCATGGAAAAGGACAGAAATGGACCGGAAATAAAGCTTCTAAATTGGGGGAAGGCCGATTTTAATATGATAAGGCAGGATCTGCCAAAGTGGACTGTGATCAGCTACTTGTAGGAAAATCCACATCGGAGCAATGGGAGTCTTTCAGAAAGGAAATTGAGAGAGTACAATGGCAACATGTTCCCATAAAGGTCAAGGGTGGGACCAACAAGCCCAGGGAACCTTGGATGTCATGGGATATACGAGAATGGATCAGGAAAAAAAGGGGGGGTTTGGCAGATACAAAGGACTAAAGACAGAAGAAGCCCTAGAGGAGTATAAAAAGTGCAGGGGGATACTTAAAAAAGAAATTAGGAGAGCGAGGAGGGGCCATGAAATAACACTGGCGAGCAAAATAAAGGAAAATCCTAAAGTGTTTTATAAGTATACTAGCTGGGGAGCCCCGCATTGCGAGGGCAATTTTGGGGCGCTTGGTCTCCCTGCCCATGTGTGTCCCCCCTCTCCCTGTCATGTCCTCTCCCTGTCCTATCCCTCCCTCCCCTCCTCTCCCTCCCTCCCCTCCCCTCCCCTGTCTCCCTCCCTCCCTTTGCCCACCCCCACCCCTCCCCTCCCCCGCTCCCCCACTCCCCTCTGTCCCTCTCTCCGGCCCCTCCCCCTGCCTAGCACCTGAGGTCCGGAGCTGAGGTCCCCCGCGTATCGCGCGGCTGATGGACGGCCGCTGTGGGCGGGCGGGCGGCGCATGCGCGGTCAGTGCGGGCGTCGCATGCGCGGTCAGTGCGGGTGGCGCGAGCCCACCGCGATTTCCCGAGGCTCGCCCCCCCCCGCGATTTCCCGAGGCTCTCCGCCACCCCCCGCGATTTCCCAAGGCTCTCCCCCCCCCCCGATTTCCCGAGGCTCTCCCCCCGCGCGATTTCCCGAGGCTCTCCACCCCCCGCGATTTCCCGAGGCTCTCCCCCCCCCCCGCGATTTCCCGAGGCTCTCCCCCCCCCGCGATTTCCCGAGGCTCTCCCCCCCGCGATTTCCTGAGGCTCTCCCCCTCCCTATTAAATTGTTATTTAATTCCCTAACACATCATTAAAATATTTACCTTAGTTCCCTAACACACAGAAAGTGTGGGGGGAAAAATTGTGGAAAATCAAGATGGCGGCCACTCACCTCGGTTCAGAAGGATAAGGCCCGCCCACACACGCACCGATTGGTCGGCCGGTCAGGTCACCAAAGCGTAGGATTGGTCAATCGTCGAGTCACTCGACACTCAACTGTAGGATGGCACGCGCCCGTCCGATTGGTCGACCTCGACATCACACGGTCGCTAATGGGATGCTAATGAGCGGAATGCTGAACGTTTTTCGGATACCGCGGGCGGGATTTTTGTCCGGCCGAAACGTAAATACGCCTATGACCGGTCCGGAATCGCAAGCTTTCTTTTGAGGCGACGCGCGCGTCGGTACGCTCTCTAACTTTCAAACGTATAGAGAACAGGCGGACAGACAGACATCCGGACAGACAGAAGAGCTGCTTTATATATATAGACTAGCTGGGGAGCCCCGCGTTGCGAGGGCAATTTTGGGGCGCGAGGGCAATTTTGGGGTGTTTGGTCTCCCTGCCCCTGTGTGTCCCCCTCTCCCTGTCATGTCCTCTCCCTGTCCTATCCCTCCCTCCCCTCTCTCCCTCCCCTCTCTCCCTCCCCTCCCCCCCTCCCCTCTCTCCCTCCCTCCCCTCTCTCCCTCCCTCCCCTCCCCTCTCTCCCTCCCCTCCCCTCCCTCCCCTCCCTTGTCTCCCTCTCCCCCACTCCCCCGCTCCCCCACTCCCCTCTGTCCCTCTCTCCGGCCCCTCCCCCTGCCTAGCGAGCCCCACGTTGCGAGGGCAATTTTGGGGCGCGAGGGCAATTTTGGGGCGTTTGGTCTCCCTGCCCCTGTGTGTCCCCCCTCTCCCTGTCATGTCCTATCCCTGTCCTATCCCTCCCTCCCCTCTCTCCCTCCCCTCCCCTCTCTCCCTCCCTCCCCTCCCCTCTCTCCCTCCCGTCCCCTCTCTCCCTCCCCTCCCCTGTCTCCCTCTCCCCCCCTCCCCTCCCCCACTCCCCCCTCCCCTCCCCCCCCACCCTCCCCTCCCCCCCACCCTCCCCTCCTCCCCTCCCCCACTCCCCCGCTCCCCCACTCCCCTCTGTCCCTCTCTCCAGCCCCTCCCCCTGCCTAGCACCTGAGGTCCGGTGCCGTTGCTGAGGTCCCCCGCGTATCGCGCGGCTGATGGACGGCCGCTGCGGGTGGGCGGGCGGCGCATGCGCGGTGAGTGCGGGCGGCGCATGCGCGGTCAGTGCGAACGGCCCGCGGGAGCCGGCAAGGCCGTTAGCGAGCGGGAAACTTCGGGCGGCGCGCCCGCGCTCCGTCCGCGACACCTGAGAGGGGGAAGTAGAGAGAGACAGAGAGGGAAGAGGAGAAGGAGAGAGAGGGAAGAGGAGAGAGGGAAGAGGAGAAGGAGAGAGAGGGAAGAGGAGAAGGAGAGAGAGAGAGGGAAGAAAGAGAGAGAGAGAGAGAATTTTTTTCAGCTTCAGGCCCCAAGTCCCCCCTGCGCGAGGGTGAGGAGGAGGAGGAGGAGGAGGAGGGGGGGGTTGCTAAACACAATATAAAACTCAAATAAATTGTTAATTAATTGCCTAACACATAATTGAAATATTTACCTTAGTTCCCTAACACACAGAAAGTGTGGGGGGAAAAATTGTGGAAAATCAAGATGGCGGCCACTCACCTCGGTTCAGAAGGATAAGGCCCGCCCACACACGCACCGATTGGTCGACCGGTCAGGTCACCGAAGCGTAGGATTGGTCAATCGTCGAGTCACTCGACACTCAACTATAGGAAGACCTCGACGTCACACGGTCGCTAATGAGATGCTAATGAGCGGAACGCTGAACGTTTTTGGGATACCGCGGGCGGGATTTTTGTCCGGCCGAAACGTAAATACGCCTATGACCGGTCCGGAATCGCAAGCTTTCTTTTGAGGCGATGCGCGCGTCGGTACGCTCTCTAACTTCCAAACGTATAGAGACCAGGCGGACAGACAGACAGACAGACAGAAGAGCCGCTTTATATATATAGATTAAGGGCAAGAGGATAACTAGGGAAAGAGTAGGGTCCATTAGGGACCAAAGTGGCAATCTCTGTGTGGAGCCAGAAGATGTAGGTGGGGTTTTAAATGAATTTTTTGTATCTGTGTTCACTATGGAAAAGGACGATGTAGACATAGAAATTGGGCAGGGGGACTGTGATATACTTGAACATATTAGCATCGAGAGGGAGGAGGCACTAGCGGTTTTAGCAGCCTTAAAAGTGGATAAATCCCCAAGCCCAGACGAGATGTATCCCAGGCAGTTGTGTGAGGCAAAGGAGGAGATTGCAGGGGCTCTGACACAAATTTTCAGAACCTCTCAGGCCACAGGGGATGTGCCAGAGGACTGGAGAACAGCTAACGTAGTACCATTATTCAAGAAGGGTAGTAGGGATAAACCAGGAAATTACAGGCCAGTGAGCCTAACATCAGTGGTAGGAAAATTATTGGAAAAAATTCTGAGGGACAGAAATAGTTTCCACTTGGAGAGACAAGGATTAATCAGGGCTAGTCAGCATGGCTTTGTCAAGGGAAGATCATGTCTGACCAATTGGATTGAATTTTTCGAGGGGGTGACTAGGTGTGTGGTTGAGGGTAGTGCAGTGGATGTGGTATACGTGGATTTCAGTAAGGCTTTCGATAAAGTCCCGCATAGGAGACTGGTCAAAAAGGTAAGAGCCCATGGGATACAGGGTGCCGTGGCACATTGGATGCAAAACTGGCTTAGTGGCAGAAGGCAGAAGGTAATTTTTGAGGGAGTAACTGGTAGAATAGATGGGGGAGAGCCAGTAGATGTGGTGTACCTGGACTTCCAAAAGGCCTTCGATAAGGTCCCACATAAAAGATTAGCATGGAAAATTGAGGCTCATGGGATAAAGGGGAAAGTTTTGGCGTGGATAGGGAACTGGCTGTCAGATAGAAAACAGAGAGTTGGAATAAACGGCTCATTTTCTGAATGGCAGGCAGTAACAAGTGGGGTACCACAGGGATCTGTCCTGGGCCCCCAGCTGTTCACAATTTACATTAATGACCTGGATCAGGGAGTCGGATGCAGCATTTCCAAATTTGCAGACGACACTAAACTAGGAGGTGGGGTGGGCTCAGAGGAAGAGACCAGGAAGCTCCAGAGCGATTTGGACAGACTGGGCGATTGGGCGGATAAATGGCAGATGCACTATAATGTGGACAAGTGCGAAGTTATCCACCTTGGGTGCAGGAACGGGAGGGCAAATTATTATTTAAATGGCAATAGATTGGGAGAGGGGGAAGTACAGAGAGACCTGGGTGTTCTTGTACACCAGTCACTGAAGGCGAGCATGCAGGTGCAACAGGCGGTCAAGAAGGCAAACGGTATGCTGGCCTTCATAGCAAAAGGGTTAGAATACAGGAACAGGGATACCTTGCTGCAGCTGTACAGGGCACTGGTGAGACCACACCTCGAGTACTGTGTACAGTTTTGGTCGCCTCATCTGAGGAAGGATGTTCTTGCCATGGAGGGGGTGCAGCGGCGATTCACCAGGCTGATACCAGGAATGGCGGGAATGACCTATGAGGAGAGACTATGTAGTTTAGGGATGTACACACTGGAGTTTAGAAGATTGAGAGGGGACCTCATAGAAGTGTATAAAATTCTGACAGGTCTAGACAGACTGGATGCAGAAGGAATGTTTCCCTTGGCGGGTGAGAACAGAACTAGAGGACATAATTTAAGGATAAGGGCTAAACCATTTAGGACAGAGATGAGGGGGAATTTCTTCACTCAGAGAGTGGTGAACCTGTGGAACTCATTGCCACAGAGGGCAGTGTACGCCAGCTCATTAAATATATTTAAGAGGGAATTAGATATATTTCTACGGGCAAAAGGGGTTAAGGGTTACGGAGAGAAGGCGGGGACGGGATACTGAATTAAAGGATCAGCCATGATCTCATTAAATGGCGGAGCAGGCACGAAGGGCCGAATGGCCTACTCCTGCTCCTATCTTCTATGTATCTATGTATCTATGTAATGGTCGAAGGTTGTTTTTGTGACTGGAAGCCTATGTTCAGTGGGGTACCGCAGGAATCAGTGCTGGGTCCCTTGCTGTTTGTGGTCTACATTAATTATTTGGATGTGAATGTAAAAGGTATGATCAGTAAGTTTGCAGATGACACGAAAATTGGTGGGGTGGTAAATAGCGAGGAGGGTAGCCTCAGTCTGCAGGACGATATAGATGGGTTGGTCAGATGGGCAGAACAGTGGCAAATGGAATTTAACCCTGAAAAGTGTGAGGTGATGCATTTTGGAGGGACTAAAAAGGCAAGGGAATACACAATGAATGGTAAGACCCTAGGAAAGACAGAGGAGCAGAGGGACCTTAGTGTGCATGTACATAGATCCCTGAAGGCAGCAGAACAGGTGGATAAGGTGGTTAAAAAGGCATATGGGATATTTGCCTTCATTAGCCGAGGCATAGAATATAAGAACAGGGAGGTTATGATGGAGCTGTACAAAATGCTGGTTAGGCCACAGCTGGAATACTGTGTGCAGTTCTGGTCACCACACTATAGGAAGGATGTGATTGCTTTGGAGAGGGTGCAGAGGAGATTCACCAGGATGTTACCTGGGCTGGAGCGCTTCAGCTATGAAGAAAGACTGGACAGGCTGGGGTTGTTTTCCTTGGAGCAGAGAAGGCTGAGGGGGTACCTGATTGAAGTGTACAAAATTATGAGGGGCATAGATAGGGTAGATAAAGAGGAACTTTTTCCCTTAGTAGAGGGGTCAATAACAAGGGGGCATAGATTCAAGGTAAGGGGCAGGAGGTTTAGAGGAGATTTGAGGAAGAACTTTTTCACCCAGAGGGTGGTTGGAATCTGGAACTCACTGCCTGAAAGGCTGGTAGAGGCAGGAACCCTCACAACATTCAAGAAGCATTTGGATGAGCACTGGAAATGGCATAGCATAGAAGGCTACGGACCAAATGCTGGAAAATGGGATTAGATTAGACAGGGCTCGATGGCCGGCGTGGACGCGATGGGCCGAAGGGCCTCTTTCTGTGCTGTATAACTCTATGACTCTACATGGATTTTAATGTAGGTAAATGTGAGATCATCAACGTTGGACCTAAAAAGAATAGATCAGAGTACATTCTAAATGGTGAAAAGCTAGAAACAGTGGAGGTCCAAAGAAACTTATGGGTCCGTGTACACAGACAGGCCTCAGAGCGTTGGCGGGAAACTCGAGCGGCAGCAGCAGGACTATAAAAGTCTCCAGAGACCAGGTAAGTCCTCAGAGCGTCGGCGGGAAACTGGAGCGGCAGTAGCGGGACTATAAAAGTCTCCAGAGACCAGGTAAGGCCTCAGCGTCGATGGGAAACTTGAGCGGCAGCAGCGGGGCTATAAAAGTCTCCAGAGACCAGGTAGGTTTACCAGTCTCGGAACTCGGAACTCAGAGGGAAGGAGAGAGGTAAAAAATATTCGAAGTGTGAGGTCACCAGAAAGCAGGTAAGTGATTGGTTAGTGAGTATTGTGATAAATATGATAACATCCGGGAAGTTATGTCATCACTTCCTGTGAACTATGAACTGTGTACATACCTCACTTCCTGTCATATGTCACTTCCTGTTGGACTGGTATAAATACTGGTCTGTTCAGTATTGTAAGAGGCTTCTACCAGAGGCATGGTAAAGACCTCTCTTGTGTATATAGTGTGTTTATAAGTTACTTAAAGCTTACTTTAAAGTTACTTGATGGTAAGTCTCCTTTTTCTTACATCAATTTAAGTAACTTAGTATTTACACTGACAAATACTAGACCTTCAGACAAACTCGGAAGTTAAGGATCCAGGGAACCACCCATCATGGAGAAAATTCTTAGACCTATTCGTCTGGACTTGGACCCGAATACACCAGCAGCTGGCAGGGTATGGAAGCATTGGTATCGTACTTTTGAGAATTTTCTGGATGAATGTAAAGTGGATGCTCCTGCTAAATTGAAGATACTTGTCAATTATGTGACCCCAAAAGTGTTCGAATATGTTGATGACTGGGATAGTTACGAAGAGGTGATTCGGGCACTTAAGAAACTGTATGCGAAGACCCCAAATGAGGTCTATGCTAGACATCTACTGGCCACAGCCCGACAAGAGCCAGGGGAATCAATTGACGAATTCCTGCAAGAACTTCGCAGGCTCAGCGTAGATTGTAACTTTCAGGCAGCCTCAGCTGAGCTGTACCGCCAAGAAATGATTCGTGATGCTTTCATCTGCGGGATTGCCTCTCCATTTATACGCCAGCGTCTACTAGAAAGTAAAACACTTGAGCTACAAAAAGCTTTTGACCTAGCTTGTTCACTGGATTTGGCAAAGAGAAATGCAGACCTCTATCAGCTGCCCAGATCTCGATCTGCTGCTGTAGCTGCAACCAGACAATTCAAGCGGTCTCAGGTGAACCCTATCATGGGGGAATCTAATTCTGATAATTCTGATGAAGAAGAGGAGGACGACCCCACTTTAGCAGCCTCTTGGCAATCTAGGAAGGAATGCTTCTTTTGTGGAGATGCTTTTCACCCTAGGAAAACCTGCCCTGCTCGCAATGCAATCTGCAGTTATTGCGGGAAAAAAGGACACTTTGCTAAAGTTTGCCTATCAAGGGCCTCTACGAGGGCCAATCCAGCTAAGGCCTACCGAACTGCCCCAATTAGGGCCTATCAAGATGCTCCAGCTAGGACCTATCAAGCTTCCTCTCGAGCTCTCTCCTGAAGAAGCACACCGAGAGTTTTAGCCACTCTCTGTGCAACGACACCAATTACAGCTGCTTGCCCACAGAACCTGTCTCAGGCAGCCACAAAAATTTCAATTAAAGGGCATACCTTAGATGCCTTAATTGACTCAGGAAGTACTGATAGTTTCATTAAGGAACAGATTGTTGCGAAATTGAAACTACATGTCTTCCCATCGGACCAGGCAATTGCGATGGCCCAGTCATCACTTAATACCAGAATCTCCGGCTTTTGTGTTGTTGATATGACACTTCATGGTCGTATGTATCCCTCCACCCGACTTTCGGTGCTCAAAGACTTATGTAGTGATCTCCTCTTAGGGCTGGACTTCCAAAAACAGCATAAGAAACTCACCATTGAGTTTGGTGGATCCAAACCCGGACTTACTATTTCTAATATACCATCTAAATTACCATTTTGTGCATTATCAGCAGCTTCACTTAATGAACCCTCATTATTTGCCAGTATTCCGCCTCAATGCCAACCGATAATAACGAAATCGCGGCGCTTTAATCAGGAAGACCAATCTTTTATTGCGGCTGAAATCTCTCGACTTCTAGCAGAGGATATCATTGAACCATGTTCGTCGCCCTGGCGGGCTCAAGTCGTCATTGTCAAGAACCCTCTAAAACCTCACAAACAGCGACTATGCATCGATTATTCGCAAACCATCAATCAATATACCGACTTGGACGCCTACCCATTGCCACGCATTGATGATATGGTTAATAAACTGGCCGAATACAAAGTGTTCTCAACTTACGATTTAAAAAGTGCCTATCATCAGTTACCCTTGAAGGTCTCAGATAAGCAGTACACAGCCTTTGAGGCTAATGGACGGCTGTACCAATTTCGTCGCCTCCCATTCGGGGTTACTAATGGAGTGGCTGTCTTTCAACGGGCAATGGATGGCCTGGTTAAGCAGGAAAACCTAAGGGACACTTTTCCCTATCTTGATAACATTACCATTGCAGGTCACGATCAACAGGAACACGACTCCAACCTCCAAAAATTTCGGGATGCCCTCCATCGCCGTAATTTGACCCTGAATGAATCCAAATCTGTTGAGTCGCAACCGACCATCAACATCCTTGGCTACTGCGTAGGCAATGGTATCATTAAGCCAGACCCAGAAAGACTTCGCCCGCTCCAAGAGCTCCCGTCACCTAAGAATCTGGCTTCTTTACGTCGGGCTCTCGGTCTGTTTGCATACTACGCTAAATGGATTCCTCATTTTTCAGACGAAATCCAACCCTTGCTGCATGCTAGATCATTTCCACTGGGAACAGTGGCTGTTGCAGCCTTTAACCTTCTCAAAAAACAGTTGGAGAAAGCGGCTCTTCACTCCATTGATGAGAATCTCCCTTTCGTGGTTGAATGTGATGCCTCGGAGGTGGCGATCTCGGCTACTCTGAATCAGGAAGGTCGTCCTGTAGCATTTATGTCCAGGACCTTACAAGGTGCCGAGCTACATTATCCTCCGGTTGAGAAAGAAGCCACAGCCATCATAGAGGCAGTACGGAAGTGGAACCATTTTCTAGCTCGCCAGCACTTTACATTGATCACGGACCAACGATCAGTCGCCTTCATGCTCGATAATCGAAAACGAACCAAAATTAAGAATAATAAAATACAACTTTGGAGGATGGAACTGGCCTCTTTTGGTTATACCATTCTCTATCGGCCTGGCAAGGAGAATGTGGCCCCGGACACCCTCACACGGGCATTCTGCTCCACTATGTCATCCTCCACTCTCATGGATGTCCACAATGGTTTGTGTCATCCTGGCGTTACGCGCATGCTACATTTCGTACGATCACAGAATCTCCCTTTTTCCACTGGAGATGTAAAGAAAATATGCTCAGAATGCCGGCTTTGTGCGGAATTAAAACCTCAGTTCTTCCGCCCCTCAGATGGTATACTCATACATGCAACCCAACCGATGCAACGACTTAGCATCGATTTTAAGGGCCCAGTGCCCTCTTCAACTCGGAACACATATTTGCTCACCATGATCGACGAATATTCACGTTTTCCGTTTGCCTTCCCCTGCTCCAATATGCTGGCGTCCACAGTAATCTGCTGCCTTGAGCAGGTATTTTCTCTCTGTGGCATGCCGGCTTATATTCACTCAGATCGGGGTCCATCCTTTATGTCAAGGGAACTCAAGGACTACCTCTCAGAACGGGGAATTGCTACAAGCAAAACAACACCATACCATCCCATCGGAAATGGGCAGGTAGAGAGGTATAACGGTATCATCTGGAATTCCGTACGTCTCGCTTTAAGATCTCGGGGCCTACCAGACCAGCAATGGGAAACAGTGCTTCCGGATGCATTGCACTCTATACGGTCCCTGCTTTCTACAGCCACAAATACTACACCTCATGAGCGGTTCTTTGGATTCCAGCGTCGATCATCTCATGGGACATCACTCCCGTCATGGCTAACTACTCCTGGACCTGTATTACTCCGAAGATACGTTCGGACGTCTAAAAATGACCCTCTTGTAGATGAGGTCGAACTAACCGATGCCAACCCCACCTATGCAAACATACGATATTCCGACGGCCGAGAATCTACCGTATCATTACGGGATCTGGCTCCCTGCCCACCAGGACCTAGTGGGACATCGGGTGATGGCATTTCACCAGGAAACTCTTGGGACCTATCGGGTACCCCTCTCCAGGATCCTGATCGGACACCAACTAGCTTGGTGCCGGTAGAACCCCGTGCTCAAGGTTGCGACCCTCCCAGTACCGTGCATGGAAGTACTGATCCGCCACAGACCAGCTCTGCACCTCCCTCTGAACAGAGGCAGTCCGACTTTGAACCTATTGGGGCTCGTACTCGAAGCCATGATCTCCCCGACCCTTCACAGGGCAATCCAGGCCACACAGACTCTGACCAATGGCCAACCGCATGTAAGCGGACCAGCGACCCTCTACGACGGGAATCCAAACGGGTGCGACTCTTCCTTGTTCGGCGGCTGCAGACCAAAAGGTAGACCACAGCCTCCTAATCCTGCAGGAGGGAAGAATGTGATAAAAATGATAACATCCGGGAAGTTATGTCATCACTTCCTGTGAACTATGAACTATGAACTATGAACTGTGTACATACCTCACTTCCTGTCATATGTCACTTCCTGTTGGACTGGTATAAATACTGGTCTGTTCAGTATTGTAAGAGGCTTCTACCAGAGGCATGGTAAAGACCTCTCTTGTGTATATAGTGTGTTTATAAGTTACTTAAAGCTTACTTTAAAGTTACTTGATGGTAAGTCTCCTTTTTCTTACATCAAGTATTTCTCTCTTTTTAAAGTTAAACTCTGTGGTTTATAGTTTCTAAGGTGTGATATGCATCATCTAGAATCGGGGCAGAGGGTATCTAAAAATAATATTAATAAATTTAATTAATTACATAGAATGGAAGAGCAGGTGATGTGTTGCTGCTGCAATATGTGGGAGCTGGTGGACACCATTGATGCTCACAGTGATCACATTTGCAGTAAGAGCTGGCAGCTCAAGGAATTCCAGCTCCGTGTTGAAGAGCTGGAGTCCGAGCTTCAAACACTGAGACACATCAGGGAGGGGGAGAGTTACCTTGACTCTGTGTTTCAGGAGGTAGTCACACCAATTAGATTAATTAATTCAGATGTAGTCCGTGGCCAGGGACAGGATGGTGTGACTAGAATTGAGGCAGGTACGGGGATCCAGGAGGTAGTGTTGGAGGAGCCGCAGCCCTTGCTCTTGTCCAACAGGTTTGAGGCTCTTACTCCCTGTGAGGATGGGAACGGGGACTGCGGGGGGAGGATGAGCAACCTGGCCACAGCACCGTGGAGCGGGGGGCCATTCAAGTGGGGGGAGTTAAAAGAAATGTTGTAGTGGTAGGGGATGGTATTGTTAGGGGGATAGATAGGGTTCTTTGCAGCCGAGAGCGAGAGTCCCGAAGGCTGTGTTGTCTGCCCGGTGCCAGGGTTAAGGACATCTCCTCTGGGCTGGAGAGAAACTTGGAGTGGGAGGGGGAGGATCCAGTTGTCGTGGTCCATGTTGGTACCAACGACATAGATAGGACAAGGAAAGAGGTTCTGCTGAGGGAGTTTGAGCAGCTAGGGGCCAATTAAAAAGCAGAACCACAAGGGTAATAATCTCTGGATTACTACCTGAGCCACGTGCAAATTTAGCTAGGGTAAATAAAATTAGAGAGTTAAATGCGTGGCTCAAAGACTGGTGTGGGAGAAATGGGTTTTGCTTCCTGGGACACTGGCATCAGTACTGGGACAGGAGAGAGCTGTTCCGTTGGGACGGACTTCACTTGGCCAGTGCTGGGACTAGAATCCTGGCGAATCGAATAACTCGGGCTGTAGAGAATGCTTTAAACTAATTAGTTGGGGGGAGGTTTTAAGAGAGCGAAAAATAAAAATGACAGCGGAGAAGGCAATAGAGCAAGGTAGCAGTGGGGGAATTAAAAACCAGAGCGTGTCAGGAAAGGACAGAATGTATAATGATAAAGGTAAAGTAGTAAAAGGGGTAAAAGCAGGAATAAATTGTCAGAAAACATATTTGAAAGTTCTTT
The DNA here is from genome assembly GCF_052327205.1 of Somniosus microcephalus. NCBI lineage: Eukaryota > Metazoa > Chordata > Chondrichthyes > Squaliformes > Somniosidae > Somniosus > Somniosus microcephalus. Next base: position 65,961,765 of record NW_028225180.1, read on the forward strand.
ATCTGAATGCACGCAGCATTCGTAACAAAATAGATGAGTTGACGGTACAAATAACTACATATGGGTATGATCTGGTGGCCATTACGGAAACATGGCTGCAAGATGATCATGACTGGGAACTAAACATACAAGGGTATTTGACAATTAGGAAGGACAGTCAGGAAGGAAAGGGAGGTGGGGTTGCTATGTTAATCAAGGATGGAATCACTGCAATAGTCAGAAATGATATTGGGGAAAGGATCAGGATAGTGAAACAGTTTGGGTGGAGATAAGGAATAATAAGGGGAAAAAGTCACTAGTGGGTGTAGTCTATAGGCCTCCTAACAGTTTAAACTCTGTTGGTCGGAGTATAAATCAGGAAATAGTTGGGGCTTGTAATAAGGGAACAGCTATAATCATGGGGGGTTTTAACTTTCATATTGACTGGACTAATCAAATTGGGCATGGAAGCCTTGAGGAAGAGTTCATAGAATGTATTAGGGACGGGTTCCTTGAGCAGTATGTAACTGAACCAACCAGGGGGCAGGCAATCTTAGATCTGGTCCTGTGTAATGAGACAGGATTAATAAAAAATGTCCAAGTAAAGGATCCCCTTGGAATGAGTGACCATAATATGGTTGAATTCCAAATTCAGTTTGAGGGTGAGAGAGTTGGATCTCAAACCAGCGTACTGAGCTTAAATAAAGGAGACTATGAAGGTATGAGAGTAGAATTGCCTAAAGTGGACTGGGAAAACAGATTAAAGTGTAAGACGGTACAAGAGCAGTGGTCTACATTCAAGAAGATATTTCACATCTTTCAAGTTAAATATATTCCACTGAGGAAAAAGGGGAGTAAAAGAAAAGACAGCCATCCGTGGCTAAGTAAAGTAATAAAGGATAGTATCTGACTGAAAACAAGGGCATATAAAGTAGCCAAATCTAGTGGGAGGCTAGAAGATTGGGAAGCATTTAAAAGCCAGCAAACAATAACTAAAAGATTAATTAAGAAAGGGAAGATAGATTATGAAAGTAAATTAGCAAAAAATATAAAAACAGATAGCAAGTTTCTACAGCTATATAAAAAGAAAAAGGGTGGCTAAAGTGAACGTTGGTCCCTTAGAGGATGAGACCGGGAAACTAGTGGTGGGGAACATGGAGATGGCAAAGACGCTGAACAAATATTTTGTATCAGTCGTTACAGTAGAGGACACTAAAAATATCCCAACACTGGACAAACAGGGGGCAATGGGGGGGGGTGGGAGGAGCTAAACACAATTAAAATCACTAAGGAGATGGTACTCGGTAAAATAATAGGACTTAAGGCGGATCAATCCCCCGGACCTGATGGCCTACAACCTAGGGCCTTGAGAGAAGTGGCAGTAGGAATTGTGGATGCATTGGTGATTATTTTCCAAAACTCCCTGGACTCAGGAAAGGTCCCGGCAGATTGGAAAACTGCTAATGTAACACCCTTATTTAAGAAGGGAAGTAGACAAAAAGCTGGAAACTATAGACCAGTTAGCCTAACATCTGTGGTTGGCAAAATGTTGGAGTCCATTATTAAGGAAACAGTAACAGAGCATTTGGTTAAACATAATTTAATAGGACAGAGTCAGCATGGTTTTATGAAGGGGAAGTCATGTTTGACAAATTTGCTCGAATTCTTTGAGGACGTAACATACAGGGTGGATAAAGGGGAACCAGTGGATGTAGTGTATTTGGACTTCCAAAAGGCATTTGACAAGGTTCCACACAAAAGCTTACTGATCAAGATAAAAAATCGCGGGATTGGGGGTAATATACTGGCATGGGTGGAAGATTGGCTATTTAACAGAAAACAGAGAGTTGGGATAAATGGTTCATTCTCGGGCTGGCAATCAGTAACTAGTGGTGTTCCGCAGGGGTCAGTGCTGGGACCTCAACTCTTTACAATCTATATTAACGATTTGGAGGAAGGGACCGAGTACAACATATCCAAGTTTGCCGACGATACAAAGATGGGAGGGAAAGCAGTGAGTGAGGAGGACATAAAAAGCCTGCAAAAGGACATAGACAGGCTAAGTGAGTGGGCAGAGATTTGGCAGATGGAATATAATATTGGAAAGTGTGAGGTTATGCACTTTGGCAGAAAAAATCAAAGAGCAAGTTATTATCTAAATGGAGAGAAACTGCAAAGTGCTACAGTACAAAGGGATCTGGGGGTCCTGGTGCATGAAACACAAAAAGTTAGTATGCAGGTGCAGCAGGTGATCAGGAAGGCCAATGGAATCTTGGCTTTTATTGCAAGGGGGATGGAGTATAAAAACAGGGAAGTCTTGCTGCAGTTATACAGGGTATTGGTGAGGCCACACCTGGAATACTGCGTGCAGTTTTGGTTTCCATATTTAAGAAAAGATATACTTGCTCTCGAGGTGGTTCAGAGAAGGGGTTACATGTAGCGTGACATGAGCCCAAGATCCCAGTCGGGGAACACTTCAGCAGTCAAGGACATTCAGCCTCCGATCTTCGGGTAAGCATTCTCCAAGGCGGCCTTCAAGCCACACAACGCAAAATCGTAGAGCAGAAACTGATAGCCAAGTTCCGCACTCATGAGGACAGCCTCAACCAGGATCTTGGGTTCATGTCACGCTACATGTAACCCCGCCTGACGTAGGGTCATCCAGACTCGAGTCGTCGTTGGCTGGTTCTCTCTACACAGATGCGGCCGAACCTCCTGTTTTTTTGTGTTTTTTGTTTTTCATACAGACCCCAGCATCTGCAACATTTGACCCCTTGTGACCCCACCTCATTGTTCTTTGATGTAATGTTTTCCTGACTGACCTGTTTGGACACCATTCACACCTTTGATTGCTGTGATTATCTCTCTGCTGAGGTGTGATAAATGGCAGTTAGAAAGATTACCTGTAATCATCTGTCATTATTCTGACTATATAAGCTGTGTCTTTATGCATCTCTCCACTTCACCTGACGAAGGAGCAGCACTCCGAAAGCTTGTGATTTCAAATAAAACTGTTGGACTATAAGCTGGTGTTGTGTGACTACTTACATGGGTAGGGTAGATGGAGAGAAACATTTCCGATGGTTGGTGAGTCTAGGTTTGGGGAACACTTTTATATGCAAAGGTTGGTAGACATTTGGAACTCTCTTCCACAAACGGCAGTTGGTGCTAGGTCAATTGTTAATTTAAAATCTGAAGTTGATGAATTTTTATTAACTAAAAGAATTCTGGGGACAAAGGCTGTTATATTGAGCTCGGTCACAGTTCAGCCATGATCTCAATGAATGGCAGAACAGGCTCGAGGTGCTGAATGACCCACTCCTGTCAATATTTTCTGTCACTGCACGAATCTGGAGATTAGAATCGTAATATAAATGAACACCTGACCAGGGACTTGAATCCTGGACCTTCAGATTATAAAGTCTGATGCGCTACTGACTGAGCAATCCACGCTCTGGATCTTAGGCTCACAAAGCGACCTTCACTGGCTGACGTGTATCATTACACCCTCTATATTTTCCATTTGCTTCTCCAGTGATCCACTCTGTACAGCACATTTTTCTCACACACCTACACTGACTGCCTCACACAGGCTTCACTTGAGGAATATTCTCCCGCCCACAAACGACATGCTCTTTAGCAGCGGCTTCAGATGTGAGAAGTGCGGTTCCCCAGATAACTGTATTGGATCTTCAATTTTTCACCATGTTTATTATTGACTTGGACGGGGCAACAGGGTGTTATAGATCCATGTTTGAAGATCACAGTAAGTTAGGGAGCACGGTATTCGTGCAAATGGGAGCAGGACTTAACCAAAAGGACAGAGACAGATGAAGTGAGTGGGCAAAACAAGACAACTTGAATTCATTGTGCGCAAGTCTGACCTCATCCAATTTGGAACCAAGTAAGATAATCAGTTTATTTTCTAAATGATTGCGGAGAAAACAGGTTTCTGAGTGCCAGTTCCCAAATCATTAAACACTAGTAGACATGTAGAGACATCAGTCAGAAGTCTAGTGTAATCCTGCCCTTTATCTCAAGGGGCCTGGACATGGAGGAGGAGGTTATGCGTCAGTTGTATTGACCCTTGTTCAGTGCCATCAGAATTACTGCATTCAGATACTGCCTGACCTGCTGAGTATTTCCAGCATTTTCTGTTTTTATTTCAGATATCCAACATCTGCAGTATTTTGCTTTTCTAATAGAATTCTGGAACCCTGTTCTCAAAGAGGCTGTGGATTTTTGGACAACTGGAGGTTTTAAGATGTGTAGGTTAGGTTGATTGGCTATGATAAATTGACCCTTAGTTTTAGGGGGATTAAATGCATGGGGTTACAGGGATAGGGTGGGATATGTGTCGGTGCAGGCTCGATGGGCCGAAATGGCCTCTATCTGCACTGTGGGGTTTCTGTGATTCTGTGATCAGGCTTCCATGCAAAGTTTCGAATTGTATCAATCACTTTTGCTAAAGTTCACACAACGACCTTGACTGGCTGACCTGCATCAATACACCCTCTAAATTTTGCATTTCCTTCTCCAGTAATATCTCCTGTACAGCGCATTGCTCTCACATACCCAGACTGACTGCCTCCCACAGGCTTCACTTCAGAAATAGTCTCCCGCCCACAAGCGACACACTCTTTAGCAGCGGCGTCAGATGTGAGAAGTGCTGTTCCCCAGAGATCTGTATTGGATCGTCATCTTTTCACCATATTTATTAATGACTTGGATGGAGCAACAGAGTGCGGCAGCTCCAAGTTCGCACTAAGTTGGGAGGCACTGTAATAGTAAGCGACAGAGACAGATAAAGTGAGTGGGCAAAATTATGGTTAATTGAGTTCATTGTACAAAAGATCATCCATTTTGGAACCAAGTTAGATAGTTCAGAGTATTTTCTAAATGATGGGAAGCTATTAACTTGAGGAGCAAAGAGGTTCATGACTCCCAGTTCACAAATCATTAAAAACAAGTATACATGGGCAAAAATGTGCTCGATAAAGTCCCGCATAAGAGAAAGTTAGCTAAAGTTGATGCTCGTGGAATTGAGGGCAAATTATTGTCCTGGTTAGGAAACTGGTTGAGTGACAGGATACAGAGTGTACAGATAATGGGCAGGTATTCAGTTGGCAGGATATGACTAGTGGTGTCCCGAGGGTTCTGTGTTGGGGCCTCACCTATTCCCCGTATTTATTAATGATATGACTAGTGGTGTCCCGAGGGTTCTGTGTTGGGGCCTCACCTATTCCCCGTATTTATTAATGATATGACTAGTGGTGTCCCGAGGGTTCTGTGTTGGGGCCTCACCTATTCCCCGTATTTATTAACGACTTTGATGATGAGATTGAGAGTCACACATCCAAGTTGGATGATGACACAGATAGGCGGCATTGTAAGCAGAGTAGATGGAAGCAGAAAATTACAGAGATATTATTGGATTAAGTGAATGAGCAAAATTGTGGCAACTGGATTTAAGTATTGGCAAGTGTGACGTCATCCACTTAGGACCCATAAAGGATAGATCAGAATACATTCTAAATGATGAAACGCTAGAAAAAGTGGAGGTCTGAAGAGACTTAGGGCTCCATGCTAGTGGCGTGCACACATCCAATGAATAAAAGAATCATTAAAATATCATGGGCAGGTATGGTAAACAATGACAAAGGCTAATGGAAAGCTGGAGTTTATAACTAGAGGACTACATTATAGGGGTGTGCTACTGATGCTCCAGCGATACAATGCCCTGGTTAGACCACAGCTGGAGGACTGGGTTCAGTTCTGGGCACCTGAGGAAGGTTGTATTAGCTTTGGAGATATTAAGGTGAACTAATAGGGGATTGAAATGAAGAGTAGGTTGCCTTTCAAAAGCTAGGCTTTATTAACCTTAAAAAACCAGCAGTACATATTAAACACCCAAACTGTGGAGAACTGAATTTAAGATGGCCACCACCGGTCACATGACATCAACTAACCAATAAGTTTACAGCATATATCTCAAGGCAGGAAAACAGGCAACCAATTACAATGCTTCTTATAAAACAAGAATAATCACCACATTCACCCCTCCTTTTAAAATATACCTCAACCTAGGCAGCCTTCACAGTTTATAATTAATTATTTATGACTAAAATAATACATGTATAATACCTTCAACAATTTTAAAATTTTACTATTAAATTATTTTAAAAGTCCATTTTTAATCGATTGACCGGATATCTTGTTCGTGTCGACCTTCTTAGCCTTGGTGGAGTTCCTTGCCCTCCCACGCCAGGAGACACAGAAATATCTTCTGCAGGGAGGCTATCAATATCCCGATTATCAACGGTATCTGAATTGGAAGTCCCATTCGAAGGTAAACTGGGAGGGTCATGAACATCCATCGGGGGCAGACTAAGAGAATTGTAAGTGTCTGCAATAGGATTGGAAATATTCGTAGTATCTGTGACGACATCAACATTATCTGAATTATGGCTATTGTTAATGTCCTCAGAAGAGGGCTGGCCACCACAAGGAGCTAAGTCTTTAACTGAAACCGTACTTTCTTTCCCATCTTGGAATCGAATGTGAGCATATTGGGAATTTGCCTCCAATAGCTCCACCTCCTCCACTAAAGGATCATACTTTGACAGTCTAACATGGCGTCGGAGCAGCACAGGTCCCTGCATAGTAAGCCATGAAGGTACCGAATATCCTGTAGTGGATCTCCGCGGATAGTTGAAGAGCCTTTCATGGGGAGTCACATTAGTAGCCGTTGAAAGCAATGATCTAATGGAATGCAGGGCATCAGGCAATACCATTTCCCACTGTGTATTCTTAAGGTTCCGGGATGTCAAAGCCAACATAACTGCCTTCCAGATCACCCCATTGTATCGTTCGCACTGTCCATTACCCTGGGGATTATATGGGGTAGTTCTGCTAGTAGAAATTCCCCGACTCTGGAGGTATTCCTTCAACTGGGAAGACATAAAAGAACTTCCCTGATCCGAATGGATATACGCAGGCATCCCAAAGATGACAAAAAGTTGAGTCAGACATTTGATAACTGTAGCAGCTGATACATCTGCACAAGGAAAAACAAAAGGGAACCTTGAAAACTCATCCACAACAGTAAATATATATCGATTCTGAGTCGTTGAAGGAAGGGGCCCCTTAAAATCAACGCTCAGACGTTCAAAGGGAGAAGTAGCCTTTATAAGATGAGCTCGTTGAGGCTTAAAAAAATTTGGTTTACACCGGGCGCAGACAGAGCATGACGAAGTCATCCGCTTGACGTCTTCAACTGAAAAGGGCAAATTCTTACTGCGTACGAAGTGTATCATCCTCGTAACACCAGGATGGCACAAAGCATTACGAAGATTAATAAGCGTATCTCCGTGAATCACAGAACAATAAGCCCTCGACGGCGCATCAGCGGCAACATTATCCTTCCCCGGACGATAAACTATATCGAAATGGTAGCATGCCAACTCAATCCTCCACCTCATTATTTTATCATTCTTAATCTTTCCAAAATGTTTGACATCAAACATGAAGGACACAGATATTTGGTCAGTTACTAACATAAAATGTCGCCCAGATAAATAATGTCTCCATTTACGCAGTGCTTCTACTATTGCGTACGCCTCTTTCTCTATTGATGAATGTCTCTTCTCACTATTGTTCAGAGTACGTGAGAAAAAGGCCACAGGTCTTCCATTTTGGTTCAGGGTAGCCCCAATTGCAAAATCGGAAGCGTCCGTCTCAATCACAAAGGGAACCTGCTCATCAATAGAATGCACAGCTGCTCCAAGGATATCCTTTTTAAGATTATCAAAACACATCCTGGCCTCCCATGATAGAGGATATGTCGTAACCTGAATAAGGGGCCGGATCTTCTGCGAGAAGTTTGCAATCCAATTAGAATAATAAGAAAACAGTCCAACAACTCGTTGCAAAGCCTTAGAATTAGTAGGGCAAGGTAAATCAATCAGTGGTCGCAGCCGTCCTGGATCTGGTTTAATCTTGTTTCCTGAGATAATATACCCCAGTAAATTTACCTCGGTGGTCGAAAAGATACACTTCTCTTTATTGAAAGTTAAGCCAACTTTTTCCGCAGCTTGAAGGAATCTTTCTAAATTAAAATCATGCTCCACCCTTGATTTGCCACACACCGTGGTGTCATCTAAATATGAAAAGGTGTCAGAGAGAGAGTTATCACTTATAAAAGCATCCATTGCCCATTGAAAACAGGCGACACCGTTAGTAACACCGAATGGTACTCGGCAAAACTGGTACAGCTTTCCGCCAGCTTCAAAGGCCGTGTATGGTTGGTCCCTCTTAGCGATAGGAATCTGATGATAAGCACTCTTCAGGTCAATAGTGCTAAAAACCTTATATTGAGATACTTTATTGATAAGCTCATCAATCTTAGGCAGGGGGTACGCATCTAATTGAGTATACCTGTTAATAGTTTGAGAGTAGTCTATCACCATTCGCTTCTTATGTCTCTCATTAGTGGTGACAACTACCTGTGCCCGCCAGGGTGAAAAACTAGGTTCAATGATTCCTTCCGATAAAAGACATTGAACTTCAGAATTAATAAATTCTTTATCCTGACTGCTATACCTTCTTGACTTGGTAGCAATTGGTTACAGTCCGGCATCAAATTGGAAAAAAGTGATAATGGAGAAATGGATAAAGAAGTTAATCCACAAATAGACAAAGGTGGCTTAGTTCCTCCGAAAGAAAGACTGAGAGACTCATGTAATTGAAGCACATCATGACCAATCAAAATATCCACACAGAGATTAGGCAGAACAGATAGGCGTATATCAGTATACGTATTACCTAGGAGAATTAATTTCACAAGGCAACAACCAGCTACTTGTGAGGTGAGAGTCGTCTGAGCCATACACACCTGATAGGAAACAGGCGAAATTTTCAAACGCTTCTCCCTCACAAACTGAAGACTTATAAAGCTCTCAGTACTGCCCGTATCTATAAGGGCCTTCACTTCTAACCCATTAACTTGGGCCATAACTATAGCTTTGTTTAGGCCATGGGCAAAGGCGGCAGAAACTGATGCAATAAACGCCCTATCTAAAGGCTGAATGGTCGCAGAGGAGGCAACCGATTTGCAAACACGTGCGTAATGACCTCCCTTGCCGCATTTACTACACACAGCCTCCCTGGCAGGGCACTTCAGACGAGGGTGCCGGGCGTTCCCGCAAAAATAACACTTCTGAATCCTAGAGGCAACAGCTGCCGAAGTAGAAACTGTTTCAGAATCTGGTAAACCACTCCTATTAAGTCCACATAATTCCTTTTCATCCGGAACTGCCGAAACCACGGTCGCAGGCCGATCAAAAAGAGCATAAGAATCCAAACTTCTCTGAGCCAAATCCAATGTAGAGGCTTGCTCAAAAGCACTCTTAAGATCCAAGGTCTTATTTTCTAATAACCGCTGACGAATTGATCTAGACAGTAATCCATTAATAAATGCATCCCGTACCGACTCTTCCTTATGTTCTTCTGCAGTCACGGCCTTATAATTACAGTTAGCACCAAGGCGCCGGAGTGCCTGTAAATAAGCATCCAAGGATTCTCCCACCTGCTGCCTACGGGCAGATAAAAGATGACGTGCAAATACCTCATTTTTGGGTTTAACAAAAAAAATTTCCAACGTAGCAATAGCCAATTCATAAGTTTCACAGTCCAAAATATACTTGTACACATCCGGAGCAATGTAGTTGATTAGTATATCCAACTTTAGAGATTGCTGAGGGGAGCTGAAATAGGGGGGGATGTGCTGCCAATTATAGAGAAAGAAACAAGTCAGCTTGGTAGACAGGGCAAATATATAAGGGCAAGGCTGGATGGCATCTATTTTAATGCAAGGAGTCTTGCAAATAAGGTGGATGAACTGAAGGTGTTGATAAACACATGGGAGTATGATATTGTTGCTATCACGGAGACATGGTTGAGGGAAGGGCAAGACTGGCAGCTCAATATTCCGGGGTACAGAATCTTCAGGCGAGACAGAGGGGGAGGTATAAGAGGAGGGGGTGTCGCAATATTAATTAAGGAGTCAATTACTGCAGTAAGGAGGGATGATATATCAGCAGGGTCCTCTAATGAGGCCATATGGGTGGAGCTTAAAAACAAAAAGGGGGCAAGCACTTTGCTGGGAGTGTACTATAGGCCTCCAAACAGTCAGGGGGAGATAGAGGAACAGATATGTAGGCAAATCTCAGAGAAATGTGCAAATAATAGGGTAATAATAATGGGGGATTTCAACTTCCCCAATATTAACTGGGATAGTCAGAGTGTGAAAGGCTCAGAGGGTGTAGAATTCTTAAAGTGCATCCAGGAGAGCTTTTTGAGCCAGCATGTAGAAAGTCCTACAAGAGAGGGGGCGGTACTGGACCTAATTCTAGGGAATGTGGCCGGCCAAGTGGAAAAAGTGCTAGTAGGTGAGCACTTTGGTGATAGTGACCATAATATGGTAAGATTTAAGGTGGTCATGGAAAAGGACAGGGATGGGCCGGAAATAAAGGTTCTAAATTGGGGGAAGGCCGATTTTAATAGGATAAGGCAGGATCTGGCCAAAATGGACTGGGATCAGCTACTTGTAGGAAAATCCGCATCGGAGCAATGGGAGGCTTTCAGAAGGGAGATTGAGATCATACAATGGCAACATGTTCCCGTAAAGGTCAAGGGTGGTTCCAAAAACCACAGGGAACCTTGGATGTCAGGGGATATACGAGAATGGATTAGGAAAAAAAGGAGGGCTTTTGGTAGATACAAAAGGCTAAAGACGGAGGAAGCCCTAGAGGAGTACAAAAAGTGCAGGGGGATACTTAAAAAAGAAATTAGGAGATCAAGGAGGGGCCATGAAATAACACTGGCGAGCAAAATAAAGGAAAATCCAAAGATGTTTTATAAGTATATTAAGGGTAAGAGGATAACTAGGGAAAAAATAGGGCCCATTAGGGACAAAAGTGGCAATCTGTGTGTGGAGCCGGAAGATGTAGGAGGGGTTCTAAATGAATTTTTTGCATCTGTTTTCACTATGGAGAAGGACGATGTAGACATAGAAATAGGGCGGGGGGACTGTGATATGCTCGAACATATTAACAGCGAGAGGGAGGAGGTATTGGCGGTTTTAGCTGGCCTAAAAATGGATAAATCCCCAGGCCCGGATGAAATGTATCCCAGGCTGCTGTGTGAGGCAAAGGAGGAGATTGCGGGGGCTCTAACGCATATATTCAGGACCTCTCTGGCCACAGGGGATGTGCCAGAGGACTGGAGAACCGCTAATGTAGTACCATTATTCAAGAAGGGTAGTAGGGAAAAACCGGGGAACTACAGGCCAGTGAGCCTAACATCAGTGGTGGGAAAATTATTGGAAAAATTCCTGAGGGACAAAATTTGTCTCCACTTGGAGAGGCAAGGATTAATCAGGGATAGTCAACATGGCTTTGTCAAGGGAAGATCATGTCTGACTAATTTGATTGAATTTTTTGAGGGGGTGACTAGGTGTGTGGATGAGGGTAACGCAGTGGATGTGGTATACATAGATTTCAGTAAGGCCTTCGATAAAGTCCCACACAGGAGACTGGTCAAGAAGGTAAGAGCCCATGGAATCCAGGGTGCCTTGGCACATTGGATACAAAACTGGCTTAGTGGCAGAAGGCAGACGGTGATGGTCGAAGGTTGTTTTTGTGACTGGAAGCCTGTGGCCAGTGGGGTACCACAGGGATCGGTGCTGGGTCCCTTGCTGTTTGTGGTCTACATTAATGACTTGGATATGAATGTAAAGGGTATGATCAGTAAGTTCGCGGACGATACAAAAATTGGTAGGGTGGTAAATAGCGAGGAGGGTAGCCTCAGTCTGCAGGACGATATAGATGGGTTGGTCAGATGGGCGGAACAGTGGCAAATGCAATTTAACCCGGAAAAGTGCGAGGTGATGCACTTTGGGGGGACTAACAAGGCAAAGGAATACACAATGAATGGAAAGACCCTAGGCAAGACGGAGGGTCAGAGGGATCTGGGTGTGCAAGTACACAGATCCCTGAAGGCGGCGGAACAGGTGGATAAGGTGGTAAAAAAGGCATATGGGATACTTGCCTTCATTAGCCGAGGCATTGAATATAAGAGCAAGGAGGTTATGATGGAGCTGTATAAAACACTGGTTAGGCCACAGCTGGAATACTGTGTGCAGTTCTGGTCGCCACACTACAGGAAGGATGTGATCGCGTTGGAGAGGGTGCAGAGGAGGTTCACCAGGATGTTACCAGGGCTGGAGCGCTTCAGCTATGAAGAGAGACTGGGCAGATTGGGTTTGTTTTCCTTGGAGCAGAGGAGGCTGAGGGGGGACATGATTGAGGTATACAAAATTATGAGGGGCATAGATAGGATGGATGCTGAGGAGCTTTTTCCCTTAGTAGAGGGGTCAATAACTAGGGGGCATAGATTCAAGGTAAAGGGCGGGAGGTTTAGAGGGGATTTGAGAAAGAACTTTTTCACCCAGAGGGTGGTTGGAGTCTGGAACTCACTGCTTCAAAGGGTTGTGGAGGCAGAAACCCTCACAACATTTAAGAAGCATTTGGATGTGCACTTGAAATGCCATAGCATACAAGGCTACGGGCCAAATGCTGGAATATGGGATTAGATTAGACAGGGCTTGATGGCCGGCGCGGACACGATGGGCCGAAGGGCCTCTATCCGTGCTGTATTACTCTATGACTCTATGGCTCTAACACACCCAAAAAGTTTTTAAATGTACGATACCAATGTTTCCATTGATCATCCACTCCTGCAGAATTAGGGTCAGCATTAAATCGTTCCGGTCGAAGATATCATTCCATTATAGCAAAAGGTTAATAAATTGAAATGAAGAGTCGGTTGCCTTTCAAAAGCTAGGCTTTATTGACCTTAAAAAACCAGCAGTACATATTAAACACCCAGGCCTAGAAATTCAGTTGGCTGCGCCAGCCGTTAATGCCTTAGGAGGAGCAGATCTCGAGCGCTAGGCGCTTAGCGCCCGGGCGCAGCGCGATCTGCGCCTCGCCCCAACTTCAGTAGACATTTAGCGCCGGCGCAAAGCCTTTGCGCGCGCTCAGCTGCGCGCGCAGATCATGACGTCATTTCGTCGTGCAACGCCCTTTGTGCACCCGGAACCGGAACTTCACTTGCGCCGCCCCATTGTGCACCTGGCGGCCCGAACGACTGTGAAGTGGAACGGTAACACAGCCGAGGCGGGCCGCGGGGAGTGCAAATTAAAGGGCACTCCTGCAGTAGAAAAGGCAGCCGTTTTGCAACACTTTGTGAGAGACAAAGATGATGATTGATGATTGATGGAGGAGGAGGAGGAGGAGGAGGAGATGATGATGATTGGTGTGCCGGTACCACATAACAAACTGATGGAGAGAAGCCCTCCCCAACAACACAAATACAGCAGTCTCGGCCTATCAAAAAAACAAATCCACCCTCCCCCTTTAAGAGCTCACCGGAGCCAGAGTGTCTGCCGTCAATCAGCAGCTCGCCGCACCTGCCCTGCGCCCAACTTCCGGTGTTAGCACCCGGGCCGCCGGCTTAGCACCTAAAGAGAGCCGTGCATCGCCAGTTTTAGTGCTCGAGCAAACTCTTCGGGCGAAGCTAATGAATATCGGCGAAGTGGCCTCGAATTTGCGCCGGGCGCAAACTTTAGCGGCCGCCCGACTTTACCGCCCCAAAAGTGGCTATAATGAATTTCTAGGCCCCAGTCTCCACCAAACTGTGGAGAACTGAATTTAAGATGGCCACCACCGGTCACATGACATCAACTAACCAATAAGTTTACAGCATATATCTCAAGGCAGGAAAACAGGCAACCAATTACAATGCTTCTTATAAAACAAGAATAATCACCACAGGGATATATAAAGAAACAATTTCCGATGGTTGGGCAGTCCAGAGCTAGGGGACAAAGCCTCAAAAATTAGAGCAAGGAGTGAAGTAAGAAATATAGAAACATAGAAGATAGGAGCAGGAGTAGGCCATTCGGCCCCTCAAGACTGCTCTGCCATTCAATGCTATCATGGCTGATCATACAAATTCAGTACCCGGTCCCTGCTTTCTCCCCATACCCCTTGATCCCTTCAGCCTTAAGAAATATATCCAACTCCTTCTTGAATATATTTAATGTATTGGCCTCTACTGCCTTCTGTGGTAGAGAATTCCACAGGTTCACCACTCTCTGGGTGAAGAAATTCCTTCTCATTTCTGTCCTAAATGGCCTACCCCTTATCCTTAGACTGTGACCCCTGGTTCTGGACTCCCCGACCATCGGGAACATCGTTCCTGCATCTAGTCTGTCTAGTCCTGTCAGAATTTTATAAGTTTCAATGAGATCCCCTCTCATTCTTCTAAACTCCAGCAAGTACAAGCCCAATCGACCCAATGTCTCCTCATACGTCATTCCTGCCATCCCAGGTATCAGCCTGGTGAATCTTCGCTGAACTCCTTCCATGGCAAGAACATCCTTCCTCAGATAAGGTGACCAAAACTGCACACAATACTCAAGATGTGGTCTCACCAAGGCCCTGTACAACTGCAGCAAGACATCCTTGTTCCTGTACTCAAACCCTCTTGCTACGAAGGGCAACATACCATTTGCCTTCTTAACCACCTGCTGCACCTGCATGCTTACCTTCAGCGACTGGTGCACAAGGACACCCAGGTCTCATTGCACTTCCCCTTCTCCCAATCTATTGCCATTCAGGTAATAATCTGCCTTCCTGTTTTTGCCACCAAAGTGGATAACCTCACATTTATCCACGTTATATTGCCTCTGCCATGCTTCTGCCCAATCACCCAACCTATCCAAATCACCCTGTATTTTCTCAGCATCCTCCTCATAGCACACACGCCCACCCAGCTTTGTGTCGTCTGCAAATTTGGAGATATTACATCTAGTTCCCTTGTCTAGATCATTAATATATATTGTGAATAGCTGGGGTCCAAGGACCGATCCCTGCGGTACCCCACTAGTCACTGCCTGCCACTCAGAAAAAGGCCCGTTTATTCCAACTCTTTGCTTTCTGTCTGCCAACCAGTTCTCTATCCAAGCCAATACCTTGCCCCCAATCCCATGTGCCTTAACTTTACACGCTAATCTCTTATGCAGGACCTTATCGAAAGCCTTCTGAAAGTCCAAATACACCACATTCACTGGTTCTCCCTTATCTATTTTACAAGTTACATCCTCAAAAAATTCCAGTAATTAGTCAAGCATGATTTACCTTTTGTAAATCCATGTTGACTTTTTCCGATCCTGTCACTGTTTCCCAAGTGCTCTGCTATTACATCTTTTATAATGGACACTTGCATGTTCCCCATTACCGATGTCAGGCTTACTGGTCTGTAATTCCCTGTTTTCTCTCTACCAACTTTTCGGAATAGTGGGGTAACATTAGCTACCCTCCAATCCATGGGTACTGTACCAGATTCCATCGAATGTTGGAAGATGATCAGCAATGCATCTACTATTTCTAGGGACACTTCCTTAATACTCTAGGATGTAGATTATCAGGCCCTGGGGATTTATCGGCCTTCAATCCCATCAATTTCCCTAACACCATTTCCCTACAAATACTGATTTCTTTCAGTTCCTCCCTTTCATCAGACCCTATGTTCCCCGACATCTCTGGGAGGTCATTTGTGTCCTCCTTTGTGAAGACAGAACCAAAATATGTATTTAATTGGTCTGCCATTTATTTGTTCCCCATTATAAATTCCCTTGATTCTGACTGCAAGGGACCTATGCTTGACTTCACCAATCTTTTTCTCTTCACATATCTATAAAAGCTTTTACAGTCAGTTTATATGTTTCCTGCAAGCTTACCCTCATATTCTATTTTCCCTTTCTTAATTAATCCCTTTGCCCTCCTTTGTTGAATCCTAAAATGCTCCCACTTCTCTGGTTTACTGATTTTTCTGGTCAATTTATATGTCCTCTCCTTGGATCTTATGCTATCCCTAATTTCCCTTGTTGGCCACGGTTGAGTCACCTTTTTTGTTTTATTTTTATGCCAAACTGGGATGAAGAATTTCTGTAGTTCATCCATGCGGTCTTTGAATGTTTGCCATTGCCTATCCACCGTCAACACTTTGAGTGCCATTCCCCAATCAATACTACCCAACTCGCGCCTCAGACCATCGTAGTTTCCTTTATTTAAATCCAGGACCCTAGTCTCTGAGTCAACTGCTTCATTCTCTATCTTGATGAAGAATTCGATCATATTATGATCGCTCCGACCCAAGAGGCCTCGTACAACAAGATTGCTAATTAATCCTTTCTTGTTACATTATACCCAGTCTAAGATGGCCTGATCTCTGGTTGGTTCCTCGACATATTGGTCCAGGAAACCATCCCGTAAACACTCCAGGAATTCCTCCTCCACAGTGTTGTTACTAATTTGGTTAGCTCAATCTATATGTAGATTGAAGTCACCCATGATGACTGCTGTGCCCTTATTGCACGCTTCTCTAATTTCCCTTTTAATGCCATCCCCAACCTCCGCATTACTGTTTGGAGGTCTATATACCACTCCCACTAACGTTTTCTGCCCCTTGGTATTTCTCAGTTCTACCCATACAGATTTCACATCATCAGAGCTAATATTCTTCCTTACAGTTGTGTTAATCTCTTCTTTAACCAGCAATGCTACTCCACCTCCCTTTCCTTTTTGCCTATCTTTCCTGAATATTGAATACCCCTGGATGTTGAGTTCCCAGCCTTGGCCATCCTGGAGCCATGTTTCCATAATCCCAATCAAATCATATTCATTTACCTCTATTTGCGCAGCTAATTCATCCACCTTATTACGAATGCTCCTCGCATTAAGACACAAAGCCTTCAGGCTTGTTTTTTAACGCTCTTTGACCTATTAGAATTATTATTTACTGTGGCCATGTTTGATTTAAACCATTGATTTCTCTGACTGCCACTTCTGTTTTTCTCCTTCCTATCTTTTGCTTTTATACTTGTTTCCCTTTCCTCTGTCCCCCTGCTCAGGTTCCCAACCCCCTGTCATTTTAGTTTAAACCCTCCCCCAGAGCACTAGCAAACACTCCACCTAGGACATTGGTCCCGGCCCTGCCCAGATGCAAACCGTCCAGTTTGAACTGGCACCACCTCCCCCAGAGCCAGTTCCAATATCCCAGGAATTTGAATCCCTCCCCTCGCACCATTCCTCTAGTCATGTATTCATCTGAAATATCCTTCTATTTCAACTCTGACTAGAATGTGGCACTTGTAGCAATCCTGAGATTACTACCTTTGAGGTCCTATTTTTTAATTTACCTCCTAACTCCCTATATTCAGCTTTTAGGACCTCATCCCATTTTTTACCTATATCGTTGGTACCTATATGCACCATGACAACTGGTTGTTCACCCTCCCCTTCCAAGATGTTTTGCAGCCGCTCTGAGACAGCCTTGACCCTTGCACCAGGAAACAATTCGATGTGCAAATGGTGGTAGAAATTTGGAAATTCCTTCGGCAAATGGCAGTTTTTCAGGGGTGAGGTGAGAGTGATTGCCCTTGACATCAAGGCAGCATTTGACTGAGTGTGGCATCAAGGGGCACTAGTAAAATTGAAGTCAATGGTAATCGGGGTAAAACTCTCCACTTGCTGTAGTCATACCTAGCACAGGAAGATGGTTGTGGCTGCTGGAGGCCAATCATTTCAGCCCCTGAACAGCGCTGCAGGAGGTCCTCAGGGCAGTGTCCTAGGACCAACCATTTTCAGCTGCTTCATTAATGACCTTCCCTCCATCATAAGCTCACAAGTGGGAATGTTCGCTGATGACTGCACAGTGTTCAGTTCCATTTGCAAATTCTCAGATAATGAAGCAGTCTATGCCCGCATGCAGCAAGTGCTGGACGACATTCAGGGTTGGGCTGATAAGTGGCAAGTAATATTCGTGCCACACAAGTGCTAGGCAATGACTACCTCCAATAAGCAAGAGTCTAACCACCGTATCTTGAAATTCAACGTGATCACCATCGCCGAATCCCCCACCATCTACATCCTGGGGGGTCACCATTGACCAGAAACTAAACTGGACCAGCCGCATAAATACTGTGGCTACAAGAGGTCAGGTCAGAAGCTTGATATTCTGTGGCATGTGTCTTACCTCCTGACCCCCCAAAGACTTTCCACCATCTACAAGGCACAAGTCAGGAGAATGATGGAATACTCTCCACTTGCCGGGGCGGGTCCCCTCCAACAACACTCAAGAAGCTTGACACAATCCAGGACAATGCAGCCTGTTTGATTGGCACCCCATCCGCCACCTTAAACATTCATTCCCTGCACCACCGGCGCTCCTGCAGTGTGTACCATCTACAAGATGGCAACTCGCCAAGGCTTCTTCGACAGCACCTCCCTAACCCTTGACCTCTACCACCTAGAAGGACAGGGGCAGCAGGCGCATGGGAACACCACCACTTCCAAGTTCCCCTCCAAGTCACATATGATCTTGATTTGGAAATATATCACCGTTCCTTCATCGTTGCTGGGGCAAAATCCTGGAACTCCCTTCCTAACAGCAATATGGGAGTGCCTTCACTACACGGACTGCAGCGGTTCAAGAAGGTGGCTCACCACCACTTTCTCCAGGGGCATTAGGAATAGGAATTAAATGCTGGCCTTGCCAGTGACGCTCACGTCACAAGAATGAAGAAAAGAAGAATTTCTGGTGAAGATTAAAAAAATAAAGTTACTTTTTAACTTTTTCTTTTGTCACTTGTATCTCTCACTCTCTCCTATTCACATCTATGTTTTCTCTCTTTATTTCGCTCTTTGTACATGATTTGTCATTGAATTAACTATTCAAATTTACACTTCCTGGTTCAGACGCTGAGAGCCTCAGTAAGGATTCTTTAATCTGATTGGTTGAGGAGATGCACAGTTGTTGGCCTGTTCACCCGGGTCCCAGATCCCCTGTAGAGGGCGCCGCACTGTTTTGAATTTCTAATCACCGCAACTTCCAGAGCAAAAGCCGGGAGAAATCTGTGGGCAAGAGGAAGTGTAATGAACGGCGAGCGTCGTAAGTTCACTGCTGACTGCAAAATCCGGGCCAAAATTTAGGACAGATGACCAAACCTTGGTCACGCAGGTTGGTTTTAAGGAGTGTCTTAAAGGAGGAGTGAGAGGTGGAGAGCTTTAGGGAGGTAATGCCAGAGTTTAAGGACCAGACAGCTGAAGGCACGGCCACCAATGGAGATCCGAAGAATGTGATGGATGCACAAGCGGCCTGAGTAGGAGCAACGCAGATTTCTCGGGGACATTAAAAAACAAAGCTCTCATCTCTACTCTTGGAAGGCAGCAACTGCACATTCTAGGTCTTGTAGAGCTGGGTGAGGTTACAGAGATAAGGAGGGGCGAGGCAATGATGGAGGATTTTCAAATCGAGACGTTTCTAGACCAGGAGCCAGTGTAGATCAGCGGGCACAGGGTTAACCTGTGATTCGGAGTTAGTGCGAGTTAGGTTAGAGGCAGCAATGTTTTGGATCAGCTCATGTTTATGGAGAGTGGAAAATGTGAGGCAGTTCAGGAGAGCTTTGGCTAAGGCAAGTCTGGAGGTGACAAAGATATGGATGAGGATTTTGTGCCAGATGGAGTGGAACTGATCGATGTGACACAGTCTTTGTGATGGACAGGATCTAGGGTCAGAAGCTCAGCTTAGGGTCAAACATGACAGTAAGGCGGACAACAGTCCGGTTCAACCTGAGACACTGGCCAGGGAGGGGGATACACAGTGCCTGATGTTCAGTTCCACTGACGGCAATAGAGTCGAATATCAGGTGCTGCGTATAACGGGGGCCGATCCAACACCGCTTTGCACCACCACCCGAGAAGAATAGTGACTGTTTAATTAGAAACAGAGAACAGGGGAACTGAGTGAAACACAGTAACTGTTTAATTAGAAACAGAGAACAGGGGAAGTAAGGGGAACACCATAACTGTTTAATTAGAAACAGTGAACAGGGGAATTAACGGGAACACGGTAACAGTTTAATTCAAAACAGAGAACAAGGGATTTAAGGGGAACATGTTAAATGTTTAATTAGAAACAGAGAACAGGGGAAGTAAGAGGAACATGGTAATTGTTTAATTAGAAACAGAGAACAGGGGAAGTAAGGGGAACACAGTAACTGTTTATTTGGAAATAGAGAATAGGGGAAGAAAGAGGAACACAACAGCTTTTCAATTAGAAATAGAGGACAGAAATAGGGGTACAATACTGCGGATGCTGGAAATCTGAAATAACAGAAAATGCTGGAAATACTCAGCAGGCCAGGCAGCATCCGTGGAGAGAGAAACAGAGTTAACGTTTCAGGTCTGGGACCCTTCATCAGAACTGGAAAAAGCTGGAAATGTAACAGATATTAAGCAGGTGCAGAGACGGGGGTGGGGGGGGGGGGGGTTGGTGTTTAGGAGGGGAGGAAGGAATTGAAAGAACATACTGTGAAAATGTTACAAACGGGGGTCTTCAAATACCTAATATAGACTGGAATAGTAATCGTGTAAAGGGCAGAGAGGGGAACGAATTTCTGAAGTGTGTTCAGGAGAACTTACTTGATTAATATGTTTCTGGCCCAATGAGGAAGGGGACATTGCTAAATCTGGTTCTGGGGGATGAGGTGTGTCAAGTGGAGCAATGTCTGTAGGGGAACATTTAGGGAACAGTGATCATAGAATCATAAGGCTTAGATTAGCTATAGAAAAGGGCAGGGAGCAATCTAGAGTAAAAATACTTATTTGGAGGAAGGCCAATTTCAGTGGGTTGAGAACAGATCTGGCCCGGGTAAATTGGAATCAAAGACTGGCAGCAAAACTGTAATTGAAAAAGGGGCTGCCTTTAAAGAGGAGATGGTTTGTGTACAGTCGTGGTACAAGGGGGAAAGGTAGGGCAACCAAAGCCAGAGCTCTCTGGATGATGAACGAGATAGAGAATAAGATGAAGCAGAAAAAGGGGGAGTATGACAGATGTCTGGTTGAGAATACAAGAGAGAACCAGGCTGAATATAGAAAGTTCAGAGGAGAAGTGGAAAAGGAAATAAGAGGGGCAAAGAGAGTATGAGAATAGACTGGCAGCTAACAAAAAATGGAATCCAAAAGTCTTATATAGGCATATAAATAATAAATGGGTAGTAAGAGGAGGGGTGGGGCCAATTAGGGACCAAAAGGGAGGCCTACACATGGAAGCAGAGGGCATGGCTGAGGTACTAAAAGAATACTTTGCATCTGTCTTTACCAAGGAAGAAATGCTGCCAAAGTCATTGTGAAAGAGGAGGTAGATGAGATACTGGATGGGATAAAAATTGATAAAGAGGAGGTAGTAGAATGGCAGTACTTAAAGTAGATAAGTCACCAGGACTGGATGGGATGCATCCGAGTATACTGAGGGAGGTAATGATGGAAATTGCGGAGGTACTGGCCATAATCTTCCAATCCTCTTTAGATACAGGGGTGATGCCAGAGGAAAGGAGAACTGCAAATGTTACACCCTTGTTCAAAAAAAGGCTGTAAGGAGAAACCCAGCAACTACAGAGCAGCCAGTTTAACCCCAATAGTGGGGAAGATTTTAGATACGATAAGCAGCGACATAAGTAATAGTCACTTGGAAAAGTATGGATTAACTAGGGAAAACCAGCACGGATTTGTCAAAGGCAAATCGTGTTTAACTAACTTGATTAGTTTTTTGATGAGGTAACAGAGGGTTGATGAGGGCAATGCAGTTGATGTGGTGTACATGGACTTCCAAAAGGCGTTTGATAAAGTGCCACATAATAGGATTGCCAGAAAAGTTGAAGCCCATGGAATAAAAGGAACATTGGCAGCATGGATACTAAATTGGCTAAGTGACAGTACACAGAAAGCAGTGGTGAACGGTTGTTTTTCGGACTGGAGGAACGTATGCATTGGTGTTCCCCAGGGGCCGGTACCAGGACAAATGCTTTACTTGATATATATTAATGACTTGGACTTCGGTATACAGCGCACAATTTCAAAATTTGCAGATGACACAAAACTTGGAAGTATAGTGAACATTGAGGAGGATAGTGATAGACTTCAAGAAGACAGACAGGCTGAGGGAATCGGTGGACACCTGGCAGATGAAATTTAACGCAGAAACGTGCGAATGATACATTTCAGTAGGAAGAATGAAAAGAGGCAATATACCCTAAAGGGTACAATTCTAAAGGGGGTGCATAAACAGAGCGACCTGGGGGTATATGTGCACAAATCGTTGAAGGTGACAGGGTAGGTTGAGAATGCAGGATCCTGGGCTTCATAAATAGAGGCATAGAGTAGAAAAGCACGGAAGTTATGGTGAACCTTTACAAAACACTATTTCGGTCTCAACTGCAGCATTGTGTCCAATTCATGGCACCGCACTTTAGGAAGGATGTGAAGGCCTTAGTGAGGATGCAGAAAAGATTCACAAGAATGGTTCCAGGTATGAGGGAGTTCAGTTACATGGATAGATTGGAGAAGCTGGGGTTTCTCTCCTTAGAGCAGTGAAGTTTGAGAGGAGATTTGATAGAGGTGTTCAAAATCATGAGGTGTATAGTCAGAGTAGATAGAGGGAAACTGTTCCCATTGGTGGAAGGGTCAAGAACCAGAGGACACAGCTTTAAGGTGATTGGCAGAATAACCAACGACGACATGAGGAAAAAAAAATGCAACTAGTGGTTATGATCTGGAATGCCCTGTCTGAAAGGGTGGTGGAGGCAGACTCAATTGTGACTTTCAAAAGGGAATTGGATAAGTACGTGAAGGAAAAAATATCAGGGCTACGTGGACAGGGAAGGGGAGTGGGTCTAGTTGAAGTTCTCTTGCAGAGGGCTGGCATGGGCTCGACGGGCCGAATGGCCTCCTTCTATGTGGTAAATTTCTATTATTTTATTATTGTCCTTTGCAATGGAATAGCACTTTACAATGGAATAGAACTTTGCAATACAATAGTACTTTGCAATGGAATAGCACTTTGCAATATAATTGCGATTTGCAGTGGACTGAGATTTTAAATGGGCGCCACCTGTGTTGCTGGATGGGGTCCCACCCCACTGCTTTGTGCCATAGTCTGGATTCGCTCACAGGCCGTGCTGCTGCTCACACATACCCAGGCAGGCAGCACATGGTGCAGGAAGGAAGGAAGGAAGGAATGACGGCTGCAGCTCACCAGCTCGGCTCCTGAGTGTGTGAGTGAGTGAGTGTGGAGCTCAGGACCTCAAGGGGCTGGGGGATTGGAGGTGGTGAAAATGCTTGTAGGGGGTGATTGACACCCCAGGAGATGAGCATGGAGGGTGGGTTAATAGAAGCAAATACAATCAAGAATAAATACAAATAATAACATATGTATTTTACTTCTTTAAATGTCTGCATTCTGTGATTTGAGTGGAGTGGAATAAAATGAATGGAAAAATCCCACAGCAGCTTTTGCTCTAAAAACACTCCACAAACATTCCCTAATATAGAGCCCAGTCCAGAAAAACATCAAATGGATTATTTTGAAAATAATAAAATAAATATAATATATATATACTTTGTTTTTACAAAAGTCTTGTTTTGTCTTAGTTGGGCTGGGAATTAAAGGGACAGTAAGGTCCCACAGCAGGATATGCTCTGACACTTCCCACAAACATTCCCAGATAAAGTCCAGTCGAGAAAAAAATCAAATGGCTTGTTGTATATATGTAGATTTGATTTTTACAAGTCTTGAAAGAAAGGCACAGTAAGATCCCACAGCAGTGCGGTCTGGAATGAAATCAGTATGATCTAATGGTGTATATTTTCTGTTTTTTCAGACATGAGATGCAGTACCAATGCACACGGCAGGTAACTTGAACACAGATAAGCCCTGCATACACACCAGCTTTTGCTCTCTGTCTCTCTCTCTCTCAGACACACACACACTCAAATACAGGCCATCCTGCAAAATTGCCACACAACACTGTCAGCAATGAAAAAAAGTTGATTTCTCTCATTGCTGTGCTGTGTTTGGCAGTTTAAAAGTAAAAAAACACTTTTCAGTATCTTATCTTTTCATTTTATGGCCTATAGAATTAGGCTTTCTATTCTGCATCAAAAACAAAATACTGCAGATGCTGGAAATCTGAAATTAAAACAAAATGCTGGAAATACTCAGCAGGTCAGGAAGCATCTGTGGAGAGAGAAACAGAGTTAATTCAGCTCAATGACCTTTCGTCAGATTCTGGCAAGGTTCAGACGACAGATCATCGAACTGAAACGTTAACTACGTTTCTCTCTCTCCACAGATGCTGCCTGACCTGCTGAGTATTTCCAGCATTTTCTGTTTTGATTTCTATTCTGCCTGTTGTCTTAATTTCATGTGTCTCTCTCATTGCCTGCCTGCCTTGTCTTGATTTGAGTGAAGTGGACTAAAAAGAATGCAAAGATCCCAGAGCAGCTTTTACTGTCAGACAGTCCACAAAGACATTTTTCAGTATCTCACTGACTGTCTGTCTTGAAGTGAAGTGAAATAAGGTGCAATAAAGTGATACACAGCAACATTACATGTGGACCAGGCAAGAATGAAATCAATAGGGTTTAATACAACAACAGCAGATAATAAGACAGCAGGCCACATCTCACACAAACACCAGCTTTTGCCCCCTCACTCTCTCTCTCACACACACACACCCTGTCCAGCCTGCAGAAGGATGGCTGCCGTGTTGAAAAATTAAAACCAAAAAATAAACTTTTCTGCATCTTATCTTTTCACTTTGTGGCC
The DNA here is from genome assembly GCF_052327205.1 of Somniosus microcephalus. Classification (NCBI taxonomy): domain Eukaryota; kingdom Metazoa; phylum Chordata; class Chondrichthyes; order Squaliformes; family Somniosidae; genus Somniosus; species Somniosus microcephalus. Next base: position 65,986,536 of record NW_028225180.1, read on the forward strand.
TACAGAGACAGACTTTCTATTCTGCATCTTGCATTTTGATTTCATGTCTCGCTCTCTCACTGGCTGTCTGTCTGTCTCTCACTCACAGTCTCGCTCCCACCCACATTGAACTAAAACTTAGTGACATGACACACAGACTCACAAAGCTTGCAATTTGCAGAAACACAGACATCCACACACATACAGAAACACTCACATAGACTCTGCAATTTGCAGACACACAGACACTCACTCACATACAGACACACTCACACAGAGACCCTGCAATTTGCAGACACACAGACACCCATGCACGTACATACACACTCAGACAGACTCTGCAATTTGCAGAAAATTACACACACACTCACACATCCATTTTGAAAGTGGTGCAGCCTGGGAGTGTCAATTTTTGATGATGTCCCTTCCTGGCTGTGCGTCCATGTTTGATGAGGGCAATCCAACAGGAAGAAGTGAAGCCGAGGCCCCAGAAATCCGGGTCCCCGAGAGGAAATGAAAGCCCGGGAGGGTGAAAAGAAGTAAATACAATCAGGAATAAATAATAATATATATACTTTACTTTTGTTAACTAAATGTCTGCCTGTCTGTGGTTTGCCTGGAGTGCAATAATATGAATGGAAAGATCACACAGCAGCTTTTGCTCTGAAAACATCCCAAGCACATTCCCCAATAAAGCCCAGTCTAGAAAAAATCCAATGGATTATTCTGAAAATTAAAAAAAATATAATATATACTTTTTTTTACAAATGTCTTGCCTTTTTTGGGTTGGGATGAAGCAGAGAGTAAGATCCCACAGCAGGATATGCCATGAAACACTCCACAAACATTCCCCTATAAAGGCCAGCGCAGAAAAATATCAAATGGCTTGATGTGTATATGTAGATTTGCTTTTTACAACATTTTTGAAAGAAAGGCAAACTATGATCCCATAAAAGTGTAGTCTGGAATTAAATCAGTATGATCTAATTGTATATACTTTCTGTTTTTTGCAGACATGAGATGCAGTACCAATGCACACGGCAGATAACTTGAACACTGTGGCGGAGCCACCAAAGGACTCAGAGCGGTTGTACATAATTCCTTTAACAGCAATGTAGTTACTGTCTGTGCCTGTACCTTTAATTACACTGTTTGATTGCACAATGTCTAGTTACCTTTACAGCGCAGTTTCAACGTGATGATGTCATGCCGTTAGTCACGTGATGCCCCAATGGCGGGAAGAACGTGATGACGTGAGTCTTCTGACCAGAGGATCAGTCCTCATGGAGCCCTCAAGGAGAGTAGACCTGTAATTGATGTGTTCTAGCAGTTTCCAGTTTAAACTTGTTTCGTTTCATTAAAGTTCATTGTTTTAATTGCCTGAGTCAAACTCAGTCTTTTTGATAGGAACCTCTGTTCCTACATTGGTGACCCCGACTTCTACGAATGACTTTCGTGGAAGATTCGACATGGACACGAACGCCGTCACGCTGAAACTGCCACAGTTCTGGGAGCAACAACCAGACACCTGGTTTATCCAGGCTGAAACCCAGTTCGCTATTAGGAACATCGTCGCGGATCAGACCCGTTATTATTACGTGGTCTCCGCCCTCGACAGCGCAACTGCATCACGGATCATCAGCCTTCTCGGTAGTCCTCCTACTGACAGCAAGTATGATGCAATTAAGGCGTGGTTGCTTCAGGTTGTCGGGCTCTCAAAGTCGGAGCGCGCTCGCCAGCTCATCACGCTGCCCGGCCTCGGGGACTCCAAACCGTCCGAGCTCATGAGCCAAATGCTCACGCTCTTGGGTGCCGAACCGGAATGTTTCCTCTTCCGGGAGCTTTTCCTCTATCAAATGCCTGAACAGGTTCAGGCTGCCCTCGCCAGATCCGACATTACAGACTGCACCGAGCTTGCGGCCGAAGCCGATAAGATTTTCACGGTTACCCAGCAGTGCTGCGCGGCCACGAGGTGCCCATCCCCCACAGACGCGGTTCCAGCTTCTCCTACAGCGGGCTGGTGCTCCTACCACACCCGTTTTGGCACGAAAGCACGATGCTGCCGTTCCCCCTGCAGTTTTTCACCCCAAAAAAACCCAAGAAAGCGCAGGCAGCGTCCCTGGCGACGGATGACCAAGTCTAACGGGCGTTCCGCGGTGGCGATGGCCGTCGGTTCTACAGGGAAACTCCTCTACATCACTGATTCCCTCTCGGGCCGCCGTTTTCTTTGTGACACCGGGGCGCAGTGTAGCAGTCTACCTGCATCGAAGCTTGACATGCAGACTGGGAACCTCGGTTTTTCCCTCATAGCGGCTAATGGCGCAGCAATTCAAACGTTCCGAAAGCGGCGGGTCGAAGTCTGTTTTGGCAGTCAGCATTTCTTTTGGGAATTCGTCACGGCCACAGTCTCACAGGCTATCCTAGGGGCGGATTTTCTGTGTGCCAACAGCCTACTTGTCGATGTCTGGCACCGCCGGCTGATCAACGCGGCCACCTTCCACTCAATTCCATGCTACCACGGTACCTCGGTATCGCGCTCCATTGCCTGTGCTTTCCCTCCTCCAGATGACTTCACGTGGCTCCTCGGGGAGTTTCCAGAGCTGACAAGGCCCACCTTCTCCTATTCGGCGTAGAAGCATGGTGTTGAACATCACATCACCGCTCCATTCCCACTCGGACCTCACCGTCCTTGGCCTCTTGTATTGTTCCACGGAAGCTCAACGTAAACTCGAGGAACAGCACCTCATCTTCCGATTAGGCAGTCTGCAGCCTTCCGGACTCAATATCGAGTTCAACAATTTCAGATCATAAGCTCGGCCCCCATTTCATTTTCTCTTGTAATTGTTCCACTCCTTTCCCCCACCCCCCCCCCTTTCCTTTTGTTTCTCTCTCACACCTGGCAGCTATCTTTTGCCCTGCCAGTACACTTTACACCTAATCCCAGCCTATTACTATCTCGTCTAGCTTCTAATCTCTTTTACTTCTTTTGTTTCTTTTATTCTTTTGTCCGATCGCAGCCCTGCCTCCGATCCAGTTTCTTTTCTTTCCAGTTTTGAAGAAGGGTCCAACCCGAAACGTCAACTCAAATTTCTCTCCACGGATGTTGCCTGACCTGCTGAGTTTTTCCAGCATTTTCTGTTGTTATATCACATCACCACTACTGGCTCCCCGGTTTATGCACGGGCTAGAAGGCTCGAACCCGGCAAGCTCGCAGCTGCGAAGGTGGAGTTCGACACAATGGAGTGGCTCAGGATCATTCGGCAATCCAAGAGCCCCTGGTCCTCGCCTCTCCACATTGTGCCGAAACCAGGCGGTGGCTGGCGGCCATGCGGTGACTACCGACGCCTCAACGACGCCACCACTCCGGATCGGTACCCGATCCCGCATATCCAGGATTTCTCGGCCCATTTGGCAGGAAATTCTATCTTCTCTAAAGTCGACCTCGTCCGTGGATATCACCAGGTTCCAGTGCACCCGCAAGACGTCCCGAAACTGCAGTCATCACCCCTTTTGGCCTCTTTGAGTTCCTGCGGATGCCGTTTGGCTTAAAGAACGCAGCACAGGCATTCCAGTGTTTAATGGACTCCGTTCTTTGAGACCTGCGTTTCATCTTCGTCTACCTTAATGACATACTCATCGCCAGTGCCAGCAAGGAAGAGCGCATCTCCCATTTGCGTTCCCTCTTTACGCGCCTCAGCCAACATGGTTTAATCATCAATCCGGCCAAGTGCCAGTTCGGCCTGCAACAGATCGATTTCCTGGGACATCGCATAACATCGGACGGCGCCGTCCCTTTGTTGACGAAGGTTGAAGCGGTTACCTCTTTCCCGTGGCCGTCGACAGTCAAGGCCTTGCAGGAGTTCCTGGGGATGGTCAACTTCTACCACCATTTTGTCCCCAAGGCGGCTCAACTCATGCAACCTTTCTTCAGGGCCCTCAAGGGCAAGTCCGGTAAAGATCCAATCAGCTGGACAGCCGAGATGGTCCACGCGTTCGACGACACCAAGAACGCTTTGGCCAACGCAACCATGCTGGCGCACCCACTTCCAGGTGCTACCATCGCCCTTACCACCGATGCGTCAGACTACGCCATCGGTGCAGTGCAAGAACAGTGAGTCAACGGCACATGGCAACTGCTGGCGTTTTTCAGCCGTCAACTATGGAAGAACGAAAAAAAGCACAGCATCTTCGATCGGGAGCTACTGGCCCTTTTCCTCACCATTCGCCATTTTCGGTTTTTATTGGAGGGGCGTCCCTTCACGGCTTTTGTCGACCACAAACCCCTTACGTTCGCCATGGGCAAGACCACCGAACCATGGTCCGCTCATCAACGTCACTTGACGTTCATTTCCGAATTTACCACAGACATTCAACATGTGTCTGGTAAGGACAACCTGGTGGCAGATTGACTCTCCCGTGCGATGGTCCACGCGGTGCACCTGGGGATCGACTACGCCCTCATGGCTGCAGATCAGGCCTCGGACTCGGAGGTCCAATCATATAGAACCGTTCCCTCTAGCTTCCAAGCGACCAACGTCATCTTCCAGGCTGCAGGCACCACGCTCCTTTGCGACGTCTCCATGGGATTTCCTCGACCTATTGCAGTCACATGGCGCTGGAAGGTTTTTGATGCCACACACGGGTTGTCGCACCCTGGGATGAAGGCTTCGCAACAGCTTATGTCGGCTAAGTTCATCTGGAAAGGTATGCACCTCGATGTCCGTGACTGGGCTAATACCTGCGTCGTATGCCAGAAGGCCAAAGTCCAGCATCATGTCAAGGCTCCAGTGGCTGTGTTCACTGTTCTGGAGCGTCGTTTTGACCACGTGCATGTGGACCTCGTGGGGCCGCTTCCGCCTTCTCAGGGTTATACTCATCTCCTCACCATAGTGGACTGCACCACTAGGTGGCCAGAGGCAATTCCTTTGGCTTCCACCACTTCGGCAGACGTCGCTAGAGCTTTCATCTCCTGTTGGGTTGCCCGTTTCGGGGTACCGGCGGACATCTCTTCAGACCGCGGGCCGCAATTTTCCTTGAAGCTTTGGAACGCTGTGGCTCAGGGGCTCGGCACCAAACTTCATCGCACCACCGCCTATCATCCACAGGCGAACGGCCTTTGCGAGCGGTTCCACAGGTCACTTAAAGCCTCTCTTCGGGCCAGTCTTCAAGGTGCAGGATGGGTGGACCGACTTCCATGGGTCCTTTTGGGTCTTCGTACGGTGCCCAAAGACGACCTACAATCGTCTTCAGCTGAACTCGTCTATGGCCAGCCGCTCCGTGTACCAGGGGATTTCCTCCCTTCTCCCACGGAGCCATGGTCCGCCTCCCAGCAACTCGTTCGCCACCAGGAAGTGGCCAGATGCTTCACTCCGATACCTACGTCCAATCACGGTTTGCAGAACTCCTACGTGCCACCGGGACTGAAGAATGCGGAGTATGTATTTATCCGCCACGACGCTCACCGGGGTCCGCTCAAGCCCCCTTACACTGGTCCTTTCCGCGTCATCGAACCAGGAGACAAATCCTTTTCGGTCGACGTCGGAGGGAAGCCGGATCACATCTCGGTGGACCACTTGAAGCTGTCTCACCTGGACCATCCTGTCGTAGTCGCTCAACCACCCAAACGTGGCCGACCGCCCACAGCCGCCGCACCAGATCAACCAAAGCCGCCTGCCAACTCGACCGCGCTCGCTGCGCCTGCTCAACCACAACCGACTGCCAACTCGACCACCGGTCATCAACTTCCTCTGCCAGGGTATCGAAGTCGATCGGACAGGCTTGTCAGGCCTCCTCCTCGCCTCACTTTTTCTGTTAAAAGACGATTCTGGGGGTCGCATGTGGCGGAGCCACCAAAGGACTCAGAGCGGTTGTACATAATTCCTTTAACAGCAATGTAGTTACTGTCTGTGCCTGTACCTTTAATTACACTTTATGACTGTACAATGTCTAGTTACCTTTACAGCGCGGTTTCTACGTGATGTCATGCCGTTAGTCACGTGATGCCCCAATGGTGGGAAGAATGTGATGACGTCATGACGTCAGTCTTCTGACCAGAGGGTCAGTCCTCGTGGAGCCCTCAAGGAGAGTAGACCTGTAATTGATGTGTTCTAGCAGTTTCCAGTTTATAGAGTCATAGAGTCATAGAGTCATAGAGTAATACAGCACGGATAGAGGCCCTTCGGCCCATCGTGTCCGCGCCGGCCATCAAGCCCTGTCTAATCTAATCCCATATTCCAGCATTTGGCCCGTAGCCTTGTATGCTATGGCATTTCAAGTGCACATCCAAATGCTTCTTAAATGTTGTGAGGGTTTCTGCCTCCACAACCCTTTCAGGCAGTGAGTTCCAGACTCCAACCACCCTCTGGGTGAAAAAGTTCTTTCTCAAATCCCCTCTAAACCTCCCGCCCTTTACCTTGAATCTATGCCCCCTAGTTATCGACCCCTCTACTAAGGGAAAAAGCTCCTCAGCATCCATCCTATCTATGCCCCTCATAATTTTGTACACCTCAATCATGTCCCCCCTCAGCCTCCTCAGCTCCAAGGAAAACAAACCCAACCTGCCCAGTCTCTCTTCATAGCTGAAGCGCTCCAGCCCTGGTAACATCCCGGCGAACCTCCTCTGCACCCTCCCCAACGCGATCACATCCTTCCTGTAGTGTGGCGACCAGAACTGCACACAATATTCCAGCTGTGGCCTAACCAGTGTTTTATACAGCTCCATCATAACCTCCTTGCTCTTATATTCAATGCCTCGGCTAATGAAGGCAAGTATCCCATATGCCTTTTTTACCACCTTATCCACCTGTTCCGCCGCCTTCAGGGATCTGTGTACTTGCACACCCAGATCCCTCTGACCCTCCGTCTTGCCTAGGGTCTTTCCATTCATTGTGTATTCCTTTGCCTTGTTAGTCCCCCCAAAGTGCATCACCTCGCACTTTTCCGGGTTAAATTCCATTTGCCACTGTTCCGCCCATCTGACCAACCCATCTATATCGTCCTGCAGACTGAGGCTACCCTCCTCGCTATTTCATTAAAGTTCATTGTTTTAATTGCCTGAGTCGAACTCAGTCTTTTTGATAGGAACCTCTGTTCCTACAACACAGACAAGCCCTTCATACACACCAGCTTTTGCTGTCTGTCTGTCTGTCTCTCTCTTTCACACACACACACAGGCCAGCCTGCAAGATTGCCACAAATCACTGTCAGCAATGAAAGAATGTTGATTTCTATTATTGCTCTGCTCTGTTTGGCAGTTTAAATGCAGACAGTTTTCATTATTTTATCTTTTCATTTTGCGGCCTACAGAAACAAGCTTTCTATTCTGCATCAAAAGCAAATGCTGTGGAGGTGGGGAATCTGAAATAAAATAGAAAATGCTGGAAATACTTAGCAGGTAAGGCAGCATCTGTGGAGAGAGAGAGAAACAGAGTTAATGTTTCAGCTCGATTACCTTTTGTCAGATTCTGGCAAGGTTCTGACGAAACGTCATTGAGTGGAACATTTACTCTGTTTCTCTGTATCTCCACTGATACTGCCTAACCTACTGAGTATTTCCAGCATTTTCTGTTTTTATTTCTATTCTTCATGTTGTCTTGATTTCATGTGTCTTTCTCACTGCCTGCCTGTCTGTCTTTTCTTGATTTGAGTGGAGGGCAACTGGAAGAATGCAAAGATCCCTTAGCAGCTTTTACTGTCAGACCTCCTCGAGAAGGTACCGACCGAGGCCTCGTCCGGAGGGGCCTGACCGAGACCTCGTCCAGAGGGGACTGTCTGAGGCCTCGTCCAGAGGGGACCGACTGAGGCCTCCCGCAGAGGGGGAGAAGGTGGGATGTACTTTAGAGAAACCTTTATTTCATATATTAAAACAATGAAGCCAGTTATTGAAAGTGTCAAGGGGAGCAGGCGTGAGTTGAAGTAAGCGGTGGGCTTTTATTAACACAAAACATGGACAACAACAATAACTTGAACTTATATAGTGGCTTTAATGCAATGAAAGGACACAAGGCAATTAGCAGACAAAATTTGACACTGAGTCACATAAAGAGATTTTAGGAGAGATGGCCCAAAGCTCGGTGAAACTGGTAGGTGAGAAAAAGCATTTAAAGGGGGAGAGAGAGAGGTCGAGCAGCGATGAGTTTAGGGAGGGAATACCAGAGTTTAGGGCCTTGGAAGCGGAAGTAATGGCGCCAATGTGGATCAACGAAATTCGAGGATGTGCAACAGGTCAGAGGAGTGGAGAGATCTCGGAGGGTTGTAAGGAAACTTGTTACAGAGTCTGACTCCTCACTGGGAGAGACACACACTGTACACTGGGACACTTGTTACAGAGTCTGATTCCACACTGGGAGAGACACACACTGTACACAGGGACACTTGTTACAGAGTCTGACTCCTCACTGGGAGAGACACACACTGTACACAGGGACACTTGTTACAGAGTCTGATTCCACACTGGGAGAGACACACACTGTTCACAGGGACACTTGTTACAGAGTCCGACTCCTCACTGGGAGAGACACACACTGTACACGGGAACACTTGTTACAGAGTCTGACACCTCACTAGGAGAGACACACACTGTACACAGGGACACTTGTTACAGAGTCTGACTCCTCACTGGGGGAGACACACACTGTACACAGGGACACTTGTTACAGAGTCTGACTCCTCACTGGGAGAGACACACACTGTACACAGGGACACTTGTTACAGAGTCTGACTCCTCACTGGGAGAGACACACACTGTACACAGGGACACTTGTTACAGAGTCTGACTCCTCACTGGGAGAGACACACACTGTACACAGGGACACTTGTTACAGAGTCTGACTCCACACTGGGAGAGACACACACTGTACACAGGGACACTTGTTACAGAGTCTGACTCCTCACTGGGAGAGACACACACTGTACACAGGGACACTTGTTACAGAGTCCGACAGCTCACTGGGAGAGACACACACTGTACACAGGGACATTTGTTACAGAGTCTGACTCCTCACTGGGAGAGACACACACTGTACACAGAGACACTTGTTACAGAATCAGACTCCTCACTGGGAGAGACACACACTGTACACAGGGACACTTGTTACAGAGTGCGACTCCTCACTGGGAGAGACACACACTGTACACAGGGACACTTGTTACAGAGTCTGACTCCACACTGGGAGAGACACACACTGTACACAGGGACACTTGTTACAGAGTCTGACTCCTCACTGGGAGAGACACACACTGTACACAGGGACACTTGTTACAGAGTCCGACAGCTCACTGGGAGAGACACACACTGTACACAGGGACATTTGTTACAGAGTCTGACTCCTCACTGGGAGAGACACACACTGTACACAGAGACACTTGTTACAGAATCAGACTCCTCACTGGGAGAGACACACACTGTACACAGGGACACTTGTTACAGAATCAGACTCCTCACTGGGAGAGACACACACTGTACACAGGGACACTTGTTACAGAGTCCAACTCCTCACTGGGAGAGACACACACTGTACACAGGGACACTTGTTACAGGGTCTGACTCCTCACTGGGAGACACACACTGTACACAGGGACACTTGTTACAGAGTCCGACTCCTCACTGGGAGAGACACACACTGTACACAGGGACACTTGTTACAGAGTCTGACTCCACACTGGGAGAGACACACACTGTACACAGGGACACTTGTTACAGAGTGCGACAGCTCACTGGGAGAGACACACACTGTACACAGGGACATTTGTTACAGAGTCTGACTCCTCACTGGGAGAGACACACACTGTACACAGGGACACTTGTTACAGAGTCTGACTCCTCACTGGGAGAGACACACACTGTACACAGGGACACTTGTTACAGAGTCTGACTCCTCACTGGGAGAGACACACACTGTACACAGGGACACTTGTTACAGAGTGCGACTCCTCACTGGGAGAGACACACACTGTACACAGGGACACTTGTTACAGAGTCTGACTCCTCACTGGGAGAGACACACACTGTACACAGGGACACTTGTTACAGAGTCTGACTCCTCACTGGGAGAGACACACACAGTACACAGGGACACTTGTTACAGAGTCTGACTCCTCACTGGGAGAGACACACACTGTACACAGGGACACTTGTTACAGAGTCTGACTCCACACTGGGAGAGACACACACTGTACACAGGGACATTTGTTACAGAGTCTGACTCCTCACTGGGAGAGACACACACTGTACACAGGGACACTTGTTACAGAATCAGACTCCTCACTGGGAGAGACACACACTGTACACAGGGACACTTGTTACAGAGTCCAACTCCTCACTGGGAGAGACACACACTGTACACAGGGACACTTGTTACAGAATCAGACTCCTCACTGGGAGAGACACACACTGTACACAGGGACACTTGTTACAGAGTCTGATTCCACACTGGGGGAGACATACACTGTACACAGGGACACTTGTTACAGAGTCAGACTCCTCACTGGGCGAGACATACACTGTACACAGGGACACTTGTTACAGAGTCTGACTCCACACTGGGAGAGACACACACACAGTACACAGGGACACTTGTTACAGAGTGCGACAGCTCACTGGGAGAGACACACACTGTACACAGGGACACTTGTTACAGAGTCAGACTCCTCACTGGGCGAGAAACACACTGTACACAGGGACACTTGTTACAGAGTCAGACTCCTCACTGGGCGAGACACACACTGTACACAGGGACACTTGTTACAGAATCCGACTCCTCACTGGGAGAGACACACACTGTACACAGGGACACTTGTTACAGAGTCTGACTCCTCACTGGGAGAGACACACACTGTACACAGGGACACTTGTTACAGAGTCTGACTCCACACTGGGAGAGACACACACTGTACACAGGGACACTTGTTACAGAGTCTGACTCCTCACTGGGAGAGACACACACTGTACACAGGGACACTTGTTACAGAGTCCGACAGCTCACTGGGAGAGACACACACTGTACACAGGGACATTTGTTACAGAGTCTGACTCCTCACTGGGAGAGACACACACTGTACACAGAGACACTTGTTACAGAATCAGACTCCTCACTGGGAGAGACACACACTGTACACAGGGACACTTGTTACAGAATCAGACTCCTCACTGGGAGAGACACACACTGTTCACAGGGACACTTGTTACAGAGTCCGACTCCTCACTGGGAGAGACACACACTGTACACAGGGACACTTGTTACAGAGTCCGACTCCTCACTGGGAGAGACACACACTGTACACAGGGACACTTGTTACAGGGTCCGACTCCTCACTGGGAGAGACACACACTGTACACAGGGACACTTGTTACAGGGTCCGACTCCTCACTGGGAGAGACACACACTGTACACAGGGACACTTGTTACAGAATCAGACTCCTCACTGGGAGAGACACACACTGTACACAGGGACACTTGTTACAGAGTCCAACTCCTCACTGGGAGAGACACACACTGTACACAGGGACACTTGTTACAGGGTCCGACTCCTCACTGGGAGAGACACACACTGTACACAGGGACACTTGTTACAGAGTCTGACTCCACACTGGGAGAGACACACACTGTACACAGGGACACTTGTTACAGAGTCTGACTCCACACTGGGAGAGACACACACTGTACACAGGGACACTTGTTACAGAGTCTGACTCCTCACTGGGAGAGACACACACTGTACACAGGGACACTTGTTACAGAGTGCGACTCCTCACTGGGAGACACACACTGTACACAGGGACACTTGTTACAGAGTCCGACTCCTCACTGGGAGAGACACACACTGTACACAGGGACACTTGTTACAGAGTCTGACTCCTCACTGGGAGAGACACACACTGTACACAGGGACACTTGTTACAGAGTCTGACTCCACACTGGGAGAGACACACACTGTACACAGGGACATTTGTTACAGAGTCTGACTCCTCACTGGGAGAGACACACACTGTACACAGGGACACTTGTTACAGAGTCTGACTCCTCACTGGGAGAGACACACACTGTACACAGGGACACTTGTTACAGAGTCTGACTCCTCACTGGGAGAGACACACACTGTACACAGGGACACTTGTTACAGAGTGCGACTCCTCACTGGGAGAGACACACACTGTACACAGGGACACTTGTTACAGAGTCTGACTCCTCACTGGGAGAGACACACACTGTACACAGGGACACTTGTTACAGAGTCTGACTCCACACTGGGAGAGACACACACTGTACACAGGGACATTTGTTACAGAGTCTGACTCCTCACTGGGAGAGACACACACTGTACACAGGGACACTTGTTACAGAATCAGACTCCTCACTGGGAGAGACACACACTGTACACAGGGACACTTGTTACAGAGTCTGACTCCTCACTGGGAGAGACACACACTGTACACAGGGACACTTGTTACAGAGTGCGACTCCTCACTGGGAGAGACACACACTGTACACAGGGACACTTGTTACAGAGTCCAACTCCTCACTGGGGGAGACACACACTGTACACAGGGACACTTGTTACAGAGTCTGACTCCTCACTGGGAGAGACACACACTGTTCACAGGGACACTTGTTACAGAATCAGACTCCTCACTGGGAGAGAAACACACTGTTCACAGGGACACTTGTTACAGAGTCCAACTCCTCACTGGGAGAGACACACACTGTACACAGGGACACTTGTTACAGAGTCTGATTCCACACTGGGGGAGACATACACTGTACACAGGGACACTTGTTACAGAATCAGACTCCTCACTGGGAGAGACACACACTGTACACAGGGACACTTGTTACAGAGTCCAACTCCTCACTGGGGGAGACATACACTGTACACAGGGACACTTGTTACAGAGTCTGACTCCTCACTGGGAGAGACACACACTGTACACAGGGACACTTGTTACAGAGTCCAACTCCTCACTGGGCGAGACACACACTGTACACAGGGACACTTGTTACAGAGTCTGATTCCACACTGGGGGAGACATACACTGTACACAGGGACACTTGTTACAGAGTCAGACTCCTCACTGGGCGAGACACCCAGGAACACAGTGCAATTGTCAGTGTCCCACTGCTGCCCAGACTGATCCCCACCCTGGGCCCTTCCTGTCTGTGCATTTCCCCAGTGCCCCATTGGGGAACATTCAGCCCCGGATATCCTGCAGAAGCAGCGCTGTGGGGCCGGGCGGCTGAGTCTCGTGACCCTGTGGCTGGGCCTCTGACCTCACAATGGGAGTTGACGCGCTCAGCTCGAGCTGGAAACCCTTAAATTAAATTAAATTCAAATCAACGGCCAAAAATGGTCAAATAATGAGAGCAGTGACGTCATCAATTGAAATGTTCACACACCCACACTCAGTCCGGGTCTTGTTGCCCGCAGTAACTCCAGCTGTTTCTTTCCTGTTGAACTGAACTGATTCCTCCCCAGCCTGAAACAGTTTAAAGATTAAACAGGAAATAAACAGATTGAACAACAGTGTAAATACAGGGAGACTGGGGTTAATATTACAATAATAATTACAGACAAATATTACCCATAAAAGTGACTGAATCCCATTTATATTTTATTTATTGCATTAACACAAACACTCACCAGATCCGCTCCAGACTCCTGCAGTTCAGTATGAGGTGGCGGAGAGCGGGGACAGATCGGTCTGTGAAGAAGTTTGATCCCAGGGTCAGATCCTTCAGTGACCGGTTTGTACTGAGAGCGGAGGCGAGATCCTCGGTACAAGAATCTGTGAGACCGACATTATACAGCCTGGGGATCAGAGAGAGAAATAACAGGAATCAGAGTAAATCCCCAGAGTTTATTAATAACACTATTACTGATACTAATAATAATGTACAGTGTCAGATATCCAGTTATTATAAACACAATCTCACAGAGTCTGGTACTTACCACAGTTGCTGTATTTTATAGTCCGGGTTCCTCAGAGCCGCAGACAGTAATTTCACTCCTGAATCTCCCAGTGCATTATTACCCAGGTTCAGATCCGTCAGTGAGCGGTTTGTACTGAGAGCAGAGGCGAGATACTTGGCATAAGAATCTGTGAGACCGACACTATCCAACCTGGGGATCAGAGAGAGAAATAACAGGAATCAGAGTAAATCCCCAGAGTTAATTAATAACACTATTACTGATACTAATAATAATGTACAGTGTTTATTAATAACACTATAACACTATTACTGATACTAATAATAATGTTCAGTGTCAGACATCCAGTTATTATAAACACAATCTCACACATCTGGTACTTACCACAGTTTTTGTATTTTACAGTCCAGGTTCCTCAGAGCCGCAGGCAGTAGTTTCACTCCTGAATCTCCCAGTTTATTGTTCAGTCTAAACACAGAGAGAGAGGAACAAACTGAATCAAACTCCGGATCTGATATATTTTTTTCTGTCAGATATTACAGCAATCACTGAAAGTACTTCAGGACATTAATAACCCGGTTTCCCCCCGCGATTTCCCTCCCTGGGCGGATCGGTGGCGGGTCAAGTGCAGCCGGGGTCGGTGGCAGGTCGGCTGGGGCCGGGGTCGGGTGCGGCCGGAGTCTGTGGCGGGTCGGGTGCGGCCGGAGTCTGTGGCGGGTTGGGTGCGGCCGGGGTCAGTGGCGGGTCAGGTGGGGCCGGGGTTGGTGGCGGGTCGGGTGCAGCCGGAGTCAGTGGGGGGTCGCAGCTGGAGTCTGGTTGTGTCCTTGCTCTGGAGAATTGGCGGAAGCGGGGTTGATGACGTCATTTGATGACACGCACATTGGGTTTGAGCATTGTGATGTCAGTGTTCTACAGTATTGAGGTGCTGCAAACACTGACCACCTCTGCACAGAGGAGCACGGTTGCACCCAGGCTCGCCCATAACTCCCTCCATATGCTTATGGTGGGAGTCACAGCACGCAGGGAGGCTCTCTTCACTTCCAATGGGCGGAAGAGACCAACGCAGCCTGGTTGCACATTGCAGTGGGGCCCAAGCATGGATGTCGTCAGGAGGACCAGCCTGCAGTGGCGCAAACCTTTCAATGAACTCAGTAGATCACAAAATGTTCCTGCAAAGCCACACTCATAGTCATAGAGTTATACAACACAGAAAGAGGCCCTTCGGCCCATCGTGACTGCGCCGTCCATCAAGCCCTGTCCAATCTAATCCCATTTTGCAGCATTTGGTCCATAGCCTTGTATGCAATGGCATTTCAAGTGCTCATCCAAATGCTTCTTGAATGTTGTGAGGGTTCCTGCCTCTACCACACTTTCAGGCAGTGAGTTCCAGACTCCAACCACCCTCTGGGTGAAAAAGTTCCTCCTCAAATCCCCTCTAAACCTCCTGCCCCTTACCTTGAATCTATGCCCCCTTGTTATTGACCCCCCTACTAAGGGGAAAAGTTCCTCTTTATCTACCCTATCTATGCCCCTCATCATTTTGTACACCTCAATCAGGTCCCCCCTCAGCCTTCTTTGCTCCAAGGAAAACAACTCCAGCCTGTTTAGTCTTTCTTCACAGCTGAGGCGCTCCATCCCAGGTAACATCCTGGTGAATCTTCTCTGCACCCTCTCCAAAGCAATCACATCCTTCCTGTAGTGAGGCGACCAGAACTGCACACAGTACTCCTGCTGTGGCCTTACCAGCGTTTTGTACAGCTCCATCATAACCTCCCTGCTCTTATATTCTATGCCTCGGCTAATGAAGGCAAGTATCCCATATGCCTTTTTAACCACCTTATCTACCTGTTCCGCTGCCTTCAGGGATCTATGTACATGTACACCAAGGTCCCTCTGACCCTCTGTACTTCCTAGGGTCCTACCACTCATTGTGTATTCCCTTGCCTTATTTGTCCGTCCAAAATGCATCACCTCGCACTTTTCAGGGTTAAATTCCATTTGCCACTTTTCCGCCCATCTGACCAACCCGTTTATATCGTCCTGTAGTCTGAGGCTTTCCTCCTCGCAATTTACCACCCCACCAATTTTCGTGTCATCTGCGAACTAACTGATCATACCTTTTACATTCTCATCCAAATCATTTATGTAGATCACAAACAGCAAGGGACCCAGCACCGATCCCTGAGGTACCCCACTGGACACAGGCTTCCAGTCACAAAAGCAACCTTCGACCATCACCCTCTGCCTCCTGCCACTCAGCCAGTTTAGGATCCAACGTGCCAAGGCACCCTGGATCCCATGGGCTCTTACCTTCTTGACCAGTCTCCTATGCGGGACTTTGTCAAAAGCCTTACTGAAGTCCATGTATACCACATCCACAGCATTTCCCTCATCCACACACCTTGTCACCCCCTCGAAAAATTCAATCAGATTGGTCAGACATGATTTACCCTTGACAAAGCCATGCTGACTATCCCCGATTAATCCTTGCCTCTCCAAGTGGAGACTAATTTTGTCCCTCAGAATTTTTTCCAATAATTTCCCTACCACAGATGTTAGGCTCACTGGCCTGTAATTCCCTGGTTTATCCCTGCTACCCTTCTTGAATAATGGTACTACGTTAGCTGTTCTCCAGTCCTCTGGTACATCCCCTGTGGCCAGAGAGGTTCTGAAAATTTGTGTCAGAGACCCTGCAATCTCCTCCTTTGCCTCACACAGCAGCCTGGGATACATCTCGTCCAGGCCTGGGGATTTATCCACTTTTTGGCCTGCTAAAACCGCTAGTACCTCCTCCCTCTCGATGCTAATATGTTCAAGTATGTCACAGTCCCCTTGCCCAATTTCTATGTCTACATCGTCTTTCTCCATAGTGAACACAGATGCAAAAAATTCATTTAAACCCCCGCCTACATCATCTGGCTCTACACACAGATTGCCACTTTGGTCCCTAATGGGCCCTACCCTTTCCCTGGTTATCCTCTTGCCCTTAATATACTTATAAAACATCTTAGGATTTTCCTTTATTTTGCTCGCCAGTGTTATTTCATGGCCCCTCTTCGCTCTCCTAATTTCTTTTTTAAGTATGCCCCTGCACTTTTTATACTCCTCTAGGGCTTCCTCCGTCTTTAGTCTTTTGTAACTGCCAAAAGCCCCCCTTTTTTTCCTAATGCATTTTTGTATATCCCTTGTCATCCAAGGTTCCCTTTGCTTGTTGGTCCCACCCTTGACCTTTACGGGAACATGTTGGCGTTGTACTCTCTCTATTTCCCTTCTGAAAGTCTCCCACTGTTTTGATGTGGATTTTCCTATAAGTAGCTGCTCCCAGTCCACTTTGGCCAGATCCTGCCTTATATTAAAATCGGCCTTCCCCCAATTTAGAAGCTTTATTTCCGGGCCGTCTTTGCCTTTTTCCATGACCACCTTAAATCTCACCGAATTATGGTCACTGTCGCCAAAATGCTCTCCTACTGACACTTCCACCACTTGCCCAGCTACATTCCCTAGAATTAGGTCCAGTACCGCCCCCTCTCTTGTAGGACTTTCTACATGTTGGCTCAAAAAGCTCTCCTGGATGCACTTTAAGAATTCTGCACCCTCTAAGCCTTTCACACTCTGACTATCCCAATTAATATTGGGGAAGTTGAAATCCCCCACTATTATTACCCTATTATTTTCGCACTTCTCTGAGATTTGCCTACATATCTGTTCCTCTATCTCCCCCTGACTGTTTGGGGGCCTATAGTACACTCCCAGCAAAGTGCTTGCCCCCTTTTTGTTTTTAAGTTCTACCCAAATGGCCTCATTAGAGGAACCCGCAAATATATCATCCCTCCTTACAGCAGTAACTGACTCCTTAATTAATATTGCAACACCCCCTCCCCTTTTACACCCCCCTCTGTCTCACCTGAAGATTCTATACCCCGGAATATTGAGCTGCCAGTCCTGACCCTCCCTCAACCATGTCTCCGTGATAGCAACAATATCGTACTCCCATGTGTTCAACAACTTCAGTTCATCCACCTTATTTGCAAGACTCCTTGCATTAAAATAAATGCCTTCCAGCCTTGCCATATTCCCTTTTGCCTTCACATATTTGCTCTGCCTTCCCAGCTGACTTGTTTTTTCCTCCTTATTTGGCTGTAAATCACCCCCTACGATAGCTCCACTCTGTATCCCACCCCCCTGCCAAGTTAGTTTAAACCCCCCCCAACAGTGCTAGCAAACCTCCCCGCAAGGATATTGGTCCCCCTCTGGTTCAGGTGTAAACCGTCCGACTTGTACAAGTCCCACCTTTCCCAGAAGCAGACCCAGTGATCCAGGAAACTAAAGCCCTCCCTCCTGCACCATTCCTTTAGCCACGCATTCATCTGTTCTATCTTCCTATTCCTATACTCACTAGCACGTGGCACCGGGAGTAATCCAGAGATTACAACCTTTGAGGTCCTGCTCTTTAATCTTCTACCTAGTTCCCTAAATTCTTGCTGCAGGACCTCATCCCTCTTTTTACCTATGTCGTTGTTACCAATGTGGACCACGACCTCTGGCTGTTCGCCCTCCTCCTCCAGAATGCCCTGCAGCCGCTCAGTGACATCCTTGACCCTGGCACCAGGGAGGCAACAAATCATCCTGGATTCACATCTACGGCCACAGAAACGCCTATCTGTTCCCTTTACTATAGAATCCCCTACCACTATTGCTCTCCCACTCTTTTTCCTCCCTTCCTGGGCAGCAGGAGCACCCCCAGTGCCAGGAAGTTGGCTGCTGCTGCCTTCCCCTGGTAAGTCATTCCCCCCAACAGTATCCAAAGCGGTATACCTGGTTGAAAGGGGGATGGCCACAGGGGTCACACTCATCCTAGTCCAATCATAGCAACTAACAACACGCAAGGCAATTGTGTGTTTTAGCCAATATTCATGCGAAGTTTCTGTTAATGTGGTGTCAAACATTGAAATCTTTAATTTCAACACTTTCCGTTCTTCGACAGATTTGTGTGCACCTTTGGAAGTGGCTTAGTGAGTTGCAGTGAATGGTGTGACATAACGCTACCTCCCGCAATGCTGATGAGCGTGACAGGAATGGCTTGGGCATTGTAGGGATGCTTTATGTTGTTGGTGTGGGCTGGTGGCAACCTGGCGCATCATGTGGCATTCGGGGCGTGCAGCGTCAAGTGAAGTAAATCTGGCCCTGGTGAGGCCATCTCCGGCATCACAGTCAGCAATGTGTTCTGGTGTTGATGCCCTCTGTGCTGTGCAGCATCAGGAGTTGCGGAAAGGGTTGGTGTTGTTGTTGGTGCTGCTGGTGTACCTGGTGCTGCTGGTGTTGGGGCTGATCGTGGTTGGACTCTGAGGCCCAAGGTGAGACAGCATAAACCATACACATGCTGATGTAATAGATGGCAGGTGAACTTGAGATGACAGAAGCGATTGGTCAATGGTGAGAGAGGTGGTTCCATTGAAGGGGCAATGGATAGAAAGTTTGCTTCAAACACTTGCAACCTGCATAAAGCTCAATCTGTCTTCCAAATGCAGGAAGCAACAGCTGCTTAGCTTGGAAAGTGAACAGCTGTGAGACGGGAGCTTTTATAGCACATTTCCAGATGTCAAGTAATGAGATGATTTGATGGCCATTCACCTCCCGCCCTGCTTACCTGACGTTATCCCCGAGCAGCGTGGACCATGTGGGCGACATGGTAAACTCTGAAGGTGAGCTGAAAATAGTTGTTAATCCTTTGTTAACAAGGTCTTGACCTGATTTGCCTCCCCCGCCACTGCATGTCGGGTCTGTTTAGCGCTGACAGACCCGACATTTAGGAAAGGCGGTTTGCCGGGGGTTGACAGCGGGGTCCCGACCCGCAGGGGAAAAATCCAGTTTCCCACCCAACCCGCCACTGATTGCGCCCGCTGAACCCTGCAAAACTCCCCCCTCACTGGGAATGTATATATATGCCCATATATTCAGGGACTGTCAGTAAATGTATTTATTAAATAAAGTGCTGTCTGTGTGAAGCCTTTAAATGTCCCTCAGTCCGGTCTCATTCCCTGATGATCAAAATTAGCCTGACCCGGCCGAGACAAGTTTGGGGAAAATTGTCTCATTTCTGCTGCTCCTTAAATCCCGTATTTTATGGGAATGGGGCGATTTTCCCTGAATTAAATGATAACGCGGTGATTCCCTACACTTTATACTCTGCATTATATTAATCTATATAATATCTCGGGGCGAGTTATATTGTGAAACGCTAACTGCTGCTGTAAAATCCGTCCCCCAGGATTTTATATAACAAGGAGAATTTATACTGAAATAAGAACAGAACATACTCGAAATACCCAGCAGGTCAGGCAGCATCTATAGAGAGCGAAACAGAATTAATGTTTCAGGTAAAGGACCTATCGTCAGAACTGGACAAAAGTTATAGATGTAACAGATTTTTAAGCAAGTGTAGAGGCAGGGAAATGTGCGGGAGCGGGGAGTGGAGGAAAGAACAAAAGGGAAGGTCTGTGATAGGGTGGAAGACAGGAGAGATTAAAAGACAAAGGGGATGATGGTGCAAGGCAAAAGGAGATGGTAATGGGACAAGTTAAGAAACAAAAGATGAATCCAGATGAGATGTGAATGGCAATGGCAGAATTTTTCAACAGCTGTCATGCAAGAGAAAAAAAAGTGCAAAGGAAAAACAATAATGAAAAATATAAAATAGGGGTCGAGTTTATAGTCTGAAATTGTTGAAGTCGATGTTGAGTCGAGAAGGCTGTAAAGTGCCTAATTGAAAGATGAGGTGCTGTTCCTTGATCTTATGTTGTACTTTGTTGGAAGAGTGTTAGAGGCCGAGAATGGAGAGATCAGAGTGGGAGTGGAGCAGAGAATTAAAGCGATAGGCGACCAGAAGCTCGGGGTCACACTTACGGACTGAGCGGAGGTGTTCCGTAAAGTGGTCACCCAATCTGCGTTTGGTCTCCCCAATGTAGAGGAGACCGCATCATGAGCAGCGAATACAGTATATTAAATTGCAAGAATTACAAGTAAATCGCTGTTTTACCTGGAAGGAGTGTTTGGGGCCCTGGACAGTGGGAAGGGAAGAGGTAAAGAGTCAGGTGTTGCATCTCCTGCGCTTGCATGGGAAGGTGCCGTGGGAAGAGGAAGGCATGTTGGGGGTGATTGAGGAGTGGACCAGAGTGTCATGGAGGGAGCAGTCCCTTCGGAATGCTGAAAGCGGAGGTGAGGGACAGATGTGTTTGGTGGTGGGATCACGCTGGACGTGGCAGAAATGGCAGAGGAAGATCCGTTGAATGCGGAGGCTGGTGGGGTGAAAGGTGAGGACAAGGGGAACCCTATCGTGGTTCTGGGAGGGAGCAGAAGGGGTGAGAGCAGAAGTGTGGGAAATAGAACGGACACGGTCAAGAGCCATGACAACCATGGTAGAGGAGAATCCTCAGTTGAGGAAAAAGGAAGTCATGTCGGAAGCACTAGTATGGAACGTGGCATCGTCAGAGCAGATGTGGCAGAGACGGAAAAACTGGGAGAATGGACCAGCGTCCTTATAGGAAGCGAGGTGGGCGGAAGTGTATTCCAGGCAGCTGTGAGAGTCAGAGGGCTTATAGTGAATGCTTGTCAACAGCATCAATAGAGTTTATTCTGTCCCGTTACAAGTTTTAAATGTCCCTGTGCTCCTAGTTTATAGGGGAAGGGAGTCTATCACTTTATTCCCCATTAAACAGGCTCTACATTTATTTCAGGTGTAACTGGTCCGACAGTTTTGGGGGAATTTTTGGAAGTTTGCTCCCCGAGCGGGGCCTCACACACAGGGGGCGGGTTATGGGGAATTCCTGGGTTCACTGCCCCCGGTTTACCCAGGAGTCACCCGCTGTGTGCGAGGCCCCACCGCTGGCCGGTGTGTGTCTGTACTCCAGGGCTACCACCCCACAATACGTTAGATTGGAACCTTTTTACCGGCAGATTTAAGATCCTGAATATCAATCTTTACTCAATGTTCAGGACTGTGAATAATTGTAAACATTTAAAGCTGAAAGAATTCCCGATTCCCCAATATGCCCGATCCAGGAAACTTCCCCCTCGATAAGACACACCCTGCACGGTATTGGAGTAAATATCGAACTGTTAGTGATTTAAACTCGTAGTTCTCTCCTGTTTCCAGTTGAACTGGTGGATGTGGAAAATATTTTAAATTAATTTTATTTTACTGCTGGATTAAATTTTATGTTTTCATTCCGCTGTCCAGCCGTATTAAATATAATTTATTGTCATTAAGTTATCAGACTCTCAGTATTTGCTGATCTGATAAAGACTGTAAAATCCCTCCTTATTCACCAGGATCCATTTTAGATTCTCCAGTCCTTAGGGAATTACTGACCAATCCTCTTATTATTGGTCATATTTGTGTTGAATCTGCTTCTCTCTGGCTTAACTGAACTGTTTGTTTCTCTTCATTACGGAGCAACAACACAATCCGTGACTGTTACCTCAACACCCGGCATTTGTACGGGTCCCAGCCGATGGACTCTTTCACACTGAATGGAGCAGCTCACTAGACCGAGTTCTTTTATTGTATCACAGGGTCCAATGACATGAGACAGGACCGCACAGTCAATCGGGGTCAGTTACAATCCACGAAATGTAAGTGTTTCCACAGATCCCACTGTGGCCCGAGCCAGTGCTTTATTCTGAGACTCAAACAGGTAGTGGAATGTGTTCAGGAGGTTACTTTAACCAGTTTCACTCCCTGTGTTTCCAATCTGTCCTTCAATCTTCTCCTTCACCCAGTCAATCACTCAGCAGGTGGTTTGATGAAGAAATGGACGCAGAAACTCCTCCAGGGGCCGAGCTGCCTGTGGGGAGAAGAGATCAGCAACAAAACGGAGAAATATCTCAAATCGCCCAGAGGAGTTTCTGGATGTCGCCGGGATCTGGAGTCAGGAATTGTGTGAGTGCGGCTACAAAGTCTTGGATGGTGAGGTGCGGGAATGTGTACACCATGCTCTGGGCAGAATCATCTCTCTCCAAAAGTTCCATCATGAACCCAGACAGGAACTGGGAAGGTTGCAGATTGTACTTGATCAAATCTCCATTTCTAAACACAATCTTCTTCTCGGAGACTCCTGTGAAGGCCATCTCACCAAGCTTCAGTAACACATCACGGGGGCTTTCAATCTCTCGGCCATGGTTTTTCAGAATGTTGTAAATATAGTAGGAATATAGTTGGGTGATGGTCTTGGGAACTTGCTGCTGTTCCCTGTCTCTTTATGTAAAGAAGGGACCCAGTGAGAGCCCGAGGATCCAGCAGTAGGAAGGGTTGTAGCACATGGTGTACAGGATCTTGTTCTCCTCCACGTGTTTGAAAACAGCTGCTGCCACCATCAGATCTTCAAAAAAATTCTTGAAATAATCCTTCCGCTCTTCACCAACAAACCCCAGGATTTCAGCCCAGATACTGATCTCAGCCTTTTCCAGTAAATGTAATGCAGTGGGGCGGCTGGTCACTAGCACTGAACCTCCTGGGAGCAGCTTGTGCTGTATTAAACTGTACACAATGTCAGACGCTTCACACCAGTCTTCGGGATCTATGCACATGTGCTGAGGTTCTGTATTTCTCCGATTGTCAGCAAAATCGATCCTGTCCTTGAATTCATCCAAACCGTCGAATATAAACAGCAATCCCTCTGGGTTCTTCCAGAGCTCTCCCAGAATATTCCCAAAGTAAGGATACAGATCCAGTATCAAATTGCTCAGGTTTATTCTACAATTAATAGCGTTCAAATCGTGGAATTTAAAACTGAAAACAAATTGAAAATGTGGGTATATTTTCCCCAGTGGCTCAATCATGAACAATCTTTTGTAACATTGTTGTTTTTCCAATTCCCGGGACTCCGCTCAATGCTGTTGAACTCCCAGATTTGGATTTTCTCTGGGAAAAATTGCTCCTGAACAATTGATCAGTTCGGATTATTTCCAGCTCTCTCCGGAGATGTTTCTCTCTCCACTTTTCATGGTCTCGGCCTCTTGCCAGCAGTTCATGTTCTACAAGTGTCCGATCTCGAACTGTCAAAATGAACTTTAGCTCAGCATATCGATCAACCAGCTGGAAAACATTAACCGTCTCCTTTATTAGGATAGTTTTCGCTCTCAGTGTTTCAGTTTGTACCCGGAGTGTTTCCTTGTGATTCTGTTGTACATCTTTAATTAGAACAGACTGGTTCTCAGTATTAGATGTATTGACATAAAAACAACTTCTTAATACCATTTCCCTAGTCAGTAAAATAACTCAAGATTTATTTGGCAGTTTCGATAGAGATGAATGTTGAAATTAAAACTCAGTTAGTGGCTGAGAACTGTTTCAAATCCTCACTTGATTCTAATATTTACTGTGAAATAGGGCATAGGGGGATATCAGTGGGATATGGACAGTCTGTGAATGGACAAATGTTCCACTCGGTGTTCTATTTAGCCATTAACTGATCTTCTGACCCCATATCCTCTCCATCACGAAGTCTGCCTGCTTCCACCCCTGCCATATCGTCAGTCTCCACCCTTGCCTCAGCCCATCTGCTGCTGCAACCCTCATCCGTGCTCCTCGTTACATCCGGACTCGACTATTCCAATGGTCTCCTGGCTGGCCTCCTACCTTACACCCTCCATAAACAAGCTCATTTAAAACTCTGCTTCCCATATCCGAATTTACATCAGTCCTGGTTACCCATTACCCATGTGCTACATTGGCTCCCGTTCAGGCAACATCTCAATTTAAAAATGCACACTCTGATTTACGAACATCTCCATGTCCTCACCCCCTCGTTATCTCTGTAACCTCATCCAGCCACACAATCCTCCGAGATAACTGCGCTCCTCCAATTCATGCCCCTTTCGCATACCGGATTTACTTTGCTCCATCATTGGCGGCCGTGCTTCAGTTGCCAGGATGCTGAGCTCAGGAATTACCACCTGAAACCTTTCTCTCCCTTAACAGCAGGTTCACTGTAAATGTCTCAGGGTTTGGGCAGGTTATCTGGGGTATTGTGTGCACTGAGAGAGGGACCAACTGTGAATAGACAGGAGGTAAATTGCTATTGTTTCATGACTTGCACAGGTTATCCGGTGTATTGTGCACACTGAGAAAGATGATTTAAGGTATTCAGAGTTTAGGCTGTGAGAAGGGTTACTGGGTTTGATGAGTTTTGTTTGGTCACGAGACTTCGGTATTGAAATGATTTAATGAAATTGACAAAATTAATGCAGGACACAAGTCACAATTAGCAATATAATTAATAATGGAGTGAATTGAAAGTCAGAAGTAAGAAGGTAAATCAGGGTATTTTTGTCACCCATAGGGTAATAGATCAGGTGGACCAGTTACCAGGGCAGGACAGTACTGGGGCCACGTTAGATGGGGTAGGGAGAATTGAACGTGTTTGTGTAGATACACGGAGAGGAGGGGTAAGTGGGTCATCTCTATAACAGGGACAGGCTTATTTTGGGCCAAATACCCATTTTCTGTACCTAATCATTCTCCTATTATAATGAGCCGGATTTTCCGACCACCACGGGTGCGTACGAGGTGTGTACGCACCCGTAGGCGCCTCGCAAGTACCGGTTTCAGGCAATAGAAGCGAATGCGCTGAAAACAGGCACTTGCGATCTGTCAAGATCCTCCTGCCCGGGAGATGTGCCTCTGCGGGTGGAGTGTTGCGCTTTATGCACAACTTCCGCCCACTGACAGGCCATAGAATTCTTACGCCTAGTGTTGAAAAATAGAAAAATGAAATTAATAACTCATTTATAAAATAAAAATACTCTTTAAAATGATAAGTTTATTTTTAGCCCCGTAAAATCATTTTCTTTCCAAAAAATTTAATTTTTAATTTTTAACTAAATGCAATTTTAATTAATTTAAATTATGAAAAGATTTTTTATATGTATTTAATGTGTTTTTAAATATGATCCCCATTAAAACTTTTGACAGTTCTGTGTGTACTTATTTTGCAGTGTATCAGGATCCTGCCAGGTGTGTATGCGGTTTCACAGTCTATCAGGATACAGCCAGGTGTGTATGGGGTTTCACAGTGTATCAGGTTCCTGCCTGGTGTGTATGGGGTTACACAGTGTATCAGGATCCTGCCAGGTGTGTATGGGGTTTCACAGTGTATCAGGATCCTGCCAGGTGTGTAGGGGGTTACACAGTGTATCAGGATCCTGCCAGGTGTGTATGGGGTTTCACAGTGTATCAAGATCCTGTCAGGTGTGCATGGGGATTCACAGTGTATCAGGATCCTGCCAGATGTGTATGCGTTTTCAGTGTATCAGGATCCTTTCAGGTCTGTACGCAGTTTCACAGTGCATCAGGATCCTGCCAGTTATGTATGGGACTTCACAGTGTATCAGGATCCTGACAGGTATGTATGGGGTTTCACAGTTTATCAGGATGCCGCCAGGTGTGTATGGGGTTTATCAGTGTATTAGGATCCTGACAAGTGTGTATGGGGTTTCACAGTATTTCAGGATCCTGCCAGGTGTTTATAGGTTTTCACAGTGTATCAGGATCCTGCCAGGTGTGTTTGGGTTTTCACAGTGTATCAGGGTCCTGCCAGGTATGGGGTTTCACAGTGTGTCAGGATCCTGCCAGGTGTGTATGGGTTTTCACAGTATATCAGGATCCTGCCAGGTGTGTACGGTGTTTCAGGCCATCAGGATCCTCCCAGGTATGTACGGGGTTTCACAGTGTATCAGGTACCTGCCAGGTGTGTATGGGTTTTCAGTTTATCAGGGACCTGCCAGGTGTGTATGGGATTTCACAGTGCATCAGGATCCTGCCAGGTGTGTATGCGCTTTTACAGTGTATCAGGATCCTGCCAGGTGTGTATGGGGTTTCACAGTGCATCAGGACCCTGCCAGTTGTGTATGGGATTTCACAGTGCATCAGGATCCTGCCAGGTGTGTATGCGCTTTTACAGTGTATCAGGATCCTGCCAGGTGTGTATGGGGTTTCACACTGTATCAGAATCCTGCCAGGTGTGTATGGGGTTTCACAGTATATCAGGACCCTGCCAGGTGTGTATGTGGTTTCATAGTATATCAGGAATCTGCCAGGTGTGTTTGGGATTTATCAGTGTATCAGGATCCTTTCAGGTCTGTACGCTGTTTCACAGTGTATCAGGATCCTGCCAGTTATGTATGGGACTTCACAGTGTATCAGGATCCTGACAGGTATGTATGTGGTTTCACAGATTATCAGGATGCCGCTAGGTGTGTACGGGGTTTATCAGTGTATCAGGATCCTGCCAGGTGTGTATGGGTTTTCACAGTCTATCAGCGTCCTGCCAGGAGTGTACGGGATTACACAGTGTATCAGGATCCTGTCAGGTGTGTATGGGATTTCACAGTGCTTCAAAATCCTGCCACATGTGTATGTGATTTCACCGTGTATCAGGATCCTGCCAGGTGTTTATGGGATTTCACAGTGTATCAGGATTCTGCTACATGTGTAAGTGACTTCACAGTGTATCAGGATCCTGCCAGGTGTGTATGGTGTTTCAGTGCATCAGGATCCTGCCAGATGTATATGGGGTTTCACAGTGTATCAGAATCCTGCCAGGTATGTATGGGGATTCACAGTGTATCAGGCTCCTGTCAGGTGTGTATGGGGTTTCAGAGTATATCCAGATCCTGCCAGGTGTGTATGGGACTTTACAGTGCATCAGGATCCTGCCAGGAGTGTATGGGATTACACAGTGTATCAGGATCCTTTCAGGTGTGTATGGGGTTTCACAGCGTATCAGGATGCTGCCAGGTGTTTATGGGGTTTCACAGTTTATCAGGAGCCTGCCAGGTGTTTATGGGGTTTCACGGTGTATCAGGTTCTTGCCAGGTATGTATGGGGTGTCACAGTGTATCAGGATCCTGCCAGGTGTGCATGGCGTTTCACAGTGCATCAGGATCCTGCCAGGTGTGTATGGGGTTTCACAGTGTAACCGGCTCCTGCCAGGTGTGTATGGGTTTTCACAGTGAATCAGGATCCTGCCAGGTGTGTATGGGGTTTCAGTGTATCAGGATCCTGCCAGGTGTGTATGGGGTGTCACAGTGTATCAGGATCCTGCCACGTGTGTATGGCGTTTCACAGTGCATCAGGATCCTGCTAGGTGTGTATGGGGTTTCACAGTGTAACCGGCTGCTGCCAGGTGTGTATGGGTTTTCTCAGTGTATCAGGGTCCTGCCAGGTGCGTATGGGTTTTCACAGTGAATCTGGATGTGGCCAGGTTTGTATGGGGTTTCACTTTGTATCAGCATCCTACCAGGTGTGTATGGGGTTTCGCAGTGTATCAGGATCCTGCCAAGTGTGTATGGGGTTTCAGTGTATCAAGATCCTGCCAGGTGTGTATGGCGTTTCGCAGTGTATCAGGATCCTGCCAGGTGTGTATGGGGTTTCACAGTGTATCCGGTTCCTGCCAGGTGTGTATGGGGTTTCGCAGTGTATCAGGATCCTTCCAGGTGTGTTTGGGGTTTCACAGTGTATCAGGATCCTGCCAGGTGTGCATGGGGATTCCCAATGTATCAGGATACAGCAAGGTGTGTATGGGGTTTCACAGTGTATCAGGGTCCTGCCAGGTGTGTATGGGGTTTCAGTGTATCAGGATCCTGCCAGGTGTGTATGGGGTTTCGGTACATCAGGATCCTGCCAGGTGTGTATGGGGTTCACAGTGTATCCAGATCCTGTCAGGTGTGTTTGGGATTGCACAGAACATCAGGAACCTGCCAGGTGTGTAAGTGGTTTCGCAGTGTATCAGGATCCTGTCAGGTGTGTATGGGGCTTCACAGATTATCGGGATCCTGCCAGGTGTGTATGGGGATTGACTGTGTATCAGGCTCCTGCCAGGTGTGCATGGGGTTTCACACTGTATCGGGATCCTGCCAGGTGTGTATGGGGTTTCACAGTGCATCAGGATCCTGCCAATTGTGTATGAAGTTTCACAGTGTTTCAGGCTCCTGTCAGGCGTGTATCGCGTTTCACAGTGCAGCAGGTTCCTGCCAGGTATGTATGGGATTTCACAATGTATCAGGAACCTGCCAGGTGTGTATGGGTTTTCACTGTGTATCAGGATCCTGCCAGGTGTGTATGGGGTTTCACAGTGTATCAGGATCCTGTCAGGTGTGTATGGGGTTTCACAGTGTATCAGGATCATGCCAGGAGTGTATGGGGTTTCACAGTGTATCAGGATCCTGCCAGGTGTGTATGGGGTTTCACAGTGTATCAGGATCCTGCCAGGAGTGTATGGGGTTTCACAGTATATCAGCAACCTGCCAGGTGTGTATGTGGTATTACAGTGTATTAGGATCCTGCCAGGTGTGTATGTGGTATTACAGTGTATCAGGATCCTGCCAGGTGTGTAGGGGGTTACACAGTGTATCAGGATCCTGCCAGGTGTGTAGGGGGTTACACAGTGTATCAGGATACTGCCAGGTTTGCATGGGGATTCACAGTGTATCCGGCTCCTGCCAGGTGTGTATGGGTTTTCACACTGTTTCGGGATCCTGCCAGGTGTGTATGGGGAATCACAGTGCATCAGGGTCCTGTCAGGTGTGTATAGGGTTTCACGGTCAGGATCCTGCCAGGTCTGTATGGGGTTTCACAGTGTATCTGGATGATGCCAGGTGTGTATGGGGTTTCACAGTGTATGAGGATCCTGCCAGGTGTTTATGGGGTTTCACAGTATATCAGGATCCTCCCTCGTGTGTATGGGGTTTCACAGTGTATCAGGATCCTGCCAGGTGTTCATGGGGATTCACAGTGTATCTGGCTCCTGCCACGTGTGTATGGGTTTTCACAGTGTATCGGGATCCTGCCAGGTGTGTATGGGGTTTCACAGTGTATCAGGATCCTGCCAGGTGTTTATGGGGTTTCACAGTGTATCAGGATCCTGCCAGGTGTGTATGGGGTTTCACAGTGTATCAGAATCCTGCCAGGTATGTATGTGGCTTCACAGTGTATCAGAATCCTGCCAGGTGTGTATGGGGTTACAGAATGTATCAGTATCCTGCCAGGTGTGTATGGGGTTTCACAGTGTATCAGGGTCCTGCCAGGAGTTTATGGGGTTTCACAGTGTCCTGCCAGGTGTGTATGGGGTTACAGAATGTATCAGTATCCTGCCAGGTGTGCATGGGGTTTCAGTGTATCAGGCTCCTGCCAGGTGTGTATGGGGTTTCACAATGCATCAGGATCCTGCCAGATGTGTATGGGGTTCCACAGTGTATCAGGATCCTGCCAGGTGTGTATGGGGTTTCAGTGTATCAGGATCCTGCCAGGTGTGTATGGGGTTTCATAGTGTATCAGGGTCCTGCCAGATGTGTATGGGGTTTCACAGTGTATCAGGATCCTGCCAGGTGTCTATGGGGTTTCACAGTGTATCAGGATCCTGCCAGGTGTGCATGGGGATTCACAGTGTATCCGGCTCCTGCCAGGTGTGTATGGGGATTCACAGTGTATCTGGATGCTGCCAGGTGTGTATGGGATTTCACAGTGTATCAGGATCCTGCCAGGTGTGTATGGGGTTTCACAGTGTATCAGGATTCTGCCAGGTGTGTATGGGGTTTCACAGTGCATCAGGATCCTGCCAGATGTGTATGGGGTTTCACAGTGTAGCAGGATCCTGCCAGGTGTGTATGGGGTTTCACAGTGTATCAGGATCCTGCCAGGTGTGTATGGGGATTCACAGTGTATCAGGGTCCTGCCAGATGTGTATGGGGTTTCACAATGTATCAGGGTCCTGCCAGCTGTGTATGGGGTTTCCCAATGTATCAGGATCCTGCCAGGTGTGTATGGGGTATCACAGAGCAACAGGCACCTGCCAGGTGTGTATGGGGATTCACAGTGTATCAGGGTCCTGCCAGGAGTTTATGGGGTTTCACAGTGTATCAGGATCCTGCCAGGTGTGTATGGGGTTTCACAGTCTTTCAGGATCCTGCCAGGTGTGTATGGGGTTTCACAGTGCATCAGGGTCCTGCCAGGAGTTTATGGGGTTTCACAGTGTATCAGGATCCTGACAGCTGTGCATGGGGTTTCAGTGTATCAGGGTCCTGCCAGCTGTGTATGGGGTTACAGAATGTATCAGTATCCTGCCAGGTGTGTATGGGGTTTCAGTGTATCAGGGTCCTGCCAGCTGTGTATGGGGTTACAGAATGTATCAGTATCCTGCCAGGTGTGTATGGGGTTTCAGTGTATCAGGATCCTGCCAGGTGTGTATGGGGTTACAGAATGTATCAGTATACTGCCAGGTGTGTATGGGGTTTCACAGTGTATCAGGATCCTGCCAATTGTGTATGGGGTTTCACAGTATTTCAGGATCCTGCCAGGTGTGTATGGGGTTTCACAGTGTATCAGGATCCTGCCAGGTATGTATGGGGTTTCAGTGTATCAGGGTCCTGCCAGATATGTATGTGGTTTCACAGTGTATCAGAATCCTGCCAGGTGTGTATGGGGTTTAGCAGTATATCACGATCCTGCCAGGTGCGTATGAAGTTTCACAGTGTATCGGGATCCTGCCAGGTGTGTATGGAGTTTCACAGTGTATCCAGGTCCTGCAAGGTGTGTATGGAATTTCAGTGCATCAGGCTCCTGCGAGGTGTGTATGGGGTTTCACAGTGTAACCAGATCATGCCAGATGTGTATGGAATTGCACAGTGTATCAGGATCCTGCCAGGTGTATATCGGGTATCACAGTGTATCCAAGTCCTGCAAGGTGTGTATGGGGTTTCACAGTGTATCAGGATCCTGCCAGGTGTGTATGGGGTTTCAGTGTATCAGGATCGTGCCAGGTGTGTATGGGATTTCGCAGTGTATCAGGATCCTGCCAGGTGTGTATGGGGTTTCAGTGTATCAGGATCCTGCCAGGTGTGTTTGTGGTTTCACAGTGTATCAGGAACCTGCCAGGTGTGTATGGGGTTTCAGTGTATCAGGATCCTGCTACGTGTGTATGGGGTTTCAGTGTATCAGGATCCTGCCAGGTATGTATGTGATTTCACAGTGCATCAGGATCCTGCCAGGTGTGTATGGAGTTTCACAGTGTATCAGGATCCTGCCAGGTGTGTATGGGATTTCACAGTGTATCAGGATCCTGCCATGTTTGTATGGGGTTTCGCAGTGTATCAGGATCCTGCCAGGTGTGTATGGGGTTTCAGTGTCTCAGGATCGTGCGAGATGTGCATGGTGTTTCACAGAGTATCACAATCCTGCCAGGTGTGTATGGGGTTTCACAGTGTATCCAGATCCTGTCAGGTGTGTATGGGTTAACACAGTGTATCAGAATCCTGCCAGGTATGTATGGGGATTGACAGTGTATCAGGCTCCTGCCAGGTGTTTATGGGGTTTCACAGTTTATGAAGAACCTGCCAGGTTTGTATGGTGTTTCACAGTTTATCAGGATCCTGCCAGGTATGTATGGTGTTTCACAGTGTATCAGAATCCTGCCAGGTATGTATGGTGTTTCACAGTGTATCAAGATCCTGCCAGGTGTGTATGGGGTTTCACAGTGTATCAGGATCCTGCCAGGTGTGTATGGGGTTCTACAGTATATCAGGATCCTGCCGGGTGTGTATGAAGTTTCACAGTGTATCAGGCTCCTGCCAGATGTGTATGAAGTTTCACTGCATCAGGATCCTGCCAGGTGTGTATGGGGTTTAGCAGTATATCACGATCCTGCCAGGTACGTATGGGATTTCACAGTGCATCAGAATCCTGCCAGGTGTGCGTGCGGTTTCAGTGTATCAGGATCCTGCCAGGTGTATATGGGGTTTCACAGTGTATCAGGGTCCGGCCAAGTGTGTATGAGGTTTCACAGTGTATTGGGATGCTGCCAGGTGTGTATGGGGTTTCACAGTGTATCAGGATCCTTGTAAGAAGTCACACAACACCAGGTTATAGTCCAACAGTTTTATTTGAAATCACAAGCTTTCGGAGTGCTGCACCTTCGCGAGGTGAGACTATAACCTGGTGTTGTGTGACTTCTTACATTTGTCCACCCCAGTCCAACACCGGCATCTCCACACTATCAGGATCCTGCCAGGTTTGTATGAAGTTTCACAGTGTATCGGGATCCTGCCAGGTGTGTATGAGGTTTCACAGTGTATCAGGAGCCTGCCAGGTGTGTATGGGGTTTCACAGTGCATCAGGATCCTGCCAAGTATGTATGAAGTTTCACAGTGTATCAGGATCCTGCCGGGTGTGTATGGGGTTTCGCAGTGTATCAGGATCCTGTCAGGTGTGTATGGGGTTTCGCAGTGTATCAGGATCCTGCCAGGTGTGTATGAAGTTTCACAGTGTATCAGGATGCTGCTAGGTATGTATGGGCCTTTACAGTGTATCAGGATCCTGCCAGGTGTATATGGTGTTTCACAGTTTATCAAGAACCTGCCAGGTGTGTATGAAGTTTCACAGTGTATCAGGGTCCTGCCAGGTGTGTATGGGGTTTCACAGTGTATCAGGGGCCTGCCAGGTGTGTATGGGGTTTCACAGTGTATCAGGATCCTGCCAGGTGTGTATGGGGTTTCACAGTGTATCAGGAGCCTGCCAGGTGTTTATGGGGTTTCACAGTGCATCAGGATCCTGCCAAGTATGTATGAAGTTTCACAGTGTATCAGGATCCTGCCGGGTGTGTATGGGGTTTCACAGTGTATCAGGATCCTGTCAGGTGTGTATGGGGTTTCACAGTGCATCAGGATCCTGCCAAGTATGTATGAAGTTTCACAGTGTATCAGGATCCTGCCGGGTGTGTATGGGGTTTCACAGTGTATCAGGATCCTGCCAGGTGTGTATGGGGTTTCACAGTGTATCAGGCGCCTGCCAGGTGTGTATGGGGTTTCACAGTGTATCAGGATCCTGCCGGGTGTGTATGGGGTTTCACAGTGTATCAGGATCCTGCCAGGTGTGTATGGGGTGTCACAGTGTATCAGGAGCCTGCCAGGTGTGTACGGGGTTTCACAGTGCATCAGGATCCTGCCAAGTATGTATGGGGTTTCACAGTGTATCAGGATCCTGCCAGATGGGATTTCACAGTGTATCAGAATCCTGCCAGGTATATATGGGGATTCACAGTATATCAGGCTCCTGCCAGGTGTGCATGGGGTTTCACAGTGCATCGGGATGCTGCCAGGTGTGTATGAAGTTCACAGTGCATTAGGCTCCTGCCAGGTGTGTATGGGGTTTAGCAGTATATCACGATCCTGCCAGGTGTGCATGGGGTTTCACCATGTATCAGGGTCCTGCCAGGTGTGTATCGGGTTTTACAGTGTATCAGGATCCTGCCAGATGTGTATGGGGTTTCACAGTGTATCAAGATCCTGCCAGGTGTGTGTGGGGTTTCACAGTGTATCAGGATCCTGCCAGGTGTAATTGAGCTTTACAAATGATAGTATTGCGCACCTGGATTAACTGGAGTTAATATAAATCTGCAAATTTGCAAATAATTCTGATATCTGAGTGAATTGTAACTGCAATTGATGCGGAAGATTTGAAGGTTGAAAATCCAAATCAACTTTTATTCTGTTTCGGCATCTTTTGAACTTCTGATTTCGGGTACTGATCCATTGTGAACATGACCTGAAAATTCTGTAAACGTCTTGATTTAAGGCAGTACAGGAGACTTTGGTTTATCCGGAGGATGTATGTCTGGAAACCTCGATCGACCGGCAGAAATCAGGAGCCGTTTTGTTAGGTTTTTTTTCTTCT
The DNA here is from genome assembly GCF_052327205.1 of Somniosus microcephalus. NCBI lineage: Eukaryota > Metazoa > Chordata > Chondrichthyes > Squaliformes > Somniosidae > Somniosus > Somniosus microcephalus. The sequence continues at coordinate 66,021,160 of NW_028225180.1, forward strand.
CGTGGCTTTTTTTTCCAACAGTCAGGCTCTGGAAAGTCTCTCTGAAGCTGTTGCTAAGCTACAGAGACGCTTCCAAGGTACGGGCCAACTGTTTGAAGCTGTTGCTAAGCAACAGTGTTTGTTGTCAGATACGGAGATGAATACCTCCGTATGCTTCAACATTAACGCTGGTATGTCCAGCAGTTTTGATAGATCGGCAACAGCTCGGTCCCGTCGGTGCCGGATATAACAAAGTTTCCTGTAATGGGAAATAAATGTGATGGAACTAAAGCAAAAGGTTGAGATATTAACAGAAAATACTGGAAATACTCAATAGGTCAGGCAGCATCCGTGGAGAGAGAAACAGAGTTAGCGTTTCAGGTCGATGTCCTTTCGTCAGCAACTGAATGCTCGGCCAACACTGGTGAAGCCGTGTTGGTGGCGGTGGCACGGTTGTGCAAGAGGCCAGAGTTAGTGGAACAGACAATTCTAGAGTTGTGGGACTGCTGTAGAACTGCAAGAAGTTACGGTGATAGAGAAGGGCAAGGCCATGAGTGGATTTGAACAGGAGATTGGGAATTTTAAATTAGAGGCATTCGAGGACCACTAGCCACAACAGGCGAGTGAAAACACGAGCGATTGCTGAGTGGGCCCTGGGCGGAACAGGGTACAGGCAGCAGAGTTTTTGGATGAGCTGAAGTTTACAGTGGGCAGAGGAAGGGAGGCCGGCCATGAAAGCATTGAAATAATCGAGTCTGAAGGGGACAAAGGAAGGGAGCAGGGTTTCAGCAGCAGATGGGCTGAGATAGAAGTGGAGGCGGGTAAGGTTATGGAGATGGAAGTCTGCTGTATTTGTCATGGAGAGGATATGGAGTTCAAAGTTCAGCTCAAGAGCAATTAGGACACTGAGTTTGAGAACAGTCAGGTTCAGCCTCAGAGAGTGGCCGGGGAGGGGGATGAACTTAAGTGGCGAGTTGGTGTTTGGTGGGGTGGAATACAATGCTTCAATCTTCCCAATGTTCAACTGGAGGACACTTCAAACTAAATGAAAGGCCGGATCCATTAAAGGATTTTAAACAATGAAAGAATGTAAAAGTACATAGGCTTTTGTACAAAGTACAAAGGGACATAGACAGGCTAAGTAAGTGGGCAGAGATTTGGCAGATGGAATACAATACTGGAAAGTGTGAGGTTATGCACTTTGGCAGGAAAAATCATAGAGCAAGTTATTATCTTAATGGCAAGAAACTGGAAAGTACTGTAGTACAAAGGGATCTGGGGGTCCTGGTGCACAAAACTCAAAAAGTTAGTATGCAGGTGCAGCAAGTGATCAAGAAGGCCAATGGAATGTTGGCTTTTATTGCTAGGGGGATGGAATATAAAAACAGGGAGGTATTGCTGCAGTTGTACAAGGTATTGGTGAGACCGCACCTGGAATACTGCATACAGTTTTGGTGTCCATACTTAAGAAAAGACATACTTGCTCTCGCGTCAGTACAAAGAAGGTTCACTCGGTTAATCCCGGGGATGAGGGGGTGGTCATATGAGGAGAGGTTGAGTAGATTGGGACTCTACTCATTGGAGTTCAGAAGAATGAGAGGCGATCTTATTGAAACATATAAGATTGTGAAGGGGCTTGAACGGGTGGATGCGGTGAGGATGTTCCCAATGATGGGTGAAACTAGAACTAGGGGGCATAATCTTAAAATAAGGGGCTGCTCTTTCAAAACTGAGATGAGGAGAAACTTCTTCACTCAGAGGGTGGTAGGTTTGTGGAATTTGCTGCCCCAGAAAGCTGTGGAAGCTACATCATTAAATAAATTTAAAACAGAAATAGATAGTTTCCTAGAAGTAAAGGGAATTAAGGGTTACGGGGAGCGGGCAGGAAATTGGACATGAGTCTAGGTTCGGAATGGTCATGGCCCTGTGGGTAGTGGAGTGGGCCCAGGGGCCGTGTAGCCTGGTTCTGCTCCTACTGTGTTCTAATTCTGTGTTAGATTTCAGGAGATGGTTTTATTCCTGTTCCTGGCTGGGGTGGAGATCGCCTTTACAGAAGGTAAGTACTGTAGAAAATATAGGGACAGCGTGATCTCCTGGAAGAATTTCGATCGCCTAGATGGGTCGGAGAGGAATTTCCTAGATTTTTTTCTCCCAAATTGGCCATTGGGTCTTTATCTGGTTTTTCGCCTCTCCCGGGAGATCACATGGGTTCGGGTGGATGCACAGTGATAGAAGATTTGAGGTTAGGATCAGATCAGCCATGATCTTATTGAATGGTGGAGCAGGCTCGAGGGGCCGATTGGCCTACTCCTGCTCCTATTTCTTATGTTCTTATGTTCTATTCAACTTCCAACATTTCATCCCCCAGTCATGCTCTTCTTGACCAAGATGGAGTAGAAACCCATCCATTAAAGTTAGCGGGCAGGAAACTATATGAGCTCAATTTCCTGAGGTTCCCCTGGGGAGTGACATTCCACATCAAGAGCACAGAGGCAGAACATTTTTTCTGTTTTGTGCAGTTTGTGTCAATCCATCATAGGAATGAAGTAAAATCAATGGAAAACTGCTGTGCAGATTCACTAGGATGTTACCTGGAATGTGGAGTTACTGTTATAGAGAGGGATTTGAGAACTTTGGGTCATTCCACTAGAGGTGAGCAGTTGCTGCACACCTTCAGATTCTGAAGAGTTAGGATCAAATAAATCGTTACTGATAGTTTTCACTGATTGGCCAGAGGGCAAATGTGTATGCTAATTCAAAGCATTCGGTGTGAAATTGGATATATTTATTGATGCACGAAGTGGTTAGAAAGCATAATTCACTCCCATTAACTATTGTGAGATAATTCTATTGTTGTGTAGATAAAAGGAGAGATAGAGTATGGAGAGTGAGCAGATGATTGGAACTAGACTATGTGGGATAATAACCATAATGGGTAGTGAGCAGGAGATTGGGATTAAACTAGCTGGGATATTAATGGTAATGGGCAGTGAGCAGGTTGGGATTAGACTCGGTTGCCTAGATTTCCAACTTGTGCAGCTGGCAGCATTTCCATTTAGTGCTATTCCATTACAGGTAACTGAGAGACAATTAGCGGCTGCTTGAATGTAATTTTCTAAAGTGTTGTCCCGGGGAGTGACGCTCCACGACAGGTTCTACCGCCCGTATTGTATCTCTGCCCCGAAGTTAGAATTGACCCCCGGTGATGCAGGGGGAGGAAATACCTGTAACTTGCATGGCATCGGGTTTTGAACCTCCAATTTTTTGGGTTAATTTCTCTGTTTGGGTCTCATACCGATTTTAAACATTTTTTGTTTGTTCGTGAAATGCCTCTCATTTACTCATTGTCATCGCTCAGTTTACTTTAAGTAATTCAACTCAAGACCTTCCCACTAACTCCTGTCTGTTGCCTCTCGTCTCTCCTTTTCCCAATCCAACTCAAACTGTTCCCTTTGTTTACAGCCCACACAAGTCATACCCGAACCGTTCCCCTGTCCTTTGCACAGGTACTGACGGATTCGCTGGGTATTTTTCACCTCTTCGTATCATTGTTTCAGATTCACAATATTTTCAGTTTTATCCACTTCTTTCCTATTTGGCCTGTTTCTCGGTAACATTCTACATTTATAAGATCTGATATTCTGTCAGTTCTGTAATGTTTAAATAATCCAAACTCATTCTGTGTCCCTCCCACTTACCCAATGTTCTTGTCCACTGAAATGCCGCTCATAACAACAAGCTGACTCCGTCTACCCCTCCTTCAATCGCCTGTTCCAGTTTGTCCCGGTAGAATTTCGTCAACTGGAACAGCTGGTAATCGCCGCACTTTGTCAAGAACTCAGTGATTGTAGAGTTTGGATCTGTGAACACAAATGGAGAAAACTAAACCCATTATCCACTTTCTGCCCAGGCTGTTACATTTCCTCTTATATCAAACGTCTGAAGCCTCCTGTGAGCCACCTTATCAAACACCTTCTGCAAACCCAAACACACTGCATGGGCAACATTCCATCAATCTACAAAGTATTACAAAGTATTTACAGCACAGAAAAAGGCCATTTTACCCAACAGGTCCATGCTCCACTTGATCCTCCTCCCACCCCTCTTCATCTAACCCCATCAACATAACCTTCTCCTTTCCCCCTCATGTGTTTAGCTAGCTTCCCCTTAAATGCATCTATGCTATTCGCCTCGACTACTCCTTGTGGTAGCAAGATCCACACTCGAACCATTCTCTGGGTAAAGACATTGCTCTGAATTGCCTGTTGGATTTATTAATGACTCTCTTATATTGACGGCCCCTAGTTCTTGTCTCTCCCCCAAGTGGAAACGTCTTCCCTACGTCTACCTCATTAAACCCTTTCATAATCTTCAATCTCTCTCTCTGGTAACCCCTCAGTCTTCACTTTTCTAGAGAGTGCCCGTCCTGTTCAATCTTTCCTGAGAGGCATAACGGCTTAGTTCTGGTATCATTCTGGGAAATCTTGTCTGCACCATCTCCAGTGCCTTTATGTCCTTATATTATGGAGACGAGAACTGTTCCCAGTACTCCAAGTGTGGTCTAACCAAGGTTCCATACAAATTTAGCATAATTTCTCTGCTTTTCAATTGTGTCCTTCTAGGTATGAATTCCATTGGTTTTTTTTGCTTTATCAATGACTTTATTAACAGACATCACTACCTTTAGTGATCTATACAGTCACGTTTCAGCAAAGCTGCATCAAATTCGTCAAATACGACTTGTTTACAGCTAATCTGTTCCAGCCTCCCCTCATCATCTCCTTTATCCCTAAATGTTCACTAATTCGACTTGGAATTACAGATTCGAATAGCTTGCTCACAACTAAAAGACTAATTGGTCTGCAGTTACCTGCTAATCCTCTCTCCCCATTTAACAGAGAGATTGTTTGGGCTCTTTCAGTCCACCTGTATATTTCTGATATTATACGAGGATTGAAAAATTGTGCTCAGTCCCTCCTATCTCCCCTCTGATTTCCTTTCTGGGCCCAGTGACTTCTCCACCTCAGCTATTTTTCTCAGATCCAAATCCTTCTGTACAGTGATCTCTAACTGTGGGCCCACATCCTCCTCTAGTACATCAACATTCTCACTTCCACCATCAAAGGAAATATTTTGATGTTATCTGGAGGTATCGCACAGGCTGCTTACTGGCTTTTTGTGTGTCAGCCAGTGGCTCAATTGGTAGTAGCCTTGCCTCTGAGTCAGAAGGTTGTGGGTTCAAGTGCCACTCCAGGGACTTGAGCACAAAAATCTAGGCTGACACCTCAGTGCAGTTGTAGGATAGATTGTACCTGTAGGATTTAGTAAACATTATTAAGATTCTATAGCCATTATTAAATGACTATAATATGTGAAATTGTAAGTTAAAAAGCTAAAAAGCCTGTATAAAATGGCGAATGGCTGAGACCAAAGCCTGATGGTAAAATTAAGTCAACATTATGTTAACTGCGAGAATAGTGCTCAGGTAGTGTAGATTTTCTGTTATGTTAAAAACAAAAAGACAGCGAAGGACAAAACATTAATTAAGTCTCAAAGTAAGATAGAGGGTTTTCAATACCTAACATCCCTTATCGCTGAAGTTTCAAACCAGGCTAGATAATGGGCTATGGGAAAGGCAGAAGATGTAAAAGTTCTCAGAATAAAGCTCACAGCAGAAAAGGGGAGGAAATCATAGACAGTACTTGTGAATGTCAGAATGGTGAGATAGCCCAGCAGCTGCAAGTTGCTATGTATTTTTGAAAGGGGAAAAAAAGATATAAAGGAACAGCTATTGATCACTGAAAGCAGCGCGGAACCAGAGGAAGAGGAAGCGGAAGCTTCAGTCAACAGAACACAGCAAGAGAATAAAGAGACCATGCCAGTCACTCGGAAGGAACGCCGAGGTTCAATTAACAAACTGCGACTATCTTCTTGTTAAGTATTACTTCTTTGTACTGGATGTTTAATGCTTAATAAACCTGTTTTACTGATACACAATATACCTGGACCCAGGGTGGGTTTGTGTAGTCATGGACTGTTTCCCTGATACACAATATACCTGGACCCAGGGTGGGTTTGTGTAGTCACGGACTGTTTCCCTGATACACAATATACCTGGACCCAGGGTGGGTTTGTGTAGTCACGGACTGTTTCCCTGATACACAATATACCTGGACCCAGAGTGGGTTTGTGTAGTCACGGACTGTTTCCCTGATACACAATATACCTGGACCCAGAGTGGGTGTGTGTAGTCACGGACTGTTTCCTTGATACACAATATACCTGGACCCAGAGTGGGTTTGTGTAGTCACGGACTGTTTCCCTGATACACAATATACCTGGACCCAGAGTGGGTTTGTGTAGTCACGGACTGTTTCCCTGATACACAATATACCTGGACCCAGGGTGGGTTTGTGTAGTCACGGACTGTTTCCCTGATACACAATATACCTGGACCCAGAGTGGGTTTGTGTAGTCACGGACTGTTTCCCTGATACACAATATACCTGGACCCAGGGTGGGTTTGTGTAGTCACGGACTGTTTCCCTGATACACAATATACCTGGACCCAGGGTGGGTTTGTGTAGTCACGGACTGTTTCCCTGATACACAATATACCTGGACCCAGAGTGGTTTGTGTAGTCACGGACTGTTTCCCTGATACACAATATACCTGGACCCAGAGTGGGTTGTGTAGTCACGGACTGTTTCCCTGATACACAATATACCTGGACCCAGGGTGGGTTTGTGTAGTCACGGACTGTTTCCCTGATACACAATATACCTGGACCCAGAGTGGGTTGTGTAGTCACGGACTGTTTCCCTGATACACAATACACCTGGACCCAGAGTGGTTTCTGTAGTCACCGACAAATTAATTCAGAGCTTTTGAAAGCTACACAGTACTGAGGGAGCGCTGCACTGTCGGAGATGCCATCTTGCGGATGAGACGTTAAAACAAGGCCCTGTCTGCTCTCTCAGGTGGACGTAAAAGATCCCATGGCAATATTTCAAAGAGGAGCAGGGGAGTTATCCCCGGTGTCCTGGCCAATAATTATCCCTCAACCAACAAAAACAGATTATCTGGTCATCATCACATTGCTGTTTGTGGGAGCTTGCTGTGCGCAAATTGGCTGCCGCGTTTCCTACATTACAACAGTGACTACACGTCGAAAAAGTACTTAATTAGCTGTAAAACGCTTTGTGACGTCTGGTGGTCATGAAAGGTGCTACATAAATGCAAGTCTGTCTTTTCTGTGATAGATTTGGTGCAGGCGCAAAATTGTAAATGGGCCACGCAGCCCGTTAAAGGGAACCGTACCCCCCAAAAATTAGGGGGAATTTTGCCATTTCCCTTCCTTAACTGTGTCCATATGGATTACAGCAAACTACAAACAATATACAGCACCAAAACAGGCCATTCGGCCCAACCAGTCCATGTCAGCGTTTATGCTCTACTCGAGTCACCTCCCAGCCTTCCTTATTGAACACTATCAGCATAACCCTCTATTCCTTTCTCCCTCATGTGCTTATCTAGCCTCCTCTTAAATGCATCTATGCTATTCACCTCAACTACTCCCTGTGGTAGCAACCTGGGGAAGATGCAACACAGGACTACATGCATACCAGAAAGTGGAAGCAGCATGCTATAGACAGGGCTAAGCAATCCCACAATCAACGGATCAAATCAAAGCTCTGCAGTCCTGACACATCCAGTCGTTAATGGTGGTGGACCATTAAACAACTAATGGGAGGAGGAGGCTCCATGAATATACCTATCCTCAATGATGGTGGAGCCCAGCATGTGAGTGCAAAAGGCAAGGCTGATGCGTTTGCAACCATCTTCAGCTAGAAGTGCCGAGTGGATGATCCATATCGGCCTCCTCCTGAGCTCCCCACCATCACAGAAGCCAGTCTTCAGCCAATTCAATTCACTCCACGTGATATCAAGAAACGGCTGAGTGCACTGGATACAGCAAAGACTGTCGACCCCGAAAACATCCCGGCTGTCGTGCTGAAGACTTGTGCTCCAGAACTAGCCACGCCTCTAGCCAAACTGTTCCAGTACAGCTACAACACTGGCATCTATCCGACAATGTGGAAAACTGCCATGTATGTCCTGTCCAAAAAAACAAGACAAATCCAATCCAGCCAATTAAAGCTCCATCAGTCTACTCTCAATCATCAGCAAAGTGATGGAAGGTGTCATCAACAGTGCTATGAAGCAGCATTTATTCACCAATAACCTGCTCACTGATGATAGTTTGGGTCCTGCCAGGACCACTCAGCTCCCAACCTCATTACAGCCTTGGTCCAAACATGGACAAAGGAGCTGAATTCCAGAGGTGAGGTGAGAGTGACTGCCATTGATATCAAGGCAGCATTTGACTGAGTGTGGCATCAAGCAGCCCTAGTAAAGCTGAAGTCAATGGGAATCGGGGGCGGGGGAACTCTCCACTGGCTGGAGTCATACATAGCACAAAACAAAATGGTTGTCCTAGGCCCAACCATCTTCAGTTGCTTCATCAATGACAATCCCTCCAACATGAGGATGTTCGCTGATGACTGCACAGTGTTCAGCGCCATTCACAACTCCTCAGATAATGAAGCAGTCCATGCCTGCTTGCAACAAGACCTGGACGACATTCAGGCTTGGGCTGATAAGTGGCAGGTAACATTCACGCCACAGAAATGCCAGGCAATGACTATCTCCAACAAGCGAGAGTCCAACCACCGTATCTCCAAATTTCAACGTGATTACTATCGCCGAATCCCTGACGATCAACATCCTGGGGCTCACTTTTGACCAGAAACTGAACTGGACCAGCCACATAATTACTGAGACAACAAGCGCAGATCAGGGGCTAGGTATTCTCCAGTGAGTGTCTCACCTCCTGACTCCCCAAAGCCTTTCCACCATCTAAAAGGCACAAGTAAGGAGTGCAATAGAATATTCTCCACTTGCCTGTATGAGTGCAGCTCCAACAACATTCAAGAAGCTCGACACCATCCAGGACAAAGCAGCCCGCTTAATTGTCACCTCATCCACCACCTTAAACATTCACTCCCTCCACCACCAGCGTACCATGGCTGCAGTGTGTACCATCTACAAGATGCTCTGCAGTAACTCGCCAAGGCTTCTTCAGAAGCACCTCCCATTCCCGCGACCTCTTCCACCTAGAGGGAGAAGGGCAGCCGGCACATGGGAACATGTTCCCCTCCAATTCACACACCATCCTGACTTAGAAACATAGAAGATAGGAGCAGGAGTAGGCCATTCGGCCCCTCGAGCCTGCTCCGCCATTCAATGCGATCATGGCTGATCATCCCCATACCCCTTGATCCCTTTAGCCTTAAGAAATATATCCAACTCCTTCTTGAATATATTTAATGAACTGGCCTCTACTGCCTTCTGTGGTAGAGAATTCCACAGGTTCACCACTCTCTGGGTGAAGAAATTCCTCCTAATTTCTGTCCTAAAAGGCCTACCCCTTATCCTTAGACTGTGACCCCTGGTTCTGGATTCCCCGACCATCGGGAACATCCTCCCTACATCTAGTCTGTCCAGTCCTGCCAGTATTTTATAAGTTTCAATGAGATCCCCTCTCATTCTTATAAACTCCAGCGAGTACAAGCCCAATCAACCCAATCTCTCCTCGTACGTCATTCCTGCCATCCCAGGTATCAGCCTGGTGAATCTTCTCTGAACTCCTTCCATGGCAAGAATATCCTTCCTCAGATAAGGCGACCAAAACTGCACACAATACTCAAGGTGTGGTCTCACCAAGGCCCTGTACAACTGCAGCAAGGCATCCTTGTTCCTGTACTCAAACCCTCTCGCTATGAAGGCCAACATACCATTTGCCTTCTTAACCGCCTGCTGCACCTGCATGCTTACCTTCAGCGACTGGTGCACAAGGACACCCAAGTCTCGTTGCAATTCCCCTTCTCCCAATCTATTGCCATTCAGATAATAATCTGCCTTCCTGTTTTTGACACCAAAGTGGATAACCTCACATTTATCCACGTTATATTGCATCTGCCATGCTTCTGCCCAATCGCCCAACCTGTCCAAATCATCCTGTAGTTTCTCGGCATCCTCCTCACAGCACACACGCCCACGCAGCTTTGTGTCGTCTGCAAATTTGGAGATATTACATCTAGTTCCCTTGTCTAGATCATTAATATATATTGTGAATAGCTGGGGTCCAAGGACCGATCCCTGCGGTACTCCACTAGTCACTGCCTGCCACTCTGAAAAAGGCCCGTTTATTCCAACTCTTTGCTTTCTATCTGCCAACCAGTTCTCTATCCAAGTCAATACCTTGCCCCCAATCCCATGTGCCTTAACTTTACACGCTAATCTCTTATGTGAGACCTTATCGAAAGCCTTCTGAAAGTCCAAATACACCACATTCACTGGTTCTCCCTTATCTATTTTACTAGTTACATCCTCAAAAAATTCCAGTAGATTAGTCAAGCACGATTTACCTTTTGTAAATCCATGTTGACTTTGTCCGATCCTGTCACTGTTTTCCAAGTGCTCTGCTATTACATCTTTTATAATGGACTCTAGCATTTTCCCCACTACCGATGTCAGGCTTACCGGTCTGTAATTCCCCGTTTTCTCTCTACCACCTTTTTTGAATAGCGGGGTAACATTAGCTACCCTCCAATCCATGGGTACGGTTCCAGATTCCATTGAATGTTGGAAGATGATCAGCAATGCATCTACTATTTCTAGGGCCACTTCCTTAAGTACCCTAGGATGTAGATTATCAGGCCCTGGGGATTTATCGGCCTTCAATCCCATCAATTTCCCTAACACCATTTCCCTACAAATACTGATTTCTTTCAGTTCCTCTCTTTCATCAGACCCTATGTTCCCTGACATTTCTGGGAGGTTATTTGTGTCCTCCTTTGTGAAGACAGAACCAAAATATGTATTTAATTCACAGAAGATCACAGATCACAGAAACCCCACAGTGCAGATAGAGGCCATTTCGGCCCATCGAGCCTGCACCGACACATGTCCCACCCGATCCCCGTAACCCCTACACCAACACATATCCCACCCTATCCCTGTAACCCCACGTATTTAATCCCCCTAACACTAAGGGTCAATTTATCATAGCCAATCAACCTAACCTGCACATCTTTGGACTGTGGGAGGAAACCGGAGCACCCGGAGAAAACCCACGCAAACACGGGGAGAATGTGCAAACTCCACACAGACAGTCGCCCGAGGTCGGACTCGAACCCGGGTCTCTGGCGCTGTGAGGCAACAGTGCTAACCACTATGCCACATACCATAAATTGGTCTGTCATTTCTTTTTTCCCCATTATAAATACCCCTGATTCTGACTGCAAGGGACCTACGCTTGACTTCACCAATCTTTTTCTCTTCACATATCTATAAAAGCTTTTACAGTCCGTTTTTATGTTCCCTGCAAGCTTACTCTCATATTCTATTTTCCCTTTCTTAATTAATCCCTTTGTCCTCCTTTGTTGAATCCTAAACTGCTCCCAATCCTTTGGATTACTGCTTTTTCTGGCCAATTTATATGTTCTCCTTGGATCTTATGCTATCCCTAATTTCCCTCGTTAGCCACGGTTGAGTCACCTTTTTTTTGTTTTATTTTTATGCCAAACTGGGATGAACAAATTCTGTAGTTCATCCATGCGGTCTTTGAGTGTTTGCCATTGCCTATCCACCGTTAGCCCTTTGAGTGACATTCCCCAGTCAATCATACCCAATTCGTGCCTCAGACCATCGTAGTTTCAGGACCCTAGTCTCTGAGTCAACTACTTCATTCTCCATCTTAATGAAGAATTCGATCATATTATGATCGCTCCGACCCAAGGGGCCTCGTACAACAAGACTGCTAATTAATCCTTTCTCATTACATAATACCCAGTCTAAGATGGCCTGATCTCTGGTTGGTTCCTCGACATATTGGTCCAGGATGTATATCACCAATCCGTCAGTGTCGCTGGGTCAAAACTCTTGAACTCCCTCCCTAACAGTACTGTGGGTGTACGTTCACCACACGGAATGCAGCGGTTCAATAGGCGGCTCCCCACCACCTTCTCAAGGGCAATTAGGGATGGGCAATAAATGATGGCTTCGCCAGAGATGCCCACATACCATAAACGAATTTAAAAACAGTTCCACATTCTCACCTCTCTCTCTCTGGGTAAAAATGTTTCTGCCGAATTCCCTGTTTGATTTCTTGGTGACTATCTTATAAGAACAATAAGAAGTAAGAGCAGGAGTAAGCCGTACGGCCCTTCGAGCCTGCTCCACCATTCAATAAGATCATATCTGATCATCGACCTCACTCCACTTTCCCACCCAATCTCCATATCGCTTGATTCCCATAGAGTCCAAAAATATCTCTATCTCAGCCTTGAATATACTGAAAGACTCAGCATGCACAGCCCTCTGGGGTAGAGAATTCCAAAGATTCACAACCCTCTGAGTAAAGAAATTCCTCCTCATCTCAGTCTTAAATGGCCGACCCCTTATCCTGAGATTATGCCCCCTAGTTCTAGACACTCCAGCCAGGGGAAACAACCTCTCAGCATCTACCCTGTCAATCCCCTTCAGAATCTTGTTTGTGTCAATGAGATCACCTTTCATTCTTCTAAACTCCAGAGAGTATCGGCCCAATCTACACAATCTCTCATCATAGGACAGCCCTCTCATCCCAGGAATCAATCTAGTGAACCTTCGTTGCACCACCTCCAAGGCAAGTATATCCTTCCTTAGATAAGGAGACCAAAAATGTGCACAGAACTCCAGGTGTGGTCTCACCAAGTCCCTGTACAACTGTAGCAAGACTTCCTTACTCTTACATACTCTAACCCCCTTGCAACAAAGGCCAACAAGCCATTTGCCTTCATTATTGCTTGCTGTACCTGCATGCTAGCGTCCTGTGTTTCATGCACGAGGGCACCCAAATCTCTCTGAACACCAACATTTTTAAGTTTCTCAGCATTTAAAAAATATTCTGTTTTTCTATTCTTCCTACCAAAGTGAATAACCTCACATTTCCCTACATTCTACTCCATCTGCCAACTTACCGCCCACTCACTTAATCTTATATTGATGGCCTCTAGTTTTGCTCTTCCCCACAAGTGGAAACACTCTTCCTGTGACTCCAATTAAACATTGGGAAGACTGAAGCCATTGTCTTCAGTCCCCAACACAAACTCCGTTCCCTAGCCACCAACACCATCCCTCTCCCGAGCATCTGTCTGAGGCAGAACCAGACTGTTCGCAACCTTGTTGTCATATTTCACCCTGAAATGAATTTCCAACCACATATCCGCAGCATAACTAAGACTACCTATTTCCACCTCCGTAAGATAGCCCGCCTCCACCACTGCCTCAGCTCATCTGCTGCTGAAACCCTCATCCATGCCTTTGTTACCTCTACGCTTGACTATTCCAACGCACTACTGGCTGGCTTCCCACCTTCTACCTTATGTAAGCTTGAGGTCATCCAAAACTCGGCTGCCCGTGTCCTAACTCGCACCAAGTCCCGTTTACTCATCATCCCTGTTGACTCCCGGTTAAGCAATGCTTCGATTGCAAAATTCTCATCCTTGTTTTCAAATCCCTCCACGGCCTCGCCGCTCCCTAATCTCTGTAATCTCCTTCAGCCCCACTACCGCCTCCCCCCACCCGAGGTATCTGCGCTCCTCTAATTCTGCCCTCTTGAGCATCCCTGATTAAAATCGCTCAACAATTGGTGGCTGTGCCTTCAGCTGCCAAGACGCTAAGTTCTGCAATTCCCTCCATACACCTCTCTACCTCGCTTTCTTCCTATAAGATGCACTTTAAAACCTAATTTCTCCTCATGTGGCTTGGTGTCAAATCTATTTATAACACTCCTGTGAAGAGCCTTGGGGCATTAAATACAAGTTGTTGTTGTTGCTCTCCTTTCCTTCGCAGCGATGGTCCGACCCATTCCAGGATGTTCTTCCCTCTGCCACCAGGGAGGCAATTTACCATTCGGGACCTGCTCAGGGCTGCAGGAGAGTCTGTCGATTCCCCTGACTATAGAATCTCCCACCAGTATTGCTCTGCTCGTCCTGTGCCCCACTTGCGATTTTAGCCCCGTCCCACTCTGGGTGGCCTCTGGTGTCATACTTGCTCAGGAAGACCCTCCTCTGAGTCACTATCTCTATCCACCTTACAGTCCCCAATACCAGGTATCTATTGGACAGTTCCAGTACTTGGGGGCTCCCTCCACCTGTGACTGCGGTGCCTCTCTAGATAATCACTCACTTCCCTCTTTCTACTCAACCCCTGTCCTGTTCTCTCGACCTATGCGAGCTGCAGGTTCTTGCTCGAGATCTGGACCTTTTGTCTGGACAGAAATTATATTTTTAAATATTTTGTGAACCTACCCGTGTCCATTCTCATTCTTTTTGAAGATGTTGGATCTTCTCCCCTGTTTGGACCTTCAGCCATGGTGGTGACAGGCGTTCCCAGATTCTGATGCTCTATAATAAAATATATCAATAGGAGGGTTAGATGGAAATATTAAAATGAGAAGGAGAACGTTGCCTTGTTAAACATGATATCAAGTCCCTCCTCCCCCATCAGTACAGCAGCTGTTAGCTCTGGGATCGATCATTTCCCGAGTGTTACGATCAACTCTCCACATCAAGTGTGACACAGACAGCTGCCCAGTGAAATCCAGTGAGTCCCGCTGATCTCCACAACCCAGTTCCAGACGGGCTCCCGTCGGCCGAGACTCCGCACTGGGAGCGCCCATTGGTGAGATTTACTCACACAGTGCAGGTCAAAACCAGCCTTATTCCTGAGGTAGAGAATATTCTGCAGGGAAATATGGAGCGGGTGATCATTGATGGATTAAATGACCCTTCACTTGATTTTACACAGTCTGGCGGTATTATATTACTTTTATTCATATTTGCTTTTAATATTTTTAATTTGTTTGTTTTGATATTAAATTTGATATTAAATTCTGGTACTTTATGAATATGATATCTATCCACATACACAATATATAGCTGGGTGTGATCCCTCCGGTCTCTATGGGCAGTGACATTGTCCGTGTGTTCATGGAGATGTGTCCTGGTTGGTGCTTCTATTTGAATATATTGACCATATCTCTCATGGTGTCAGCACCTGACTAATGAGCACTGTGGGAGGTGAGGACATTTACTGCTGTTTCACTAATATATGATGTTGTGAATTGTATATCTTTATACAGTCGGGTACTAAACAACATTGATTTTTTTCAATTTTTTTTTAAGGAGTCTTACAATCTCAAAACACCATAAATATACAAGTGGTAGATTTGCCCGTTTTACAGTGAATATTCTCCACTTGTGCTCGTGTCTCGCTGTGTATGTGTCCACGCATGTGCGTTCAATCAAACTCTCAATCAGCGTCCTTTCCTTACCCCACTGTGGAAATGTAAAAGTTATTCAGTCTCGGATCAGTAATTTCTCCAAACTTTAGTTGAAATCATTCTCCGGCATTAATTTTTGATTGGTGAGAGTTAAGAAACAGGCAGCAGTGTTTTGGGTGAGTGCAGGTTTATGGAGGGTGTAAGATGGGAGGCCAACCAGGAGAAGGTTGGAATAGTCCAGTCTGGAGGTAACAAAGGCAATGCTGAGGGTTTCAGGAACAGATGAGCTGAGGCAGGGGTGGAGACGGGCACTGCTACGGAGGTGGAAATAGACGGTGGTGGTGATGGAGTGGATATGTGGTCTGAAGCTCCTCACATGGTGAAGGTTGTGAACGGTCTGATTCAGAGTCAAACAGTGGGCAGGGAGAGGGTTGCAGTCGATAGCTCAGGCACGGTGTACGTGGCGAAGACCGAAGTCAATGGCAAATGTTAGACATTGTACCAGGGAAGAAACATGCATCTCTTCTAATAACAGCAAAATACTGGAGATGATGGAAATCTGTCATAAAAGCTGAAAATGATGGAAACGCTCAGCGGGTCAGGCAGTGCAGGGGGGAGGGGACGGTGGGACTAACGGTTCAGGTCAATGACCAGTCCTGAGAACGGGTTCAGGATCTGAAACATTAACCCTATCTTTCTCTCCCCACAGGTGCTACCTGACCCGCTGAGTGTTTCCAGCATTTTCTGCTTTTATTTCTAATATTATTGCTAATCCACCTTTCAGTCTATATTGTGTGATTTACTTGTTTTGGGTTCTTACCATTTCAGAATACACTGGGAATCTGATGCTCACTGTGTATCTGACGTTGATTTTGGAAGCACATTCCCTGCTTGCTTTGACCAGTGTTGTTCCACTTCTGTATTGTGTGTGTCTGTGACCAATGAAACAGGAGGCAAACACTCACCCGGCATTTAATGTATTTCACCGTCCCCGATACTAAACACTGGGGATGTCCAAAGGTAATGAAGCTGTGCTCAGCTCATTATCATACAATACTCTGTACCTGCTGCTCACAGGCCGTGCTGATCTGTGAGATTTGTCTCTCCATCGTGTTAAATGAATTGACAATAATTAGTTTTTCTGTTCAATCTTTCCCTTGATTTGTCACCAGATCTATTTTAACACTGAGATCTGATGGTGTCGTTGTGAGTTCAGCCCCACCTAATAAACAGACACATGTCCATCTGCTGGACTCTGCCCCAGACTGGAGTCATCTCTCAGATCAAACCCCTTTACAATATAACACGCACAATATTCAGTGAGACTGTGTTTAGAGACAGAGACTGATCGCACGACACATCCCATTGCATGGCCTCATGCTGGATAATTGTGCTGTGGTCAGACTCTCCCTGTCTAATTCTCACCATTTTGTGCCTTACTTTGTAACCTGTGTGTACTGTCTACAGGACCAGTGTGTATCTGAGTCAATGGGACTCTCTCTGACCTTTCTCCCCAGTCCATCTCCAGGACCAGTGTGTATCTGAGTCAATGGGACTCCCTCTGACCTTTCTCCCCAGTCCATCTCCAGGACCAGTGTGTATCTGAGTCAATGGGACTCTCTGATCTTTATCCACAGTCCCTCTCCAGGACCAGTGTGTATCTGAGTCAATGGCACTCTCTCTGACCTTTCTCCCCAGTCCATCTCCAGGACCAGTGTGTATCTGAGTCAATGGCACTCTCTCTGACCTTTCTCCACAGTCCATCTCCAGGACCAATGTGTATCTGAGTCAATGGGACTCTCTCTGATCTTTCTCCAGTCCCTCTCCAGGACCAGTGTGTTACTGAGTCAATGGGACTCTCTCTGATCTTTCTCCGCAGTCCATCTCCAGGAGCAGCATGTATCTGAGTCAATGGGACCGCATGGATGAACTACAGAATTTGTTCATCCCAGTTTGGCATAAAAATAAAACAAAAAAGGTGACTCAACCGTGGCTAACGAGGGAAATTAGGGATAGCATAAGATCCAAGGAGAGGACATATAAATTGGCCAGAAACAGCAGTAATCCAAAGGATTGGGAGCAGTTTACGATTCAACAAAGGAAGACAAAGGGATTAATTAAGAAAGGGAAAATAGAATATGAGAGTAAGCTTGCAGGGAACATAAAAACTGACTGTAACAGCTTTTACAGATATGTGAAAAGAAAAAGATTGGTGAAGTCAAGCGTAGGTCCCTTGCAGTCAGAATCAGGGGAATTTATGGGGAACAAAGAAATGGCAGAACAATTAAATACATATTTTGGTTCTGTCTTCACAAAGGAGGACACAAATAACCTCCCAGAAATGTCGGGGAACATAGGGTCTGATGAAAGGCGAGGAACTGAAAGAAATCAGTATTTGCAGGGAAATGGTGTTAGGGAAATTGACGGGATTGAAGGCCGATAAATCCCCAGGGCCTGATAATCTACATCCTAGGGTACTTAAGGAAGTGGCCCTAGAAATAGTAGATGTATTGCTGATCATCTTCCAACATTCGATGGAATCTGGAACAGTACCCATGGATTGGAGGGTAGCTAATGTTACCCCACTATTCAAAAAAGGTGGTAGAGAGAAAACGGGGAATTACAGACCGCTAAGCCTGACATCGGTAGTGGGGAAAATGCTAGAGTCCATTATAAAAGATGTAATAGCAGAGCACTTGGAAAACAGTGACAGGATCGGACAAAGTCAACATGGATTTACAAAAGGTAAATCGTACTTGGCTAATCTACTGGAATTTTTTGAGGATGTAACTAGTAAAATAGATAAGGGAGAACCAGTGGATGTGGTGTATTTGGACTTTCAGAAGGCTTTCGATAAGGTCCCGCATCAGAGATTAGCAAGTAAAGTTAAGGCACATGGGGGCAAGGTATTGACTTGGACAGAGAACTGGTTGGCAGATAGAAAGCAAAGAGTTGGAATAAACGGGTCTTTTTCAGAGTGGCAGGCAGTGACTAGTGGAGTACCGCAGAATCGGTCCTTGGACCCCAGCTATTCACAATATATATTAATGATCTAGACAAGGGAAGTAGATGTAATATCTCCTAATTTGCAGACGACACAAAGCTGGGTGGGCGTGTGTGCTGTGAGGAGGATGCCGAGAAACTACAGGATGATTTGGACAGGTTGGGCGATTGGGCAGAAGCATGACAGATGCAATATAACATGGATAAATGTGAGGTTATCCACTTTGATGTCAAAAACAGGAAGGCAGATTATCATCTGAATGGCAATAGATTGGGAGACGGGGAAGTGCAACGAGACCTAGGTGTCCTTGTGCACCGGTCGCTAAAGGTAAGCATGCAGGTGCAGCAGACGGTTAAGAAGGCAAATGGTATATTGGCCTTCATAGCGAGAGGGTTTGAGTACAGGAACAAGGATGTCTTGCTGCAGTTGTACAGGGCCTTGGTGAGACCACATCTTGAGTATTGTGTGCAGTTTTGGTCGCCTTATCTGAGAAAGGATATTCTTGCCACGGAAGGAGTTCAGAGAAGATTCACCAGGCTGATACCTGGGATGGCAGGAATGACATATGAGAAGAGATTGGGTCGATTGGGCTTCTACTCGCTGGAGTTTATAAGAATGAGAGGGGATCTCATTGAAACTTATAAAATACTGGCAGGACTGGACAGACTAGATGCAGGGAGGATGTTCCCGATGGTCGGGGAATCCAGAACCAGGGGTCACAGTCTAAGGATAAGGGGTAGGCCTTTTAGGACAGAAATGAGGAGGAATTTCTTCACCGAGAGTGGTGAACCTGTGGAATTCTCTACCAAAGAAGGCAGTAGAGGCCAATTCATTAAATATATTCAAGAAGGAGTTGGATATATTTCTTAAGGCTAAAGGGATCAAGGGGTATGGGGATGATTAGCCATGATTGCATTGAATGGCAGAGCAAGGTCGAGGGGCCGAATGGCCTACTCCTGCTCCTATCTTCTATGTTTCTATGTCCCTCTCCAGGACCAGTGTGTATCTGAGTCAATGGTACTCTCTCTGACCTTTCTCCCCAGTCCATCTCTGGAAGCTCTTTGAATCGGAAGGATTCTCTCTGGTTGGTGCTCTCACAATCCTGTGCTGGTTCTCCTGCTGTTGTTCCTCAGTCTACAATCCCTGTTTACCTCCAGCTGTGGACCTTCCTCAATCACTCCATCATTCACCGGAAGATCTAATTCTGGCAGAGCAGAAAATGAGAACAATTTTGAAAGCGTGAAATAATGTAATGTGGACTTTTTATTTGCTTACTAAAAATTAAAATTCAAGGCCGAGTATTTCTGTTTGATTTTGTCCCTTTCCTCAGACCCTCAGTTCCGGGGCTGTGTGTTTAGTTTGGACATTTTCCTCACAGTATTTTTCCGGCCGCCTGAGACTCCCCCAATTTCACTGCTCTGGGCGGAAATGCGCCATTTTGTGTCCAAACTGCCTGAGCCCACCGCGCCCTCCACCCCCGGACCAGCCCCTGTATTGTGAGCCGATTCAGCACATTCCCCGGGAGCTGATGCTGACAGGAATCTCCCCTCCGTTTCTCTGCGGAGTTACAAGCCGGGGCTGTGACTTTGTGAAGCCCCTCCCTCGCTGTGATCTAAACTCAGTCACAGAGCGCGGCCCCTGTAACCGGGGCAACCATGCTGTTTATTACAGTCACTCACACACCGGCCTGCGCCGCCCGGCCCGGCACACAGCAAACCCCGCCCACTGCACATCCCCGGATCAGCAAGGGAGCGGCACTGCGCCTGCGTGGGAGACAAAGGGATCGACACCGCGCCTGCGCGAGGGAAATGTGGCACGAACGCATTACTATAGCACCCCCAGTGGTAGGAGGACTTCATCGGAACACAGCAAAAGGAGGCGACTATTCAGCCCCTCCAGCCTGTTCCACCATTCAATTAGACCATGGCGGATCTGTGTCTTAACCCGAAACCTTAATGCCCAACAAACACCGATTAATACAATAGCAAAGTACTGTGGATGTTGAAAATCCGAACTAACAACAGAAAATGCTGGAAACACTAAGCAGGTCAGGCAGCATCCGTGGAGAGAGAAAAACATCTATTAATCTCAGTTTTGACATTTTCAATTGACCCCCCATCCTCAACAACTTTTTGTGGGACTGATTTCCAGATTTCCACTACCCTTTGTGTAAAAAAATGCTTTCCGCCATCCAAACAGAATTAGATAAGTACCTGAAAAAAATTGCCCGGTTACGAGGAAAGGTGTGGGATTGAGCGGAAGTGCTCTTGCAGAGTGCCGGCATGGTCTGGATGGGCCGAATGGCCTCCTACTGTGCTGTAACAATGATTATTTGATTATATCACCCCTTAATGGCCTAGCTCTAATTTTAAGCTTATGGCTCATTGTTCGGGACACACCCACCGGAGGGAAAATTGAGTCATTGAGTCATAACGGCACAGAAGGAGACCATTCGGCCCATCGAGTCCATGCCGGCTCCCTGCAGAGCAATCCAGTCAGTCCCATTCCCCCACTCTATCCCCGTAGCCCTGCAAGTTTATTTCTCTCAAGTGCCTATCCAGTCTTCCCTTGAAAACATTGAGTCTCTCTGCTTCCACCACGTCTGTCAGCAGTGAATTTCAGGTCATCACCACTCGCTGTGTAAAAAAGTTTTTCCTCATAGCCCCCCTGTATCTCTTGCCCAAAAGCTTAAATCTGTGTCCCCTAGTCCTTGTACCATCAACTAGTTGGAACAGCCTTTCCCTGTCTAGCCTATCCAAACCCGTCAGAATCTTGTACACATCTATCAAATCACAACTCAACCTCCTTTGCTCTAATGAAAACAAATCCAGCTTCTCCAACCTGTCCTTGTAACTAAGATCCCCCATCCCCGGAACCATTCTGGTAAATCTCCTCTGCACCCTCTCAAGGGCCCTCACATCCTTCCTAAAGTGTGGTGACCAGACCTGGACGCAATATTCCAGCTGTGGCCTAAGCAGCGTTTTATAAAGATTCAGCATAACTTCTTTACTTTTGTACTCAATACCTCTATTTATGAAGCCCAAGGTCCCATATGCTTTGTTAACCACTCTCTCAATATGTCCTGCCACCTTCAGGGACCTATGCACATTAACTCCCAGGTCCCTCTGTCCCTGCACACTCTTTAAAACTGTGTCATTAAGTGCATATTGCCTCTCCCTGTTCCTTCTGCCAAATTTCATCGCTTCACACTTCTCTGTATTTAATTCCATCTGCCACTTGTCTGTCCATTCTGCTAGCCTTTCTATGTCCTGTTGCAGTCGATTGATGACATCACCACTGTTTGCCACACCCCCAAGTTTGGTGTCATCAGCAAATTTAGAAATTCTACTCTGCATTCCAAATTCCAGGTCATTTATATATATCAAAAAAAACAATGACTCCAGCACTGACCGGTGGGGAACACCACTGTCTGCCATCCTGCAATCTGAAAAACAGCCACTTACCACAAATGGCCACTGCATCCCCTCCAAGGCCAATATCTCTTTCCTGAGGGGCGGTGCCCAGAACTGAATAACATGTGGAACAATATTCTCTATTCAAAATGTATTGAGGCAAGGGTTATCAAATTTAAAAGATGTGTTATTAGATCATGGCAAGAGGAAATCTTACGAATTATATGTATCTACATAGCCTACTGCTCAGAAACAACAGGTTCCTAATTCTGGACTGCCGAATACACAGGCAGGAGTTTACACTGAATGTTTCACGGTCTTTCAGATATAAATTGGAGCCAAAGCCTCTTGTACTGAGATCTGACAGATTGTTATCCTGGTAACAGAGGAAATCATGCACTGAAAATAACTGGAAGCGGAAATAAATCCAACATCACATGTTTGGTGTTTAGTTCAGAACATCAATCCTGAACATTCAGCCAGTGTTTCTAACCATGAAGCTGCGATTCCAGCACTGGATTGTATTACACCACCAGATCTGACTCCGTCAGCCCCATCAGTACGGAACATTAAGCAGCGCTGCATCTACAGAAATACATCAATAAAATAGTCACATTGTTGGAGATAGAACCCATGACCCCTGAAAATCAGATTGTCTTAAACCATTTAAATCTGTTACTGTTATCAAATTATATGTATCTACAAATCTGGATCATGTGATCACCAGGAAACATTATTCTGACAGCATACAATAATTTTACTAATATTCATTAAAAAGTAAGATTTACGTATCATTTTATCCGTTTATATTTAAATGATAATCATTTATTTCAACCGTCATTGTGAAATTCAGAAATAGATTTACTGATAGAAAATAACATTTTCTGTAAGTAAACCCAGCGTTCAGTTCAGAATTGTAAGATTATTTATTGAGAGTTGGATATGAAATATATTTGAGTGTCTGGTACTACCTTAAAATGCAGTATAATAATGCTATAGGATAAGGGGTAAGCCATTTAAGACAGAAATGAGGAGGAATTTCTTCACCCAGAGTGTGGTGAACCTGTGGAATTCTCTACCACAGAAGGCAGTAGAGGCCAATTCATTAAATATATTCAAGAAGGAGCTGGATATATTTCTTAAGGCTAAAGTGTTCAAGGGATATGGGGAGAAAGCAGGGACAGGGTACTGAATTTGGATGATCGGCCATGATCGCATTGAATGGCGCAGCAGGCTCGAGGGGCCGATTGGCCTACTCCTGCTCCTATTTCTTATGTTCTTATGTTCTAGGGAAGATTGGAAAATAATGGCAAGCCATTCCGCTATCTCCTCCCCCAATTCCCTTAGCAACCTGGGATGTCAGACATCTGTACCAGGTGACTTGTACACTCGAAGCATACCCAACCTTTCCAGTACACCCTGTCTATCAATTTTCACCCCTTCTATTGCTTCTACCTTTTCCACTTCTACCAATATTTTGGCAGCATCCATCACCTTAGTAAACAGCGATACAAAGTAATATTGGGTATTCTAGCCTTGCCCTGCGTATGTAAGCATATATCAAGTCTTTTCTCCATCTATCCTATCAAATCCTTTAATCATCTTAAACACCTCGAGTAGATCACCCCTTGATCTTCTATATTCAAGGGAATAGGAGCCCAGTCTTTGCAACCTGTCCTGATAATGTAAGCATTTTAGCTCAGGTATCACTCCGATTTATCGGCACTGCATCCCCTCCAAGGCCAATATCTCTTTCCTGAGGGGCGGTGCCCAGAACTGAATAACATGTGGAACAATATTCTCTGTTGAAATTGTATTTAGACAGAGGTTATCAAATTTAAAAGATGTGTTATTAAACCATGGCAAGAAGAAGTCCTACGAATTATATGTATCTACATAACCTACTGCTCAGAAACAACAGGTTCCGACTCCTGGACTGCCGAATACAAAGACAGGAGTTTACAATGAATGTTTCCCGGTCTTTCAGAAATATATTGGAGCCAACGCCTCTTGTACTGAGATCTGAAAGTTTGTTACGCTGGCAATATAGGAAATCACGCACGGAAAATAACTGGAAACGGAAATAACAAAACTGTTGTGTATGTAATATGTGTGCTACTTTGAACCTATGGACAGGACTGCACTACTTGTTGGGCGTAGTGATACGCAGTACCACTCCTGGCCATAGGGGTATAAATAGTACTGTGGGTACTGATCTCCCCTCAGTTCCCGCCTGTGGGCATGAAGTAAAGACCTATGTATAGTCCCTACCTCCAACCAGTAAAGACCTGTTTGAGTTATACGTTTAAGTCTTTGTGTTAATTGTTCAATACAATACACATACTTAACACTGGCGACGAGTCAGGTTCTTACCCTGCGGCAGTTGAAGAGAGGTTTCAAACATCACCACCCCACTAGAAGCGACAGGCTTTAGGACTCTGAAGCCTCCATCAGCGACTGAGCACTGGAGTGCAGCAAACATCCTGACAGCTTCCAGCGACTGACAGAAGTCTTTCTGCAGTTTCCTTGTTCAACCTAGGTGGTGGGGTAAGCCGTGCAGTGTTGGCTGCAAAGACAGGGCTGGGGAAGTTGGAGAAGATAAGGGTGATCGCAATCCCGGATAAGAGCCGCGGTGAAAAGCGCGAGCGGGTAAGCCAGAGGCCGGGAGCCGCTTCAAGTGCGAGGCGCAGCGCGGGCCAGCGATCGGAACCAAAGATAAGGGCCGCACTCGGACTGAAAGGCGCGGCGGCTGCAGAAGCTCAAGGTGCGAGAGCCGCGGTGCACAGCGCGGGCTATCGATCACGGCGAAGATAAGGGCCGCACTCGGGGGCTGAAGGGAGACGGCGTCGGGGGACGGGTGAAGACCGCCAAGCGCGGGAAAACCGCCATTTTGTGGGCGGAGGACGACGGCAAGAGCGGGAAGCCGCCATCTTTGATAACAAGTAAACAAAATAAAATCTGAGAAATTGCAAATCTACAATGCCTAAACACGGGAATATTAGCACCTTTGATAGTGACCTCGAAGATTGGGCCATATATGTTGAAAGAGTAAAAAATTATTGTAAGGCCAATAAAATTCGTGACCAAGATAAAGCTCTAACATTATTAAATTTAATGGGTGCGAAGACATACGGGCAATTGAAACACCTGTTATCACCAGATGAACCGGCGGATAAGACGTTCGATGAGATTGTTACTGTCCTGAAAGATCATCTAAACCCCACGCCGCTGATGCTAGCGGAACGATTTAAATTTTACGACAGAAGGCAGCTACAGCATGAAAGCAATGCTGATTATTTGCTGGAATTGCGTAAATTAGCGAAATATTGCCAGTTTTGAACGGGACTGACAGAGGCACTTCGAGACAAATTTGTGTGTGGTTTATTTAAACAGGATACACAAAAGCGACTGCTCGAGGAGAATGAGCTGACGCTTGAGAAGGCGGTCACTATGGCAGCAGCACACGAAGCCGCAGCTACGGTCACCGGAGCTCAGTGCACACAAATTGGGTGTGAGTTCTGGCAAATGTTATCGTTGTGGAAAGACAACGCATGATCAGAACCAGTGTTGGTTTAAAAACCAAGAATGTAGAACTTGTGGTAGGCTTGGACATATAGCTAGAGTATGCAGGTCAGGGAAGAAGACCAGCAACAAGAAGTCACCGCAAGGAAAATACGCAAAGGTACACAAGGTGACCGAACAGGAGTCCGATTCAGACGCTAGCAGTAATGAACTGGCTAGCTTAAGCTGTAATGAACTGGCTAGCTTAAGAGTACTCAACGCTGGTAAGGGTGCAGACCTCCAGACAATTTGGGTCACTCTTCAGATAGAAGGAGTCCAAGTAAAACTGGAATTGGACACTGGATCGGCATTGACGGTCATAAATAAGAAAGATTACGGAAAGTTATTCCAACATATTCCCCTACAGGATACGGGGATTATATTGAAAACATACACGGGGCAAAGAGTGTACCCCATCGGGAAAATAGAGGTTGCAGTGGTCCACAAGGGCGAAGACAGTCAAATAATGGACTTATATGTGATATCTGAAGGAGGTTCTCCACTACTAGGACGGGAGTGGATTAGGAAAATGAATATGGACTGGCATTTCCTACAAACAATAACGAGTGAGAACTCGGTGAAGATAGTCGGCCCAGACTCTGGAACGGATGATGGTAAGCCCAACTCAGGTGCAAAAGACAAAGTTTCAGCACAGAATTCCACTGAGCAACAACAACATAGTTTAACTGTGGATTCTGAGTCTGGCAAGTCTACTGATGTGCCCATTTCTGAGGGACACCGGGCTCGAACTCAACTCCATTTCAAACTACAACAGCAATTAGAACAAATGCTTTGCCGTTGTGAGCAAGAGTTGAATGCAACGAAAGAGTTCTTTGATATAGAGTTGGAGAATCTGGAAAGACAACAGAAGCAGCTGATGGAGAAAATGGAGCAGGAGCACACAAAACGTCTGATGTCAGAGGAGTTAACGGTCAGCCAACTCCTGCATATGCTGAAGGACAGGACTCTGAAATGGGAAAAACTTGAACACGAACTTCAATATTCAAACGAAAGGGGTTCGGAGCTCTCAAAGGTTATTGGAAGAGCTGAGGTGGCAACACAGACTGAGATGACTGCAACAGAGCAGCCCTTGGATGCCAAAAGTACGCTGACTCACGTCAACGTAGAACAACAGACCGCTGAAACAGCTGCTCCGGTAGAGGGATTGAATAGTCCGATCAATCAATCTCCAAAAGAAGTTGAAGTAGTAAAATCTCAAATGAGGTCATTAGTAAACGACTTGCTGAAAGCCCAGAAAAAGCTGGATGAAGAGGTACGCATGAAGAAGTCTCTTCAGGAAAGATGTCTGGACTTGGAACAAAAGCTGGCTAATGCCCAGCTGGGTATGGAGGAAATAGAAGACCCTCTCGCTGGCCTAGATCAGGACGACACCGAATATTACTATGTCCTGTCCTGCCCAACTTGTAACTTCGACTCCCACCATACAGAAATCATGGAGGAGCACCGAAAGTCTACGGAACATCGGGAGAAGGTGGCTCTACTACGGAAAAAGGAGGGAGAGAAGGAGGAACTGCGCATGCAGCTGGCAGCTGACAGTGGAGCCCAGAGAGTCTCCAAGAAGCAGAAAAGGAAAAGTCGAAACAGAAGATGACCCATCTGAACCATTATTACCTCTACCAGATCACACACGTGGTCCCTCCGAACGGAGCCAATTCAGTTCGGAAGTTCAAACTGTTAAATCCATGGAAGGACTATTGAATGAGTCACTCCAGCAACGTGAACCGACTCCACCACAGAGATTGAATCTGTGAACTGTTTTCCGCAGAGACTGAATCTGTGATCTGTTTTGACATGAAGTTATCTATGTATCTATGTTATTCTGTTATGTAAACCTGAAGTTATATATGTATATATGTTATTACGTTATGTTAAATGGGGAGATGACTGTAAAGCTAGGAAGGGAGGAATGTTGTGTATGTAATATGTGTGCTACTTTGAACCTATGGACAGGACTGCACTACTTGTTGGGCGTAGTGATACGCAGTACCACTCCTGGCCATAGGGGTATAAATAGTACTGTGGGTACTGATCTCCCCTCAGTTCCCGCCTGTGGGCATGAAGTAAAGACCTATGTATAGTCCCTACCTCCAACCAGTAAAGACCTGTTTGAGTTATACGTTTAAGTCTTTGTGTTAATTGTTCAATACAATACACATACTTAACAAAAACCTATATCACATGTTCAGAGTTTAGTTCAGATCATTAACCCTGAACACTCCGCCAATGTTTCTAACCATGAAGCTACGATTCCAGTACCAGATTATATTACAACACCAGGCTGGACACCGCGGGTTTACTGAATCCACCGTCAGTCCCAACTGTACAGAAAAATAAGCAGCGCCACATCTACAGAAATAAGTCAATAAAATAGTGGCATTGTTGGTGATAGACCCCATTACCCCTGAAAATCAGATTGTCTTACAGCATCTGTCACTGTTATCGAATTATATATGTATCTATATATATAAGCCTGGATCATGTGAACAACAAGAACATTTATTCTGACAGCACATAGGTGAAAAAATGATCTAACTCAGACAGAACGCCCCTCTCGCAGACTGAACCGTCCCCTCTCTCAGACTGAACTCCCCCTCTCTCAGACTGAACCGCCCCTCTCGCAGACTGAACCTCCCCCTCTCGCAGACTGAACCTCCCCGTCTCGCAGGCTGAACCTCCCCCTCTCGCAGACTGAACCGTCCCCTCTCTCAGACTGGACCGTCCCCTCTCTCAGACTGAACTCCCCCTCTCAGACTGAACCGTCCCCTCTCTGAGACTGAACTCCCCCTCTCTCAGACTGAACCGTCCCCTCCCTCAGACTGAACCGCCCACTCTCTCAGACTGAACCGGCCCCTCTCTCAGACTGAACCGTGCCCTCTCTCAGACTGAACCGTCCCCTCTCTCAGACGGAACCGTCCCCTCTCTCAGACTGAAGCTCCCCCTCTCTCAGACTGAACCTCCTCCTCTCTCAGACCGAACCGTCCCCTCTCAGACCGAACCGCCCCCTCTCTCAGACTGAACCGTCCCCTCTCTTAGACTGAACCCCCCCTCTCTCAGTCTGAACCACCCCTCACTCAGACTGAACCGCCCTCTACCAGAATGAACCGCACTCTTGCCGAATGAATCGGCCCCTCTCACAGACTGAACCACCCCCTCTCTCAGACTGAACCGCCCCCTCTCTCAGACTGAACCGCCCCCTCTCTCAGGCTGAACCTCCCCCTCTCTCAGACTGAACCGTCCCCTCTCTCAGGCTGAACCTCCCCCTCTCTCAGACTGAACCGCGCCCTCTCTCAGTCTGAAATGTCCCTCTCTCAGTCTGAAATGTCCCTCTCTCTGACTGAACGGCCCCTCTCTCAGACTGAACGGCCCCCTCTCTCAGACTGAACGGCCCCTCTCTCAGACTGAACTGTCCCCTCTCAGACTGAAATGTCCCTCTCTCTGACTGAACGGCCCCTCTCTCAGACTGAACCGCCCCCTCTCTCAGACTGAACCGTCCCCTCTCTCAGACTGAACGGCCCCTCTCTCAGACTGAACCGCCCCCTCTCTCAGACTGAACCGTCCCCTCTCTCAGACTGAACCTCCCCCTCTCTCAGACTGAACCGCCCCCTCTCTCAGACTGAACCGTCCCCTCTCTCAGACTGAACCGCCCCTCTCTCAGACTGAACCGTCCCCTCTCTCAGACTGAACCGCCCCCTCTCTCAGTCTGAACCGTCCCCTCTCTCAGACTGAACGGCCCCTCTCTCAGACTGAACGGCCCCTCTCTCAGACTGAACGGCCTCTCTCTCAGACTGAACCGCCCCTCTCTCAGACTGAACCGCCCCCTCTCTCAGACTGAACTGCACCGTCTCTCAGACTGAACTGCACCCTCTATCAGACTGAACCGCCCTCTCCCAGACTGAACCGCCCTCTCTCAGACTGAACCGCCCCCTCTCTCAGACTGAACTCCCCCTCGCTCAGACTGAACCTCCCCCTCTCTCAGACTGAACCGTCCCCTCTCTCAGACTGAACCGCCCCTCTCGCAGACTGAACCTCCCCCTCTCGCAGACTGAACCTCCCTGTCTCGCAGACTGAACCGTCCCCTCTCTCAGACTGAACCGCCCCTCTCGCAGACTGAACCTCCCCCTCTCGCAGACTGAACCTCCCCCTCTCGCAGACTGAACCTCCCTATCTCGCAGACTGAACCGTCCCCTCTCTCAGACTGAACCTCCCCCTCTCTCAGACTGAACCGTCCCCTCTCTCAGACTGAACTCCCCCTCTCTCAGACTGAACCCCCCCTCTCAGACTGAACCGTCCCTTCTCTCAGACTGAACTCCCCCTCTCTCAGACTGAACCCCCCCTCTCAGACTGAACCGTCCCCTCTCTGACGGAACCGTCCCCTCTCTCAGACTGAACCGCCCCCTCTCAGACTGAACCGTCCCCTCTCTCAGACGGAACCGTCCCCTCTCTCAGACGGAACCGTCCCCTCTCTCAGACGGAACCGTCCCCTCTCTCAGACGGAACCGTCCCCTCTCTCAGACTGAACCGCCCCCTCTCAGACTGAACCGTCCCCTCTCTCAGACGGAACCGTCCCCTCTCTCAGACGGAACCGTCCCCTCTCTCAGACTGAACCGCCCCCTCTCAGACTGAACCGTCCCCTCTCTCAGACTGAACCGTCCCCTCTCAGACCGAACCGTCCCCTCTCAGACCGAACCGCCCCCTCTCTCAGACTGAACCGCCCCCTCTCTCAGACCGAACCGTCCCCTCTCAGACTGAACCCCCCCTCTCTCAGACTGAACCCCCCCTCTCTCAGTCTGAACCGCCCTCTACCAGAATGAACCGCACTCTTGCCGAATGAATCGGCCCCTCTCACAGACTGAACCACCCCCTCTCTCAGACTGAACCGCCCCCTCTCTCAGACTGTACCGCCCCCTCTCTCAGGCTGAACCGTCCCCTCTCTCAGGCTGAACCGCCCCCTCTCTCAGGCTGAACCTCCCCCTCTCTCAGCCCGAACCTCCCCCTCTCTCAGACTGAACCGCCCCCTCTCTCAGGCTGAACCTCCCCCTCTCTCAGACTGAACCGCGCCCTCTCTCAGACTGAACCGTCCCCTCTCTCAGACTGAACGGCCCCTCTCTCAGACTGAACGGCCCCTCTCTCAGACTGAACGGCCTCTCTCTCAGACTGAACGGCCCCTCTCTCAGACTGAACGGCCCCTCTCTCAGACTGAACGGCCCCTCTCTCAGACTGAACGGCCCCTCTCTCAGACTGAACGGCCCCTCTCTCAGACTGAACGGCCCCTCTCTCAGACTGAACGGCCCCTCTCTCAGACTGAACGGCCCCTCTCTCAGACTGAACGGCCCCTCTCTCAG
Source organism: Somniosus microcephalus (assembly GCF_052327205.1). Lineage (NCBI taxonomy): Eukaryota > Metazoa > Chordata > Chondrichthyes > Squaliformes > Somniosidae > Somniosus > Somniosus microcephalus. Next base: position 66,051,872 of record NW_028225180.1, read on the forward strand.
ACTGAACGGCCCCTCTCTCAGACTGAACGGCCCCTCTCTCAGACTGAACGGCCCCTCTCTCAGACTGAACGGCCCTTCTCTCAGACTGAACGGCCCCTCTCTCAGACTGAACGGCCCCTCTCTCAGACTGAACGGCCCCTCTCTCAGACTGAACGGCCCCTCTCTCAGACTGAACGGCCCCTCTCTCAGACTGAACGGCCCCTCTCTCAGACTGAACGGCCCCTCTCTCAGACTGAACGGTCCCCTCTCTCAGACTGAACGGCCCCTCTCTCAGACTGAACGGCCCCTCTCTCAGACTGAATGGCCCCTCTCTCAGACTGAACGGCCCCTCTCTCAGACTGAACGGCCCCTCGCTCAGACTGAACGGCCCCTCTCTCAGACTGAACGGCCCCTCTCTCAGACTGAACGGCCCCTCTCTCAGACTGAACGGCCCCTCTCTCAGACTGAACGGCCCCTCTCTCAGACTGAACGGCCCCTCTCTCAGACTGAACGGCCCCTCTCTCAGACTGAACGGCCCCTCTCTCAGACTGAACGGCCCCTCTCTCAGACTGAACGGCCCCTCTCTCAGACTGAACGGCCCCTCTCTCAGACTGAACGGCCCCTCTCTCAGACTGAACGGCCCCTCTCTCAGACTGAACAGCCCCTCTCTCAGACTGAACGACCCCTCTCTCAGACTGAACGGCCCCCTCTCTCAGACTGAACAGCCCCCTCTCTCAGACGGAACCGCCCCCTCTCTCAGACTGAACCGCCCCCTCTTTCAGACTGAACCGCCCTCTCGCCAAATGAACCGCCCCCTCTCACAGACTGAACCGCCCCCTCTCACAGACTGAACCGCCCCCTCACTCAGACTGAACCATCCCTCTCTCAGACTGAACCGCCCTCTCCCAGACTGAACCGCCCTCTCGCCAAATGAACCGCCCCCTCTCACAGACTGAACCGCCACCTCACTCAGACTGAACTGCCCCCTCACTCAGACTGAACCGTCCCTCTCTCAGACTGAACCGCCCACTCTCAGACTGAACTGTGCCGTCTTTCAGACTGAACCGCTCCTGTCTCAGTCTTAACCATCCCCCCTCTCTCAGACTGAACCTCCCCCTCTCTCAGACTGAACCTCCCCCTCTCTCAGACTGAACATCCCCCTCACTCTGACTGAACCATCCCTCGCTCAGACAGAACCGCCACTTGCTCAGACCGACCCACCACCTCTCTCAGACTGAACCGCCCTCTACCAGAATGAACCGCCCTCTTGCCGAATGAACCGGCCCCTCTCACAGACTGAACTGCCCCGTCTCTCAGACTGAACCAGCCATCTCTCAGACTGAACCGCCCCCTCTCTCAGACTGAACCGCCCCCTCTCTCAGACTGAACCGCCCTCTCTCTCAGACTGAACCGCCCCCTCTCTCAGACTGAACCGCCCCCTCTCTCAGACTGAACTGCCCCCTCTCTCAGACTGAACCGCTCCCTCTCTCAGACTGAACCGGCCCTCTCTCAGACTGATTCATCCCCTCTCGCAGACTGAACCGCCCCCTCTCTCAGACTGAACCGCCCCCTCTCTCAGACTGAACCGTCCCTCTCTCAGACTGAACCGTCCCTCTCTCAGACTGAACCGCCCCCTCTCTCATGCTGAACCTCCCCCTCACTCAGACTGAACCTCCCCCTCTCTCACACTGAACCGTCCACTCTCTCAGACTGAACCGGCCCTCTCTCAGACTGAACCGTCCCCTCTCTCAGACTAAACCGTCCCCTCTCTCAGACTGAACCGCCCTCTCTCAAACTGAACACCCCCTCTCTCAGACTGAACCGCCCCCTCTCTCATGCTGAACCGTCCCCTCTCTCAGACTGAACCGCCCCCTCTCTCAGACTGAACCTCCCCCTCACTCAGACTGAACCGCCCCCTCACTCAGACTGAACCGCCCCCTCTCTCATGCTGAACCTCCCCCTCACTCAGGCTGAACCGCCCCCTCTCTCAGACTGGACCGTCCCCTCTCTCAGACTGAACCTCCCCCTCTCTCAGACTGAACCTCCCCCTCTCTCAGACTGAGCCGCCTCCTCTCTCAGACTGAAGCGCCCCCTCTCTCAGACTGAACCGTCCCCTCTCTCAGACTGAACCCCCTCCCCTCTCTCAGACTGAATCCCCCACTCAGACTGAACTGCCCCTTTCTCAGACTGAACCGCCCCCTCTCTCATGCTGAACCTCCTCCTCACTCAGACTGAACCGTCCCCTCTCTCAGACTGAACCGTCCCCTCTCTCAGACTGAACCCCCTCCCCTCTCTCAGACTGAATCCCCCACTCAGACTGAACTGCCCCTTTCTCAGACTGAACCGCCCCCTCTCTCATGCTGAACCTCCTCCTCACTCAGACTGAACCGTCCCCTCTCTCAGACTCAATTAATTAAAGGGTAAGTCATGGCAGGACAGCCCGGCCCTGTGCTCTGCTCCTCCTGCGATATGTGGGAACTCAGAGACACTTCCTGTGTCCCTGACATTTACGTGTACAGGAGGTGCACCCAGCTGCAGCTACTGACAGACCGCATTGCAGCGCTGCAGCTGCGATTGGATGCATACTGGAGCATTCACGATGCTCGGGACATCGTGAATAACACGTTTAGGGAGTTGGACACACCACAGGTAGAGTTTGGACAGGAAGAAAGGGAACGGGTGACCAACAGGCAGAGGACTAGGCGCAGGCAGGTAGTGCAGGGTTCCCCCGTGGCCATCCCCCTCTCCAACAGATATACCACTTTGAGTACTGTTGGGGGGGATGGCTTATCAGAGGAAGGCAGCAGCAGTCAACTTCCTGGCATCAGGGGTGGCTCTGCTGCACAGAATGGGAGGAAAAAGAGTGGTCGAGCTATAGTAATAGGGGATTCAATTGTAAGGGGAATAGATAGTCGTTTCTGCGGCCACAAACGAGACTCCAGGATGGTGTGTTGCCTCCCTGGTGCAAGGGCCAAGGATGTCTCCGAGCGGCTGCAGAACATCTTGGAAGGGGAGGGTGAACAGCATATAGGCACCAACGATATAGGTAAAAAGCGGGATGAGGTCCTAAAAGCGGAATATAGGGAGTTAGGATGCAAATTAAAAAACAGGACCTCAAAGGTAGTAATCTCAGGATTGCTACCAGTGCCACGTGCTAGTCAGAGTAGAAATAGAATGATACTCAGATGAATATGTGGCTAGAGGAATGGTGCCAGGGGGAGGGATTCAAGTTCCTGGGACATTGGAACCGGTTCTGGGGGAGGTGGGACCAGTTCAAACCGGACGGCCTGCACCTGGGCAGGGCTGGAACCGATGTCCTAGGGGGAGTGTTTGATAGTGCTGTGGGGGAGGGTTTAAACTAAAATGGAAGGGGGTTGGGAACCTGAGCAGGGAGACAGGAAAGAGAAACAAGGATAAAAGCAAAAGATAGGAAGGAGAAAAACAAAAGTGGCAGTCAGAGAAATCAACGGTTTAAGTCAAACGTGGCCACAGTAAATAATAATTCTAATAGGTCTAAGAGCGTTAAAAAAACAAGCCTGAAGGCTTTGTGTCTTAATGCGAGGAGTATTTGTAATAAGGTGGATGAATTGGCTGCACAAATAGAGGTAAACAAATACGACTTGGTTGGGATTATGGAAACGTGGCTCAAGGATGGCCAAAACTGGGAACTCAACATCCAGGGGTATTCGATATTCAGGAAAGATAGGCAAAAAGGAAAGGGAGGAGGGGTAGCATTACTGGTTAAAGAAGGGATTAACACAATTGTAATGAAGGATATTAGCTCTGATAATGTGGAATCTGTATGGGTAGAATTGAGAAATACTAAGGGGAAAAAAATATTAGTGGGAGTGGTATATAGACCTCCAAACAGTAAGGCGAAGGTTGGGGATGGCATTAAAAGGGAAATTAAAGAAGCGTGCAATAAGGGCACAGCAGTCATCATGGGTGACTTTAATCTACATATAGATTAGGCTAACCAAATTACTAACAATACTGTGGAGGAGGAATTCCTGGAGTGTTTACGGGATGGTTTCCTGGACCAATATGTCGAGGAACCAACCAGAGATCAGGCCATTTAGACTGGGTATTATGTAACAAGAAAGGATTAATTAGCAATCTTGTTGTACAAGGCTCCTTGGGTCAGAGCGATCATAATATGATCGAATTCTTCATTAAGATGGAGAATGAAGTAGTTGACTCACGAACTAGGGACCTCAATTTAAATAAAGGAAACTACGATGGTCTGAGGAGTGAGTTGGGTAGGATTGATTGGGGAATGGCACTCAAAGGGTTGACGGTGGATAGGCAATGGCAAACATTCAAAGACCGAATGGATGAACTACAGAAGTTGTTCATCCCAGTTTGGCATAAAATAAAACAAAAAAGGTAACTTAACCGTGGCTAACAAGGGAAATTAGGGATAGCATAATATCCAAGGAGAGGACATACAAATTGGCCAGAAAAAGCAATAATCCAGAGGATTGGGAGCAGTTTAGGATTCAACAAAGGAGGACAAAGGGATTAATTAAGAAAGGGAAAATAGAATATGAGAGTAAGCTTACAGGGAACATAAAAACTGACTGTAAAAGCTTTTATAGATATGTGAAGAGAAAAAGATTGGTGAAGTCAAGCGTAGGTCCTTTGCAGTCAGAATCGGAGGAATTTATAATGGGGAACAAAGAAATGGCAGACCAACTAAATACATATTTTGGTTCTGTCTTCACAAAGGAGGACACAAATAACCTCCCAGAAATAGCGGGGAACATAGGGTCTGATGAATGGCTGGAACTGAAAGAAATCAGTGTTTGTAGGGAAATGGTGTTAGGAAAATTGATGGAACTGAAGGCCGATAAATCCCCAGGGCCTGATAATCTACATCCCAGGGTAATTAAGGAAGTGGCCCTAGAAATAGTAGATGCATTGCTGGTCATCTTCCAGAACTCAATAGAATCTGGAACAGTACCCATGGATTGGAGGGTAGCTAATGTTACCCCACTATTTAAAAAAGATGGCAGAGAAAAAGCGGGGAATTATAGACCGGTAAGCCTGACATCGGTAGTGGGGAAAATGCTAGAGTCCATTATAAAAGATGTAATAGCAGAGCACTTGGAAAGCAGTGACAGGATCGGACAAAGTCAACATGGATTTACGAAAGGTAAATCATGCTTGACTAATCTACTGTAATTCTTTGAGGATGTAACTGGTGAAATAGATAATGGAGAACCAGTGGATGTGGTGTATTTGGACTTTCAGTAGGCTTTCGATAAGGTCCCACATAAGAGATTAGCGTGCAAAATTAAGGCACATGGGATTGGGGGCAAGGTATTGACTTGGATAGAGAACTGGTTGGCGGACAGAAAGCAAAGAGTTGGAATAAACGGGTCGTTTTCCGAGTGGCAGGCAGTGACTAGTGGGGTACCGCAAGGATCGGTCCTAGGACCCCAGCTGTTCACAATATATATTAGTGATCTGGACGAGGGAATTGGATGTAATATCTCCAAATTTGCAGACGACACAAAGCTGGGTGGGAGGGTATGCTGTGAGGAGGATGTCATGAAACTCCAGTACGATTTGGACAGGTTAGGTGATTGGGCAGAAACATGGCGAATGCACTATAATGTGGATAAATGTGAGATTATCCACTTTGGTGGTAAAAACAGGAAGGCAGATTATTATTTGAATGGCAATAGATTGGGAGAAGGGGAAGTGCAAAGAGACCTGGGTGTTCTTGTTCACCAGTCGCTGAATGTAAGCATGCAGGTGCAGCAGGCGGTTAAGAAGGCAAATGGTATATTGGCCTTCATAGCAAGAGGGTTCGCGTACAGGAACAAAGATGTCTTGCTACAGTTGTACAGGGCCTTGGTGAGACCGCACCTTGAGTATTGTGTGCAGTTTTGGTCGCCTTATCTGAGGAAGGACGTTCTTGCCATGGAAGGAGTGCAGCGAAGATTCACCAGGCTGATACCTGGGATGGCAGGAATGACGTATGAGGAGAGATTATGTCGATTGGGCTTATACTCACTGGAGTTTAGAAGATTGAGAGGGGATCTCATCGAAACCTATAAAATTCTGTCAGGCCTGGAGAGACTAGATGCTGGAAGGATGTTCCCGATGGTCAGGGACTCCAGAACCAGGGGTCATAGTCTAAGGATAAGGGGTAGGACATTTAGGACTGAAATGAGGAGGAATTTCTTCACCCAGAGAGTGGTGAACCTGTGGAATTCTCTGCCACAGAGGGCGGAGGAGGACAGTTAATTAAATATATTCAAGAAAGTGTTGGATATATTTCTTAAGGCTAAAGGGATCAAGGGATATGGGGAGAAGGCAGGGACAGGGTACTGAATTTGGATGATCAGCCATGATCTCACTGAATGGCGGAGCAGGCTCGAAGGGCCAAATGGCCTACTCCTGCTCCTATCTTCTATGTTTCTATGTTTCTCTCTCAGACTGAACCGCCCCCTCTCTTAGACTGAACCTCCCCCTCACTCAGACTGAACCGCCCCCTCTCTGTGACTGAACGGCCCCTCTCTCAGTCTGAACCGTCCCCTCTCTCAGACTGAGCATCCCCTCTCTCAGACTGTACGGGTCCTCTCTCAGTCTGAACCGCCCCTTTCTCAGTCTGAACCGCCCCTCTCTCAGTCTGAACCGTCCCCTCTCTCAGACTGAACCGTCCCCTCTCTCAGACTGAACCGTCCCCTCTCTCAGACTGAACCGCCCCTCTCTCAGACTGAACCGCCCCTCTCTCAGACTGAACCGCCCCATCTCAGACTGAACCACCCCCTCTGTCAGACTGAACCGTCCCCTCAGACTGAACCATGCCCTCTCTCAGACTGAACCGCCCCCACTCTCAGACTGAAGCGTCCCCACTCTCAGACTGAACCGCCCCTCTGTCAGCATGAACCATCCCCTCTCGCAGACTGAACTGCCCTGATCACAGACTGAACTGCCCTCTCTCTCAGACTGAACCGCCCCCGCTCACAGACAGATCTGCCCCCTCACTCAGACTGAAATGCCCTCTCTCAGACTGAACCGTCCCCTCACACAGACTGAACTGCCCCCTCTCTAAGACTGAACCGTCGCTCTCTCAGACTGAATCACGCCTCTCTCACAATCTGAACTGCCCCCTCTCTCAGACTGAACTGCCCCCTTACTCAGACTGAACCACCCCCTCTTTCAGACTGAGCTGGCCCTCTTTCAGACTGAACCGCCCCCTCTTTCAGACTGAACCGCCCCCTCTTTCAGACTGAGCCGGCCCTCTCTCAGACTGAACCGTCCCTCTCAGTCTGAACCCCCTCTCTCAGACTGAACCGCCCCCTCTCTCAGACTTAACCGCCCCTCTCTCAGACTTAACCGCCCCTCTCTCAGACTGAACCATCCCCTCTCAGACTGAACCTTCCCCTCTCTCAGACTTAACCGTCCCCTGTCTCAGACTGAACCGTCCCCTCTCTCAGACTGAACCGTCCCCTCTCTCAGGCTGAACCGTCCCCTCTCTCAGGCTGAACCGTCCCCTCTCTCAGGCTGAACCGTCCCCTCGCTCAGGCTGAACCGTCCCCTCTCTCAGGCTGAACCGTCCCCTCTCTCAGGCTGAACCTCCCCCTCTCTCAGACTGAGCCTCCGCTCTCAGACTGAACCGTCCACTCTGCCAGACTAAGCCGCCCCCTCTCTCAGACGAAACGCCCCCTCTCAGACTGAACAGCCCCCTCTCTCAGACGGAAACGTCCCCTCTCTCAGACTGAACCCCCGCTCTCCCAGACTGAACGCCCGCACTCTCAGAATGAACCGCCCCTCTCTCAGACTGAACCGCCTCCTCTCTCAGACAGAACCGTCCACTCTCTCAGACTGAGTTGCCCCCCTCTCGGACGGAACCGCACTCTCTCTCAGGCTGAACCGCCCCCTCACTCAGACTGAACACCCAGTTCTCAGACTGAACTGTCCCTGCTCTCAGACTGAACCGTCCCCGGTCTCAGACTGAACCTCCCCCTCTCTCAGACTGAACTGGCCCCCTCTCAGACTGAACCCCCCCCTCAGATTGATCTGTCCCCTCTCTCAGACTGAACCGTCCTCTCTCTCAGACTGCACCGCCCCCTCTCTCAGACTGAACCGCCTCATCTCTCAGACAGAACCTCCCCCTCTCTCAGACTGAACCGCCCCTCTCTCAGATTGAACCGTCCCCTCTCTCAGACTGAACTAGCCCCTCTCTCAGACTGAACCAGCCCCTCTCTCAGACTGAAACGTCCCTCTCTCAGACTGAACCGTCCCCTCTCTCAGACTGAACCGTCCCCTCTCTCAGACTGAACTGCCCCCTATCTCAGACTGAACCATCCCCTCTCTCAGACTGAACTGTCCCTCACTCAGCCTGAACCCTGCCTCTCTAAGAGTGAACCGTCCCCTCTCTCAGACTGAACCCCGCCTCTCTCAGACTGAACCACCTCTCTCTCAGACTGAACCATCCCTCTCTCAGACTGAATCTCCCCTCTCTCAGACTGAACCGGCCACTCTCTCAGACTGAACCACCTGCTCTCTCAGACAGAACCTCCCCCTCTCTCAGACTGAACCGTCCTCTATCTCAGACTGAACCGCCCCCTCAGACTGAACCGTCCCCTCTCTCAGACTGAACACCCATTTCTCAGACTAAACCGTCCCCTCTCTCAGACTGAACAGTTCCTCTCTCAGACTGAAGCACCCCTCTCTCTGACTGAACTGCCACCTCTCAGACAGAACCGCCCCTTCTCTGAGACTGAACCCCCCCAGACTGATCTGCCCCTCTCTCAGACTGCACCGCCCCCTCTCTCAGACTGAAGCACCCCTATCTCAGACTGATCTGTCCCTCTCTCAGACTGAAGCACCCGCTATCTCAGACTGAAGCACCCCCTCTCTCAGACTGAACCGCCCCCTCTCTCAGACTGGACCCCGCCTCTTTAAGACTGAACTGCCCCTCTCTCAGACTGAGCCGACCCTCTCTCAGACTGATTCATCCCTCGCTCAGACTGAACCGCCCCTTCTCTCAGACTGAACTGTCCCGTCTCTCAGACTGAACTCCCCCTCTCTCAGACTGAACCGTCCCTCTCTCAGACTGAACCCCCCTCCCTCAGACTGAACCCCCCTCCCTCAGTCAGAACTGCCCCTCTCTCAGACTGAACCGCACCCTCTCTCAGACTGAACCTCCATTCTCTCAGACTGAACTGTCCCCTCTCTCAGACTGTATCGCCCCCTCTCTCAGACTGATAAGAACATAACATAAAAAATAGGAACAGGAGTAGGCCATTCGGCCCTTCAAGCCTGCTCCGCCATTCAATGAAATCATGGCTGATCTTTTGCCCCAACTCCGTTCACCAGCCCTATCGCCATATCCCTTGATGCCTTTACTAGTCAGAAATCTATCGACTTCCATTTTAAATAAACCCAATGACTGCGCCTCCACTGCCCTCTGGGGTAGAGAATTCCAAAGATTCACCAGCCTCTGTGTGAAGAAATTTCTTCTCATCTCAGTCCTGAATGGCCTACCCTTTATCCTGAGGCTGTGGCCCCTGGTTCTAGACTCCCCAGCCAAGGGACACATTCTCCCAGCATCCACCCTATCATGCCCTGTAATAACTTTGTATGCTTCAATGAGATCCCCTCTCATTCTTCTGAATTCAAGGGAATACAGGCCTAGTTTATTCAATCTCTTCTCATACGGCAGTCCCGCCATCCCAGGAATCAATCTCGTGAACCTTCGTTGCACTCCCTCTATGGCAAGTGTATCCTACCTTAGGTAAGGAGACCAAAATTGTGCACAGTACTCCAGGTGTGGTCTCACCAAGGCCCAATATAATTGGAATAAGACTTCTTTACTCCTGTACTCAAATCCTCTTGTAATGAAGGCCAGCATACCATTTGCCTTCCTAATGGCTTGCTGCACCTGCACATTCACTTTCAATGATTCATGTACAAGGACACCCAGGTCCCTTTGAGCATTTGCATTCCCCAATCTTTCACCATTTAGGAAATACTCTGCTTTTCTGTTTTTTCTACCAAAGTAGATAACATCACATTTGTCCACGTTATATTCCATCTGCCATGTTCTCGCCCACTCAGTGAGCCTGTCGAGATCCCCTTGAAGCCTCTTCACATCCTCTTCACAACTGACACTTGACACTTAGCTTTGTATCATCAGCAAACAAAACCTACTTGACCTCGTCTTCTCCAATCTACCTGTTGCAGATGCATTTGTCGATGACAGCATTGGCAGCAGTTACCAGTGGCCATTCATTGTGGAGACGAAGTTCCATCTTCACACTGAGAATACCCTCCATCTTGTTGTGTGGCACTACCACCGTGCTAAATGGGATAGATTCAGAACAGATCTAGCAGCTCAAAACTGGACATCCATGAAGCGCTGTGGGTCATCAGCAGCAGCAGAATTGTATTCCACCACAATCTGTAAACTCATGGCCTGGCATATCCCTCACTCTACCATTACCACCAAGCCAGCAGACCAACCCTGGTTCAACAAGGTGTGTAGAAGAGCATGCCAGGAGCAGCACCAGGCCTACCTAAAAATGAGGTGCCAACCTGGGGAAAGTGCAACACAGAACTACATGCATGCTAAAAAGCAGAAGCAGCATGCTATAGACAGGGCTAAGCGATCCCACAATCAACAGATCAGATCAAAGCTTTGCAGTCCTGCCACATCCAGTCATGAATGGTGGTGGACCATTAAACAGCTAACGGGAGGAAGAGGCTCCAAGAATATCCCCATCCGCAATGATGGTGGAGCCCAGCACGTGAGTGCAAAAGACAAGGCTGAAGCGTTTGCAAACAATTTCAGCCAGAAGTGCCGAGTGGATGATCCATATCGGCCTACTCCCGTGATCCCCACCATCTCAGAAGCCAGTCTTCAGCCAATTCGATTCACTCCATGTGATATCAAGAAACGGCTCAGCACACAGGATACAGCAAAGGCTATGGGCCCTGACAACATCCCGGCTATCGTGCTGAAGGCTTGTGCTCCAGAACTAGCCGTGCCTCTAGCCGAGCTGTTCCAGTACAGCTACAACACTGGCATCGATCCAACAATGTGGAAAACTGCCCAGGTATGTCCTGTCCACAAAAAGCAGCACAACCAGGCCCATCATCGCCCCATCAGTCTACTCTCAATCATCAGCAAAGTGATGGAAGGTTTCATCGACAGTGCTATCAAGCGGCACTTACTCACCAATAACCTGCTCACTGATGTCATATTATAGCCACTTGTCCCTAAAGGCCCCTTTACCACAAGATTATTGATTAGCCCTTTCTCATTAGTGAGTACCAGATCCAGAATAGCCTGTTCTCTGGTTGGTTCCTCAAAAGACTGATCCAGGAAACCATCTCGCATGCATTCCAAGAATTTGTCCTCCACACCATTAGTGGTCATTTGATTTGCCCAGTCAATATGTAGATTAAAGTCCCCCATGATTACCGTATTGCGCGTGTTACATGCACTTCTAATCTCTCGATTGATACTGTGCTCTACATTACCACGACTGTTTGGTGGCCTATACACAACTCCCACCAATCTTTTCTGTCCTTTGCTGTTCCTTAGCTCCACCCAAACTGATTCCAGTTCTACATCACGATCTGCCGAGCCAAGATCTTTTATGTTACCGTACCGATCTCATCCCTTATTAACAGCGCTATGCCAGCTCCATTTCCTTTTTGTCTGTCCTTCCTAAATGTTGAGTACCCTGGAATATTCAGTTTCCAGCTTTGGTTAACCTGCAACCATGTCTCTGTAATGGAAATTACATTTACTTCTATTTGTGCCAATAATTCAAGCACTTTGTTGCGAATGCTACGTGCATTTAGATAAAGTGCCTTCAACTTTGATGTGGTTATACTGGCCGCTTCCTGTTCTGAAGCAAATGAGGAATGTTTGAGTTGAAATTCATCCTGAGGGCGGGCAGCAGCTTTCACACAAAGGGCGGCGAACTGAGTCTCACAGAACAAGGATCAGATCAAATTCTCATGTTTTAACTTGTGAAAAATCAAACAAGTAACCTCAACCTGATTGGTTGTAGTGAAATAACAAGGATATAACTCGCAAAATCTACACGGACATAAAGAGACAGAAAATGTTTGGGTAAGGTTAATGTAGCTTCTAAGCTTCATTTCTGTGTTTTATTTCATTTCTCCCTTTATTCATCCTCTCTCAAGCTTATTTCCAGCGGTCTGATATGTTCCCAGCGTGGGTTGCGGTTATTCTGTGAGTGTGGTCTCAGACTGTGATTGTGGACAGTCCATTTTACACCGGAGATTTCTGGCCTACACCAGTCTCCCTACATACACATTTAAAGCGTTTGCGGGACAGAAAGCAGCAACACGAACTCTGGGGATTTACCCCATTGTGGTCCAGCTGTGCCTCCGCCCTACTGTATAATTTACAGGTCACACTGATAGGGCTGGGAACCTGTGTCCTTCCAACTCCGTATTATTTATTTATATATATATATAGATATCTCTATCACTCGTTGAACTGTTTGGTGTCCAGTACATTTTAATTTAACTAATTAAAGGCAGGACCAGCAGTTTAGAGCGAACACTCAGTTCAGTCAGGGGTAACACATTCTGACTGGCCGATTCTCCCTCTCGGCCGAGCATCTGGAAAATCCGCTTCCTGATTCTCTGAGGCCGGACTTAAAGCGATCCAGTCACAGGATAGGACTACTTCGGAGATGAAATTGTCCCCGATTAATTTTTAACCGAGAAATGTCAGTTTCAGTCAGTTAGAAAAGAGAGTGAATTAGGTGGGAGAAAGGAACAGGGGCTTCTGTTTATGCTGGGGAAACGTTCATGTTATTGAGGTGGTAATACTGAAACTGGCTCAATAGAAAATCGGAGAGGCCGCTCCCTTTTAGAGAGGAATAAACGTCAGGAATGTTTTAGACGGTAAGCGTTGCCAAGCCTCAAAGCAACTTTCTCACAGATAGGAGGAAACGAATTACTATTCATTATATAAGAACTAACTACTCAAATTACCAATAGGTGGGAGGGCCCCGGGAACTTTGGCAAATCTCTTTTTTACTGAACTTCCCAGGAATCAGAGATGGAGAGACAGCAGTTTTTAAGCAGATGTGTCAGTGGGGTGTCTGCGTGGGGCTGGGTCGGTGGGGTGCGGGCCTTGTTCTGTTGTATGTAGGGCTCGGTCAGTGGGGTGTGGGGCTGTGCTTATTAGGGTCTGGGTCGGTGGGGCGTGACCTAGTTCTGTTGTATGTGGGGCTGTGTCAGTGGGTTGTGAAGCTGTGTCACGGGCTGTGGGGCTGGATCTGTTGTATGTCCGGCTAGGTCAGTGGGGTGGGGGTTGGGTCGGTGGGGAGGGGGCTGGGTCAGTGGGGTGTCGGTGAAGGGCGGGGTCAGTGGGGTATCGGTGTGGGGTTGGTTCAGTGGGGTGTCGGTGTGGGGCTGGGTCAGTGGGGTGTCGGTGTTGGGTGGGGTCTGTGGGTTGTCGGTGTAGGGCGGGGTCAGTGACGTGTAGGTCTGGGTCAGTTGGCTTTCGGTGTAGGGTTGGGTCAGTGGGGTGTTCTTGTAGGGCTGGGTCAGTGGGATTTGGGTTTGGGGCTGGTTAAGTGGGGTGTCAGTGTGGGGCTGGGTCAGTGGGATGTTGGTGTAGGGTTGGGTCACGGGTGTGGGTTTTGTGCTGGATCAGTGGGGTGTTCTTGTGGGGCTGGGTCAGTGGGCCGGCAGTGTAGGGCTGGGTCAGTGGGGTGTGGGTTTTGGCCTGTCAGTGGGGTGTCGGTGTTATGGTAGGTCAGTGGGCTCTGTGTTGGGCATGTTAGTGGTGTGTGGGTGTAGGGCGGGGTCAGTGAGTTGTTAGTGTGGGGCTGGTTCAGTGGGCTGTTGGTGTAGGCCAGGTCAGTGGCGTTTGGCGGTAGGGCTGGGTCAGTGGGGTGTCGGTGTAGGGCTGGGTCAGTGAGGTGTCGGTGTGGGACTGGTTCAGTTGGTTGTTGGTGCGGTGTTGGGGTAGGGCCGGGTCAGTGGGTTGTTGATGTAGAGCATGGGTCAGTGGTGTGTCGGTATGGTTGTGAGTAATTGGAATGTTGGAGAAGGGTTACGTTAGTGTGGTGCCTGTGTTGTTCTGGTCAGTGGGATTTCGATGCAGAGTTGAGACTGTGGGGAATCGGTGTGGGCTGGTTAAGTTGGGTGTCGGATTGGCTGTATCACTTGGATTTTGGTGCAAGGTTTGGGCAGTGGGGTGTTGGTGTAGGACTCGCTCAATGGTTTGCTGTTGTACGGCTGGGTAACATTTTCTGAAGCAGTTTTGTAAAAAGAGAATATTTGAGGCTTCATTCTAATTCTATAGCCTGCAGCAAGCTCCTCCATGGAACTGGGAGATTCCGGTCACCCAGCCAGAGCATGTGGAATGTTCTGTAAAAGTGAAATTATTTAACTTGCTCTATAACATTAAACAACAAATGAGATTTGAGTATTTCAGAGGAAAATGTTTGATCAGAGAGAGGCACCCAGTTTGACATGTGGTTAACGAGTTTGATATGTCTGTTTCCATCTACAGCCTTCCTTTTCTCTCGATGTTTTGTCGCCTCCCGGATCTCTGCCCATCTTTCTCATAAGTCCTTGTTTGAATCTCTCCAATTGGGTTTCCACTCCTGCCACAGTACTGAAATGGCAAAAGCCAAAGTCAGAAATGTCAGCTTCTACGACAGTGACCATGGTAAAATATTCCTTCTCATTCTTCTCGACATCTGCAGTCTTTCACACGGTCGAGCACAACATCCTCCAATGCCTCGCCTCTGTTACAAGTTAACTCTCATACTCTATTTTTCCCCTCTTAATTAATCTCTTGGTCCTTTTTTGCTGAACTGTAAACTGCTCCCAATCCTCAGGCTTGCTACTTTTTCTGGCAACTTTATATGACTCCTCTTTTGATCTAATTCAATCCTTAATTTCTAACAGTTCCCATGGATTGGAGGGTAGCTAATGTTACACCACTATTCAAAAAATAGTGGTAGAGAGAAAATGGGGAATTATAAACTGGTAAGCCTGACATCGGTAGTGGGGAAAATGCTAGAGTCCATTTCAAAAGGCTTTTGATAAGGTCCCACATAAGAGACTAGTGCATAAAATTAAGGCACATGGGCTTGGGGGCAAGGTATTGACTTGGATAGAGAACTGGTTGGCAGACAGAAAGCAAAGAGTTGGAATAAACAGCTCTTTTTTCCGAGTGGCAGGCAGTGACTAGTGGGGCACCGCAGGGATCGGTCCTTGGACCCCAGCTACTCACAATATATATTAATGAAATAACAACAGAAAATGCTGGAAAAACTCAGCAGGTCAGGCAACATCCATGGAGAGAAATTTGAGTTGACGTTTCGGGTTGAACCCTTCTTCAGACAAGGGAACTAGATGTAATATATCCAAGTTTGCAGATGACACAAAGCTGGGTGGGCGTGTGTGCTGTGAGGAGGATGCCGAGAAACTCCAGTATGATTTGGGCAGGTTGGGTGATTGGGCAGATGCATGGCAGATGCAGTATAATGTGGATAAATGTGAGGTTGTCCACTTTGGTGGCAAAAACAGGAAGGCAGATTATTATCTGAATGGCAATAGATTGGGAGAAAGGGAAGTGCAATGAGACCTGGGTGTCCTTCTGCACCAGTCACTGAAAGTAAGCATGCAGGTGCAGCAGGCGGTTAAGGCGGCAAATGGTATGTTGGCCTTCGTAGCGAGAGGTTTTGAGTATAGTAATAAGAAAGTCTTGCTGCAGTTGTACAGGGCCTTGGTGAGGCCACACCTTGAGTATTGTGTGCAGTTTTGGTCACCTTATCTGAGGAAGGATGTTCTTGCCATGGAGGGAGTGCAGCGAAGATTCACCAGACTGATACCTGGGATGGCAGGAATGATATGAGGAGAAATTGGGTCGATTGGGCTTATTCTCGCTGGAGTTTAGAAAAATGAGGGGATCTCATTGATTCTAAATTCTAACAGGACTAGACAGACTAGATGCTGGAAGGATGTTCCCGATGGTCAGGGAGTCCAGAACCAGGGGTCATAGTCTAAGGATAAGGGGTAGGCCATTTAGGATAGAGATGAGGAGGAATTTCTTCACCCAGAGAGTGGTGAACCTGTGAAATTCTCTGCCACAGAAGGCAGTTGAGGCCACTTCATTAAATATATTCAAGAAGGAGTTGGATATATTTCTTCAGGCTAAAGGGATCAAGGGATATGGGGAGAAGGCAGGGACAGGGTACTGAGTTTGGATGATCAGCCATGATCTCATTGAATGGCGGAGCAGGTTCGAGGGGCCAAATGTCCTACTCCTGCTACTATCTTCTATGTTTCTGTGTTTTGCTAGCCATGATTGAGCCACTTTTCCTTTTGTGTTTTTGCAAATGATTGTTTAGACCTCGCAAAGATTGTTGAGCTTCCAGTCCAGCTTTTTCAGCAATTTGCTGACACAAGCAATCCGTATTCCATTCGGAACTTTCAAGCTCCCCTGTTGTAGAATATTATTACATCGACTTTTTCTGGTAGCAGTCCTGCCTCTGAGTCACGAGGCCGTGCGTTCAAGCCTGCTCCGAAACCAGATTACAAAATCCAGGCCGACAATCCAGTGCAGAAAAGGAGTGCAATACTGAGTACGTGTTACACTGTCGAAGGGGCCGTACTGAGGAAGGGGTATTGCTGAGGGAGCGCTGCACTGATGAAAGGGCAGTATTGAAGGAATGCTGCAATGATGGAGGGGTAGTACTGAGGGTGGGGGGGGGGGGGCACGCTGTACTGATGAAAGGGCAGTTTTGAAGGAGTGCTGCAATGATGGAGGGGTAGTACTGAGGGAGCACTGCACTGATGAAAGGGCAGTGTTGAAGGAATGCTGCAATGAAGGAGAGTTGGTACTGAGGGGATGCTGCACTGTTGGAGGGCCAGCTCTGAGGTGGTGCTACACTGTTGTAGGAACTGTATTGAAAGAGTCCATAATTGCCGAAGGGGCAGTCTGGAGGAAGTGCTTTACAGTCGGAAATGCAGTATTGAGTGAATGGGATAGTCCGGAAAGAGAGCTGCCTGTCAGCAGGGCAGTACTGAAGGAGTGCTGCACTGTTGGAGGAGCGTTACTGAGGATGTGCTACACTCTTGGAGGGTCAGTAAAAGAGGAATGCTGCATTGACAGAGGTGCAATACTGAGGGCGTTCTGCACTGCCAGTGGGGTTGCTGCACTGAGAGGCATGACTCTGAGTGCTGCACTTTCCATTGGTCAGTATTGAGGGATCCTACAATGTCAGAGAGGTAGTACTGATGGAGTGCTGCACTGTCTCAGAGGCAGTACTGAGGGAGTGTTGTACTATAGGATCATCAGTACTGAGGGAAAACTGCACTGTTGGAGGTGCAGTACTGGGGAAGTACTGCACTGCCAGAGGGTAAATATTGAGGGTGTGCTGCACTGTCAGAGATACAGTTTTGAGAGAATGTTGCACTGTCGGAAAGCCAGTACTGTGGGAGAGGAGAGCTGATGTAGGGCAGTATGTCGGATGTGCTGTACTGTCGAGTGTCAGGAGTGAGTGAAAATCTGCACTATTGGAGCATCAGTATTGATGTACTGCTGCACTGTCGATGGGGCATTACTGAGCGAGTACTGCAGTGTTGCAGGAATAGTACAGAGGGAGAGCAGTACTGTCGGAGTGTCAATAATGAGGGAGTGCTGCACTGTCAGAGTGTCAGTACTGAGGGTGTGCTGCACTGTTGGAGGGGCAGTAATTTGTGATTGCTCCACTGTCGAAGGGTCAGCACTTCGGCACCGTTGGACTGTGCTCGTTGCAGTACAGAGGGAGCGCTGCACTTTTGTAGGGTCAGTACTTAGGGAATGCTGCCCTGTAGGAGGGCAGTACTTTGGGAGTGCAGCACTATCGGAGAGTCAGAACTGTTGGAATGCTACACTTTTGGAAGATCAGTACTGAGGCAGTGCTGGGCTGTGGTAGTACTGTACTAGTGCTATAGTGTTGTAGTAGCAGTCCTTAGGGAATGCTACACTTTCAGAGGGACAATACTGATATATGGATGTAGTTTTAGAGGGGAGGCACTGTGAGATTGCTGCACTACCGAAGGAGCAGTACTGAATATGTGTGGCAGTGAGCCAAACACTAGTGCGATAGCAAAATACTACAGATGCTGGAAATCCGAAATAACAACAGAAAATGCTGGATACCGATTAGGCACTTTACAGCCTTCCGGACTCAATATCGAGTTACATAGAAACATAGAAGATAGGAGCAGGAGTAGGCCATTTGGCCCTTCGAGCCTGCTCCGCCATTCAATGAGATCATGGCTGATCATCCAAATTCAGTACCCTGTCCCTGCCTTCTCCCCATATCCCTTGATCCCTTTAGCCTTAAGAAATATATCCAACTCTTTCTTGAATATATTTAATGAACTGGCCTCCACCGCCCTCTGTGGCAGAGAATTCCACAGGTTCACCAATCTCTGGGTGAAGAAATTCCTCCTCATTTCAGTCCTAAATGGCTTACCCCTTATCCTTAGGCTATGACCCCTGGTTCTGGACTCCCCGGCCATCATAAACCTCCTTCCTGCATCTAGTCTCTCCAGGCCTGACAGAATTTTATAGGTTTCGATGAGATCCCCTCTCAATCTTCTAAACTCCAGTGAGTATAAGCCCAATCGACATAATCTCTCCTCGTACGTCATTCCTGCCATCCTAGGTATCAGCCTGGTGAATCTTCGCTGCACTCCTTCCATGGCAAGAACGTCCTTCCTCAGGTAAGGCGACCAAAACTGCACACAATACTCAAGGTGCGGTCTCACCAAGGCCCTGTACAACTGTAGCAAGACATCCTTGTTCCTGTACTCGAACCCTCTTGCTACGAAGGCCAACATACCATTTGTCGTCTTAACCGCCTGCTGCACCTGCATGCTTACATTCAGCGACTGGTGCACAAGAACACCCAGGTCTCTCTGCACTTCCCCTTCTCCCAATCTATTGCCATTCAAATAATAATCTGCCTTCCTGTTTTTGTCACCTCACATTTATCCACATTATAGTGCATTTGCCATGTTTCTGCCCAATCACCCAATCTGTCCAAATCGTACTGGAGTTTCACGACATCCTCCTCACAGCTTACCCTCCCACCCAGCTTTGTGTCGTCTGCAAATTTGGAGATATTACATCCAGTTCCCTCGTCCAGATCATTAATATATATTGTGAGCAGCTGGGGTCCTAGGACCGATCCTTGCGGTACCCCACTAGTCACTGCCTGCCACCCTGAAAATGACCCGTTTATTCCAACTCTTTGCTTTCTGTCCGCCAACCAGTTCTCTATCCAAGTCAATACCTTGCCCCCAATCCCATGTGCCTTTATTTTGCACGCTAATCTCGTATGTGGGACCTTATCGAAAGCCTTCTGAAAGTCCAAATACACCACATCCACTGGTTCTCCCTTATCTATTTTACCAGTTACATCCTCAAAAAATTCCAGTAGATTAGTCGAGCATGATTTACCTTTTGTAAATCCATGTTGACTGTCCGATCCTGTCACTGCTTACCAAGTGCTCTGCTATTACATCTTTTATAATAGATTCTAGCATTTTCCCCACTACTGATGGCAGGCTTACCGGTTGCTATAATTCCCTGCTTTTTCTCTACCACCTTTTTTGAATAGTGGGGTAACATTAGCTACCCTCCAATCCATGGGTACTGTTCCAGAGTCTATCGAGTTCTGGAAGATGACCAGCAATGCATCTACTATTTCTAGGGCCACTTCCTTAAGTACCCTGGGATGCAGATTATCAGGTCCCTGGGATTTATCGGCCTTCAATCCCATCAATTTTCCTAACACCATTTCCCTACAAATACTGATTTCTTTCAGTTCCACCCTTTCATCAGGCCCTATGTTCCCCGGCATCTCTGGGAGGTTATTTGTGTCCTCCTTTGTGAAGACAGAACCAAAGTATGTATTTAGTTGGTCTGCCATTTCTTTGTTTCCCATTATAAATTCCCCTGATTCTGACTGCAAGGGACCTACGCTTGACTTCACCAATCTTTTTCTCTTCACATATCCATAAAAGCTTTTACAGTCAGTTTTTATGTTCCCTGCCAACTTACTCTCATATTCTATTTTCCCTTTCTTAATTAATCTCTTGGTCCTCCTTTGTTGAATCCTAAACTGCTCCCAATCCTCAGAATTATTGCTTTTTCTGGCCAATTTATATGTCGTCACCTTGGATCTTATGCTATCCCTCATTTCCCTTGTTAGCCATGGTTAAGTCACCTTTTTTGTTTTTTAATGCCAAACTGGGATGAACAAATTCTGTAGCTCATCCATTCGGTCTTTGAATGTTTGCCATTGCCTATCCACCGTCAACCCTTTCAGTGCCATTCCCCAATCAATCCTACCCAACTCGCTCCTCAGACCATCGTAGTTTCCTTTATTTAAATTGAGGACCCTAGTCTCTGAGTCAACTGCTTCATTCTCCATCTTAATGAAGAATTCGATCATATTATGATCGCTCAGACCCAAGGGGCCTCATACAACAAGATTGCTAATTAATCCTTTCTCGTTACATAATACCCAGTCTATGATGGCCTGATCTCTGGTTGGTTCCACGACATATTGGTCCAGGAAACCATCCTGTACACACTCCAGGAATTCCTCCTCCACAGTGTTGTTACTAATTTGGTTGGCCCAATCTATATGTAGTTCAACAACTTCAGGTCATACCCTCGGCCCCTATTACATTTTTACTTATTTTTTTATCCACACCTTTGTTTTGGTTTCCCCCCTTTCCTTTTTCTTTCCTCTCCCACATGGCAGCTGTCTCCCATTCTGCCAGCGCATTTCACACCTAATCTAGAGCTGCCTTTTGTCTCCACTAGTCCTATCACCATCTCGTCTCATTTTGAATACCTCTTAATGTGGATAGAGGATTGGGAAAACTTTAAAAGACAGCAAAAAATAACAAAAAGATTGATTAAGAAAGGGAAGATAGATTATGAAAGTAAATTAGCAAAAAATATAAAAATAGATAGTAAGAGTTTTTATAGTTATATAAAAAGAAAAAGGGTGGCTAAAGTAAATGTTGGTCCCTTAGAGGATGAGACCGGGAAATTAATGGTGGGAAATATGGAGATGGCAAAAACACAATGAATATTTTATATCAGTCTTTACAGTAGAAGACACTAAGAATATCCCAACACTGGACAAACAGGGGGCTAAACACGATCAAAATCACTAAGGAAGTGGTACTCGGTAAAATAATGGGACTCAAGGCAGATAAATCACCTGGACCTGATGGCTTACATCCTAGGGGCTTGAGGGAAGTGGCGGTAGGGATTGTGGATGCATTGGTAATTTTCCAAAACTCCCTGGACTCGGCAAAGGTCCCGGCAGACTGGAAAACTGCTAATGTAACACCCTTATTTAAAAAGGGCAGTAGACAGAAGGCTGGAAACTATAGACCGGTTAGCCTAACATCTGTGGTAGGTAAAATTTTGGAGTCCATTATTAAGGAGACAGTAACAGGACATTTGGATAATCATAATTTAATAGGACAAAGTCAGCATGGTTTTATGAAGGGGAAGTCATGTTTGACAAATTTGCTGGAGTTCTTTGAGGAAGTAACGTATAGGGTGGATAAAGGGGAACCAGTGGACGTAGTGTATTTAGACTTCCAAAAGGCATTTGACAAGGTGCCACACAAGATTATTGCTTAAGATAAAAAATCACGGGTTTGGGGGTAATATTCTGGCATGGATAGAGGATTGGCTATCTAACAGAAGGCAGAGAGTTGGGATAAATGGTTCATTCTCAGACTGGCAATCAGTAACTAGTGGTGTTCCGCAGGGGTCAGTGCTGGGTCCCCAACTCTTTACAATCTATATTAATGATTTGGAGGAGGGGACCGAGTGTAACATATCAAAGTTTGCAGATGATACTAAGATGGGAGGGAAAGTAGTGAGTGAGGAGGACATAAAAAACCTGCAAGGGGACATCGACAGGCTAAGTAAGTGGGCAGAGATTTGGCAGATGGAATACAATACTGGAAAGTGTGAGGTTATGCACTTTGGCAGGAAAAATCGTAGAGCAAGTTATTATCTTAATGGCAAGAAACTGGAAAGTACTGAAGTACAAAGGGATCTGGGGGTCCTGGTGCATGAAACTCAAAAGGTTAGTATGCAGGTGCAGCAAGTGATTAAGAAGGCTAATGGAATGTTGGCTTTCATTGTTAGGGGGATAGAATATAAAAATAGGGAGGTATTGCTTCAGTTGTACAAGGTATTGGTGAGGCCGCACCTGGAATACTGCGTACAGTTTTGGTGTCCATACTTAAGAAAGGACATACTTGCTCTCAAGTCAGTACAAAGAAGGTTCACTCTGTTAATTCCGGGGATGAGGGGATGGACATATGAGGAGAGGTTGAGTAGATTGGGACTCTACTCATTGGAGTTCAGAAGAATGAGAGGCGATCTTATTGAAACATATAAGATTGTGACGGGGTCGGATCGGGTGGATGCGGGGAAGATGTTCCCGATGATGGGTGAAACTAGAACTAGGGGGCATAGTCTTAGAATAAGGGGCTGCTCTTTCAAAACTGAGATGAGGAGGAACCACTTCACTCAGGGTGGTAGGTCCATGGAATATGCTGCCCCAAAAAGCTGTAGAAGCTACATCATTACATAAATTTAAAACAGAAATAGACAGTTTCCTAGAAGTAAAGGGAATTAAGGGTTACGGGGAGCGGGCAGGAATTTGGACATGAGTCTAGGTTCGGATCGGTCATGGCCCTGTGGGTAGCGGAGCGGGCCCAGGGGCCGTGTAGCCTGATCCTGCTCCTATTTCATGTGTCTAATTCTGTTAGATTCAGGAGATGGTTCTGTGATAGTGGATTGGCGGTTAGGATCAAATCAGCCATGATCTTATTGAATGGCGGAGCAGGCTCGAGGGGCCGATTGGCCTACTCCTGCTCCTATTTCTTGTGTTCTTATGCTCTCTTTTGTTCTCTCCCAGCCCGGCCTCTTAATCTATTTCATTCCCTGTGCCTCTTTAGTCTTGATAAAGGGATTTGACCCGAAACGCCGACTCTAATTTCTCTCCACGGATGTTGCCTGGCCTGCTGAGTTTTTCCAGCATTTTCTGTTAGTACTGAATATGTGCTGTACTCGGAGTGTCAATAGCTTACATAGGATTACATGGGATATACGGCACAGAAACAGGCCATTCAGCCCAACCAGTCCATGCTGGCATTTATGCTCTACTCGAGCCTCCTCCTGTCTTTCTCATCTAAATCTATCAGCAGAACCCTCTGTTCCCTTCTCCCTCATATGCTTGTCTAGCCTCCCCTTAAATGCATCATACAATTCGCTTCAACCACTCCGTGTTAACGAGTTCCACATTCTCACCACTCTTTTGGTAAAGAAATTTCTTCTGAATTCCCTGTTGGATATCTTGGTGATTATCTTATATTGATGGCCTCTAGTTATGTTCTTCCCCACAAGTGGAAACATTCTCTCTCTATCCACACTATCAAATTTTTAAGACCTCTATTGGGCCACCCCTCAGCCTTCCTTTTTCAAGAGAAAAGAGATGGAGCCTGGTCATCCTTTCCTGATATGTATACCCTCGCATTTCTGGTATCATCCTTGTAAATTTTCCCTGCATCTTTTCCAGTGCTTCTATATCCGTTTTATAATATAGTGACAAGAAATGTATGTAGTACTCTAATTTTAGCTAACCAATGTTCGACACAGGTTTACCATAACTTCCCTACTTTTCAATTCTATAGCTCTAGAAATAACCCGACTGCTTTGTTTGCTCTTTTATGAGCTTGCTAACCTGTGTCGCAACTGTTAGTGATTTGTGTATTTGTACCCCAAGATCCCTTTATTCCTCCACCCCACCTAGACTTGCACTCTTCAAGTGATAAGTGATCTCCCTATTCCTACCAAATGTAATAACTCACATTTATCTGTTTTGAACTTTGTTTGCCAATTCTGCAAGTTTATTAACGTCCTCCTGTAAATTATTGCAGTCCTTCTCACTATTGACTACCCCCACACACTAATTTGGTGTCACCTGCAAATTTAGAAGTTGTGTTTTTGATTCCAACATCTAAATCGTTACCCCTCCTAACCTCCAGCCTCCCCCCCCCCCACTGTCTCTGCACCTGCTTAATATCTG
Source organism: Somniosus microcephalus (assembly GCF_052327205.1). NCBI lineage: Eukaryota > Metazoa > Chordata > Chondrichthyes > Squaliformes > Somniosidae > Somniosus > Somniosus microcephalus. The sequence continues at coordinate 66,076,009 of NW_028225180.1, forward strand.
TTACATCTCCAGCTTTTTCCAGTTCTGATGAAGGGTCCCAGACCTGAAATGTTAACTCTGTTTCTCTCTCCACGGATACTGCCTGACCTGAGTATTTCCAGCATTTTCTGTTAATTCAATGGCCCAGAAATTCAGGTCAGGGGCTTCCCGCGGGTGTAAGCCCCCGATCTGCACTTACCTTGCGCACCGGCCGTTGAGCTGTGGGCCCTGGTGGAATTCCAATCCTGGGCCTGGTCCAGCTGCTGGCACGCAGTGCTTGCGTATCCCAGGGGCGCAGTTAGTTCGATGCATCCCCTGGGATCACGTGGGCCATGGAGAGCCAATCGGAGCAGGGAATGCTCCATTCATAAGTCTGACAGGAAGTGCTGTCAAACTTAGAAATACTACAGGCCCCAAAACAGCACTAAATCTTCAAATAAATTTTAAAAAACCACATTTTTTAAATAAACTATAAATTACATGAAATAATTATTTTAAACAATTTAAATTTTTGAAAAAAGTAATTTTATTTTCTAATGGGGCTAAAAATAAACTTACCTTTCTTTAAAGTATTTAAAAATAATAAACCTGTGGGGAAAAAATGTTTTAATTTTAATTAATTCACCACTTACCTTGTAAAAAGCAGGCTTTATGCCTGCTTTTTACATGTATAACATCTGGAGACTTTCCTTCCCTGGAAAACCTGTTTTAAAAGAAAAACCTAAGTTCGATGCACATGCGCAGCCTCTCCCGTGCACGCGTTCGACCTCTGAACCCCTGCTTTCAGGGGAATGGAAGTGATGGTTTCCCGCGCATGTGCAGTGCATGCAGGAAACCAGCACTTCCATTGGACCTATGGGTGAGTACCCCGTGTGTACTCACCTGTGGAGACCCGAATTTCTGGGCCATTATTATATTTTTGGTTTCTAAATGTTCTTCTATTTTCTCCTTTCCTTGGGATTCCACTATTTTTCCTAACACCGATGATAAGCTGACTGGTCTATAATTCCCTGGACATGTTCTATCCGCCTTCTTAAATATCGATATTGCGTTAGCTATCTGCCAGTCCTCTGGCACTACACCTTTTTTCTAATGAATTACTAAATATATGTAGTCATACCTCTTCCCTAGATTCTTTTAAAATGCGTGGATGTTATCCATTTGGGCCAGGGGTTTTATCCTCTTTGAATTTGATTAGTATATTTAATATGTCCCCCTTTTATTTTAAATGCACTTTTCTCATTATTATTCTCATCATCCAATGTCATGTCCACCTGTTCGATCACCCTGGTAAATACTGATGAAAAATAATTATTTAATTTTCTGCCATCTCTATATCGTTACCTGTGGTATTATCCTGTCTATCCCTTAATGGCCCTATTCCCATCCCAACATTTATTTTTATTGATGTGCCTATAAAATATTTGTATTTACTATTTTGTTTTATGTTCCTTGATAAATTAATTTCATAGTTGCTCCTTGCCTCCCTAATTGTTTTTTTGATTTCCCTCCTAATCTTTTTGTATTCTCCCTTATCATGCACTCCTCTGCTGTCTATGTACTTAATGTATGACTCTTTCCTTACCCTCAATTGTTTCGTTATGGCTTTAGTCACCCACGGAGCCTCATTATTGTTTAGTTTGCTCTTTCCTTTTAGCAGAATATTTTTTTCCTGCACTCTGTTGAACACAGTTTTAAATGTATTCAACATTGCTGTTCTACATCGTTGCCCATTTCCCCCCCCCCCCCCCCCCCCCAAGTTCTATTCTCAGCCCTTCAAAGTCAGCATTCCTCCAATTTATTAACCTGGTTCTTGTCATAGTTATGTCCTTCTCAATTATCATAATACATGTTATATTATGGTCACTATTGCCTATATATTCCCCTACTTCTATTTCTCTTATCTGCTCTGATTCATTCCCCATTACTCAGTGAAATAATGAATCCTCCCTTGTTGGGCTTGTTACATACTGGGTCAGAATGGATTTATGTACACAGTGTTCCCTTATCCCCTTCTGTCCAATTAATATTGGGGTAGCTGAAATCCCCAATGATTATTACTCTATTGGAAAAAGAGTGGGAGAGCTATAGTGATAGGGGATTCTATCGTAAGGGGAACAGATAGACCGTTCTGTGGCCGCAGACATGACTCCAGGATGGTATGCTGCCAGGGTCAAGGATGTCATTGAACAGCTGCAGGGCATTCTGAAGGGGGAGGGCGAACAGTCAGTGGTCATGGTTCACATTGGTACCAACGACATGGGTAGAAAGAGGGATGAGCTCCTGCAACAAGAATTTAGGGAGCTAGGTAGCAGATAAAAAAGCAGGACCTCAAAGGTTGTAATCTTTGGATTACTCCCATTGGCACATGCTAGTAAGTATAGGAATAGGAGGATAGAGCAGATGAATGCATGGCTAAAGAGTTGGTGCAGGAGGGACAGCTTTAGTTTCTTGGATCACTGGTTCTGCTTCTGGTGAAGGTGGGACCTGTACAAGTCGGATGGGTTGCACCTAAACCGGAATGGAATCAACATCCTTGCGGGGAGGTTTAAACTAACTTGGCAGGTGGATGGGATACGGAGTGGAGCATAGTAGGGGATGATGCACAGCCAAATGTTGACAATGTACAGACTTAGTGAACATAGCCTGGCGATCGAAAAAGGTAGACACAGGCAGACCCGGCTACCAAGAGAGGACAGGGTATGCTCTCACTGCAGTCAGGGAGTGGTGGAGACAGAGATGCACTTCCTCACAGCTTGTAGAAAATATCAGGGCATAAGGTAGAATTTCTACCCAAAATTCACAAAAATATGCCCGGAATTCAGAAATTTGAACGACGACCAAAAACTCCCATACCTACTAGGAGAAGAGAGAAATTGTGTAACCTTAGCGGCACACTATGTTACAGCTTGCCATAAACAGAGGGACAGCCACTAAATATAAGATAAGAGTATATTGTGGCGACACGCCACCACTGGACATAATCCGCTCACGGCGGCACAGACAGTCTAAGCAGAAGCCCCCAGCCGGGGGCCCTTTCCTCCAGCAACTTGTTTCCCGCAGGGACAGGCTGCCGGGAGCACTTCCTGTCTGGGAAGTATTTAAGTGGATGCGCGGGCTTTTCTAGTTCCTGTTTGTCATGTGGTTGGAATAAAGCAGTTGTGTATTCAATAGCTCTGGTCTCGACTCCCACGTTTGCCGCGGTATCTCAACAATATACAAATTATATGAATGTATATTTATACACTCAGGGATATATCTGTTTATACACTGTATGGATAGATCTGTATTTATGTGTTCAACCATGAATGTTTTTCGATGCTTTGGCAACATAAGATGTACCTTGTCATGCCAATAAAGCAAATTGAATTGAGTATGGCAAGACTGGATGGCATTAATTTTAATTTAAGTAGTCTTGCGAGTAAGGCAAATGAATTGAAAGTGTTTATGAACACATGGGAGTATGATATTACTGCTATCACAGAGACATGGTTGAGGGAGGGGCAGGACTGGCAGCTCAATATTCCGGGGTATAGAATCATCAGGCGAGACAGAGTGTATGTGAAAGAGAAGGGGGTGTTGCAATATTAATCATGGAATCAATTACTGCTGTAAGGAGGAATGATATCGTAGCAGCTTCCTCTAATGAGGCCATAGGGGTAGAACATAAAAACAAAAAGGGGCAAGCACATTGCTGGGAGTGTACTATAGGCCCCCAAACAGTCAGGAGGAGACAGAGGAACAGATATGTAGGCAAATCGCAGAAGTGTAGAAATAATAGGGTAATAATAGTAGGGGATTACAACTTCCCCAATATTAACTGGGATAGTCAGAGTGCGAAAGGCTTAGAGGGAGCGGAATTTTTAAAGTGCATCCAGGAGAGCGCTTTGAGCCACATGTAGAAATTCCTACAAGAGAGGGGGTGGTACTGGACCTAATTCTAGGGAATGTAGCCAGGCAAGAGGTAGAATGTCAGTAGGAGAGCATTTTGGTGACAGTGACCATAATTCGGTGAGATTTAAAGTAGTCATGGAAAAGGCCAAAGATGGAGGATGGGCAGCACGGTGGCATAGTGGTTAGCACTGTTGCCTCACAGCGCCAGGGACCCGGGTTCGAATCCGGCCTCGGGTGACTGTCTGTGTGGAGTTTGCACATTCTCCCCGTGTTTGCGTGGGTTTCCTCCGGGTGCTCCGGTTTCCTCCCACAGTCCAAAGATGTGCGGGTTAGGTAGATTGGCTATGATAAATTGACCCTTAGTGTTAGGGGGATTAAATACGTGGGGTTACGAGGATAGGGTGGGATATGTGTTGGTGTAGGGGTTACAGGGATCGGGTGGGATATGTGTCGGTGCGGGCTCGATGGGCCGAAATGGCCTCTATCTGCACTGTGGGGTTTCTGTGATTCTGTGATGGACTGGAAATAATGGCCCAGAAATTCGAGTCGGGGGCTTGCCGCGCGTGTAAGCCCCCGATCTGCACTTACCCGACGCGCCGGCCGTTGAGCTTCAGGGACGCCTGGAATTGCTGTTTTAAAATGTTGACTCCCGGGCAGCGTCTGATGTCACGCCGCCCAGGAGTGCAGCCAGTGCGAAGCCTGTAGCGTGCTGTGCAACTGAGACATGCCCCTTGAGGTCTCAGTTTAACAGGACACGCCCCCAATGTTTCTGCCAAGCTGCTAAGCATTTTTACATGCAAAGCAGCAGTTTAAATAGGTTTTTGGAAGTTCTTTGAAGCTTTTGGTAACTTTTATAAACTTTTGAAAACGTTTACATTATTTTGAAGAATCTGAAGTAGTTTTAAACAGAATTAAAGCAATTTAAAGACTTTTAAAAACCCTAAAAGAATTTTTTAAATTCCATTTATTTATTTAGCAATGTCGTCGTCATACGTGTCTTCACACTGTTCCCTTTGGGGAACTGTATGAAGTGGCGGAAGGATTTATGGCCATGATTAACGCTCATTCCGTGACCGTAACCATCTTTGAACCAGCCATTAGGGCGGTTAGTCCTATGGCGGGAGGGTTTTACGGGCTCCCACAAGCTATACAAGGAGGGGGGCCACCCACACCCATGGACGCAAATATCCCACTGGATGTCAACCCAGAATTTAGAGCCGGAGCTCCAACTCCACTTGCCGGGACTGTCTGGAGCGGGGTTCGAAACCCTACCCTGATCTGGCCCAGCGGCGGGGATCCTACCGCTATGCCAAAGGCCCAATCCGATTAGCAACGTGAAATGGCTGGAATGAGCACAATTCACGGCATTAAAAGAACTCTCAATTGAACTGATGATGACCTCAGCAATCTCCTCAAGGAGGTGGAGGCGCAGCGCCTGCTCATTATTGGTAATGAGAAGTCAAAGGCGCCGCAAAAAGGGCAGATGATAGCTTGGTCTTTCAAGTGGCAGCATAGGGCTCCAGTCACGGGGAGGGAAAAGGCGCAGGAAACGTATGGGCATCACCTTTTGTGCGGAGTGGGCCTTTTGCGTAGCAGTAAGCATCCCCGCCGCTGGGCCAGAAGGAGTAGGGTTTCGAACCCCACTCCAGACAGTCCGGCAAGTGGAGTCGGAGCTCCAACTATAAATTCTGGGTGGACATCCAGCGGGATACTTGCGTCCGTGGGTGTGGGTGGCCCCCCCACCCCCTCAGATGGGTTGTGGGAGCCCTTAAAACCCTCACGCCATAGGACTAACCACCCTAATGGCTGGTTCAAAGATGGTTATGGTCACGGAATGAGCGTTAATCACGGCCATAAATCCTTCCACCACTTCATACAGTTCCCGAAAGGGAACAGTGTGAGGATACGTACGACGATGACCTCTTGCGCAATGCACCTCCTTGGACCCTCAGTCGCAGATGCGAGGGGGCAAATCGTGCAATTGTTAAATTTTTCATTTTATTGACATGTAAAATGTTGGCCCAGTAATTCCCTTCCAAATGCGCAAGTACGGTCGGGGTACTTGCGCGTCTGGCCGGAGGAAATGCCGCTTTTCAGCATGCACAGCGCATGCGGGGAAAACCGGCATTTCCTGTCCTCTGAACGAAGGGGTTCAGAGGCAGAACGCATGCGCAGTAAAATTCGCCGCTTTCATTCATGCTTTCAGTGAGGTCAAGTCCTTACAACTTACAGATGAAAAAAGCATGGGTACAGTTGCTCCAGAGGCTGCGGAGGAAGATATTTCTTATCGTGGAGCTTCTGAAAGTATGTATGTCTGTATATATTCCTTTGCGTGTTATGTATATATTCCTTTACTTATGTGTATGAATGTATTATTTAATTATGACTTTCAGAGAAAGTAACTTATTGGAAAATCATAATTAAAAACATACATTCATACACATAAGTAAAGGAATATAAAACATACATACATATACGTAAAGGAATATATGCGGACATACATACATAATCACTTATTACTGATGAAAAGTTTCTTAAATGCTGGAAATGTTACATTACTCATTTTAGAACACTCATTTTCACATTCCATTCACACAGCCACAATTGCTCCTTCTGCCTACCATTCTGAAAACTCGTTTTAAAAAAAAAAAAAAAAAAAAAAAATTATAAACTTTAAAACTTACTTAAAATTTCTTAAAATAACTTCCTCCCTTTCCCAAACAAAAATATTGCCTTTCAGAAGCTCCACGATAAAATATATCTTCCTCCGCAGCCTTGGAACAACTTTACACATGCTTTTTTCAAGTGTAACTTGTAAGGACTTACCCTCACTGAATCCATGAATGAAATCGACGAAGTTCACTGCGCATGCGCTGCCTGTGCAGTCGCACGCGCTGTGCCTCTGAACCCCTTCGTTCAGAGGACTGGAAATGCCGGCGTTCCCCGCATGCGCTGTGCATGCTGAACGCCGGCATTTCCACCGGCCAGATGCGTGAGTACCCAGACCGTACTCGCGCATTTGGACACGAATTTTTGGCCCAATGGTTCCAAATTGAGGGACCGATTTTAATATGATAAGGCAGGATCTGGCCAAAATGGACTAGGATCAGCTACTTGTAGGGAAATCCACATCAGAGCAATGGAAGTCTTTCAGAAAGGAAATAGAGAGAGAAAAATGCCAACATGTTCCCGTGAAGTGTGGGACCAACACCCCCAGGGAACTCTGGATGTCAAGGGATATACAAGAATGGATTAGTAAAAAAAGGGAGGCTTTTGGCAGATACAAAAGACTAACAACAGTGGAAGCCCTAGAAGAGTACAGAAAGTGCAGGGTGGTACTTAAAAAAGAAAATAGGAGAACGAAGAGGGGGCATGAAAAAACACAGGAGGGTAAAAAAGAAAGGAAAATCCCAAGGTGTTTTAGAAGTATAAAAAGGGCAAAAGGATAACCAGGGAAAGAGTCGGGCCCTTTAGGGACCAAAGTGGCAATCTGTGTAAAGAGCTGGAGGATGTAGGTGAGGTTTTAAATGAATATTTTGCATCTGTGTTCACTATGGAGAAGGGTGATGTAGGCATAGAAATCGGGCATGGGGATTGTGATATACTTGAACAAATTAGTATTGAGAGGGAGGAGGTAATAGCGGTTTGCGCTATCAATTACTCATAAAAGACTGAGAGTTAGAAGAGTAACTAAAGGCTTTTATTAACAACAGAATGGAGGTCTGCCTCGAGTGGTCGACCGGTCCAGGATACAAGGGCTGGGGAGCAGTCACCTTTATACTAGGACCTGTGGGAGGAGTCAGCCGAGGCATGTCCAGGCATGTACACAGTGGAATACAAACAGGAATACAAACAGTGGTTTACCACACGGTTTTAGCGGGCTTAAAAATGGATAAATCCCCAGGCCCTGACTGGATGCATCCCAGGCTGCTGTGTGAGGCAAGGGAGGAGATTGCAGGGGCTCTGACACAATTTTTCAGAAACACTCTGGCCACAGGGGAGGTGCCAGAGGACTGGAGAACAGCTAATGTAGTACCATTGTTCAAGAAAGGTAGTAGGGGTAAACCAGGGAATTACAGGCCAGTGAGCCTAACATCAGTGGTAGAGAAATTACTGGAAAAACGTCTGAGGGACAGAATTAGTCTCCACTTGGAGAGCCAGGGATTAATCAGGGATAGTCAGCGTAGCTTTGTCAGTGGGAGATCATGTATGACCAATTTGATTGAATTTTTCGAGGGGGTGACTAGGTGTGTGGATGAGGGTAGTGCAGTTGATGTAGTCTACATTGACTTCAGTAAGGCTTTTGACAAAATCCCACATAGGAGACTGGTCAAGTAGGTAAGAGCCCATGGGATCTAGGGAAATTTGGCACACTGGATCCAAAATTGGCTTAGTGGCAGGAGGCAGAGGGTGAAGGTCGTTTTTGTGACTGGAAGCCTGTGTCCAGTGGTGTACCACATGGATCGGTGCTGGGTCCTTTGCTATTTGTAGTATACATTAATGATTTAGATATGAATGTAGGAGGTATGATCAGTAAGTTTGCAGATGATATGAAAATTGATGGAGTGGTAAATAGCGAGGAGGGAAGCCTCAGGCTACAGGACATATAGACGGCCTGGTTCGATGGGCAGAAGAGTGGCAAATTGAATTTAACCCTGAAAAGTGAGGTGATTCACTTTGGGAGGACTAACAAGGCAAGGGAATACACAATGAATGGTAGGATCATAGGAAGGACAGAGGACCAGAGGGACCTTGGTGTGCATGTACATAGATCCCTGAAGGCAGCAGGACAGATAGATAAGGTGGTTAAAAAGGCATATGGGATACTTGCCTTCATTTGCCAAGGCATCGAATATAAGAGCAGGGAGGTTATGATGGAACTGTAGAAAACGTTAGTTAGGCCACAGCTGTAATACTGTTTGCAGTTCTGGTCGCCATACTATAGGAGGGATGTGATTGCATTGGAAAGAGTGCAGAGGAGATTCACCAGGATGTTACCTGGGCTGGAGCGCTTCAGCTATGAAGAGAGACTGGGCAGGCTGGGGTTATTTTCCTTAGAGCAGAGAAGGTTGAGGGGGGACCTGATTGATGTGTAAAAAATTGAGGGGCATAGATAGGGTAGATAGAAAGTAACATTTCCCTTTAGTAGAGGGTTCAATAATCAGGGGGCATAGTTTCAAGGTACGGGGCAGGGGGTTTAGAGGGGATTTGAGGAAAAAGTTTTTCACCCAGTGGGTGGTTGGAATCTGGAACTCACTGCCTGAAAATGTGGTAGAGGCAGGAACCCTCAACATTCAAGAAGCATTTAGATGCGCACTTGAAATGCCATAGCATACAAGGCTATGGAACAAGTGCTGGAAAATACTTTAGAATAGACAGGGCTTGATGGCCGGCGTGGACATGATTGACCGAAGGGCCTCTTTCTGTACTGTGTGACTATATGGGCCCAGAAATATGGGTCCCAACGCGTGAGTACGCATGGGGTACTCGCGCGTAGGCCCAACAAAAGTGCCAGTTTCATGCATGCACAGCAAACCAGCACTTCCATTCCCCTGAAAGAAGGGGATCAGTGGTCAAACGCATGTGCCGGAGAGGCAGCGCATGTGCATTGAACTTACGGTTTTTTTCCAGGAGGGTAAGTCTCCAGCAGTTACACTTTTTTAAAAAGCAGGCACAAGGCCTGCTTTTTAAAAGGTAAGTGGTGAATTAACTAAAATTAAAACATTTTTTTCACAGGTTTATTATTTTTAAATACTTTAAAGAAAGTTAAGTTGATTTTTAGCCCCGCTAGAAAATGTATATAATTTTTTCAAAAATTTAAATTATTGTTTAAAATAGTTATTTTATATAATTGTTATTTTAAAGTTTTAGTGATGTTTTGGGGCTTATAGTGTTTAAGGTTTTGACAGCTCTTCCTGTCAAACTTATGAATGAAGCATTCCCTGCTACCATTGGCTCTCCATGGCCCACGTGATCCCAGGGGACGCACTGAACTAACTGCGCCCCTGGGATACACGAGCACTGCGCGCCGGCAGTTGGAGCAGGCCCAGGATCGGAATCCCACACGGGCCCACAGCTCAACAGCCGGCGTGCTAGGTAAGTGCAGGTCGGGGGCTTGCACCCGCGGGAAGCCCCCAACCCGAATTTCTGGGCCTATGTTTTTTTACTCGTTTCCTTAATTTTTCTGCATACTTCTTCCTCAATGTCCTTTCTTCTATTATGTGGCCTGTAGACTACGCCTATTCGTGTGATCGATCCGTTAAAGGCCCATGTTTCCCAATGCCTGCACGTCTGTGTACACACCTGTAGGGACATTGGAAATGCTGGTTTCAGGCATGCGCTGAAAACTGCTTTTTTCCAATCTGTCAAGAATGCTCTTTATTTTAATTCTTTATAATCATTTATAATTTGAAAATACTTTTAAAAAAGGTAAGTTTATTTTTTGCCACGTAAAAAACTTTAATAATTTTAATAAATTACATTTTTGTTTAAAATATATAATTTTTTATAATTTTAACTCATTTTAAAAATGTGATTTAAAAAAAATAAAAATAATTATTTAATGTTTTACTGTGCTTTCTACAGTGATCTCCATTCATATATTGGACAGGTCTACCTGTCAAAAGTGTGAAGGGTGATTCCTTCTATTGGCCGGCCTGCCCCATGTGATCCCAGGAACGTTTGCGAACTGCATGCGCCCCTGGGATACATAGGCTCTGCATATTTTGACTTTGGAGAGGCCCAGGATCGGAGGTGTACCCACTCCGGGAGCCCTCGGGTGAGTTCGTAGATTTTTTCCGATAGGAGGTATCCAGATTCAGGAAGCCTCCCGTCAGAAATGACGGGCCATTACCTTTTATCTCCATCCATATGGATTCTATTTCTGTCTTGCTGATATCTGCCATTCTACTGCCATTATGTTATCCCTAATAAGTCCAGTTACTCCACCTCCCCTTTTTCCCTACCTATCTTTTCTAAATATGTTGGGGGAGAAATTCGGTTGGTAGCACCAGCGATTAGCGTGTAAAGAGCCTGTGATTTGGGGCGTTAGCCAATATCCAGGCGGGCACAAGGTGCCTAGTGCCTCGCCCCATATTGAGCACGCATTTAGCGCCGGCGCTAAATCTTAGCGCCCGCTCATGGGCGCAGGCTGATTATGATGTCATTTGAGTGTGCAACGCTTTTTGGGTGCCCCGGACCGGAAATTCAGTGGCGCCCCCCTCCGTAGCGCCTGCCGCTAATAGTGACAGCTTACCTGGGCCTTGCCAAGTCGCTCTCGGGCTGGAGGAGCGTTATTTAAAGGGGACTGGTGTGGTTTAAAAGTGGCAGCCATTTTTGGATCACAACTTCCTCGAGAGCTACAAAGAGTTGCTGAGCTGCACACAGAGCCATTTGACCACTGAGCCAGCGCAGGCAGACGATCTTCAGCCTTGCTGTTGGTGAGCCTTGACAACGGGGAACCTTCCTGTGGGCACTTATTATGGGGGCTGCATTGGAGGGGAACGTCCTGCTGCTGAATCATCTGGAAAGGGCACTGAGACGCTGGGAGAGGGGGGCGGGCATGGCCAGATGGAGGAGGGCCAACAGACGTCGCCACAGCAGACCTTACGCTGGCAGGGTTATCCCACAGCAGTTTTCCTACATGAACATGCCAGAGGAGCAGTGTGTCAGAAGGCTGCGATTTAGAAAGGAGGTGGTGACTGAGCTGTGCCAGATCTGCAGCCTCAGATAAGGTGCAGGACATCTCTGTCGGTGGCTGAGAAGATGGCTGCTGGCCTGACCTTCTACGCGGGCGGCTCTTCTCAGGCTGCGTGTCAGAGGCTGATCAGAATTAGCTTCTAGGCCCCTCTCGCGGAATGCTTGCTGCCATTCCAAGAACAGGAATGGAAATGGTCTGATTACCCCCCAAGCCTGTGAAGGGCAAGATGCATGTAAATAGCAGGCATGGCCATTGTAAATGAAGAAAGTGTTTCATTACACAAAATGTGGTTCCTTCAAACATGAGAAAGCTATGGCAACAGAAAGCAAAACTAATACACTGACACATAACTGCATCTCACACCTGGGAGACTGTCCAAAACATAAATCACATTCCGACCACCTTCCTTGGCCTTGATTCCACTGCGCCAACCAAAGCATCCAAGGCCCCATCAGTGAGGCGTTCCGCCCTCTGCCTCACCCTTTCCATGTCTTGCTAGGCTGGTGCGCCACAGGTAGGCTCCCACCGCTTTGAAGGCCGACAAGGCAGTGAGTGTGTCTGGTGATGCCAGTTGACCTGCCCCTTTAAGAGCTGGCCGGCACCACTGTATCTCCGGGAAAGTGGTTATTGACAGCACCCTCGATGCACCCCGCCGTGGCAAAATTGGGTTGCGCTGCCGGGTTCGCGCCTTAAGAGTAGCGTGCAGTGCCTGATTTAGTGCCGCAATCACCTTTAGGGGCGCTGCAACCCAATGTCGCGCTAAATTGCGCCTGGCGCTAAACTATGCGCATCGCCAGGACTAGCGCCCCAAATGCGGCTATACTGAATTTCTAGGCCGTTATATTCTACAATGTTTAATTCACAGTCATTATTTTTCTGTAACCACCTCTCTCTAATCCCTACTATGTTTGGTTCCTCGCAAGGCATGATTTCCTCCATCTCCCCTGATTCATTACGGACACTCTGTGCATTGCTGTACAGAGAGTTTAACTCATTTTAGTATGATTTCCTCTCACTTTATGTTTAACCTTATTTTTGGACTCCTGTTCTATAACTCTATTTATTCCATTGCCATTAATGACATCCCTTTATTCTTTCCTATGCTCTCTCTTTTCCTGTTTTGTTTATATATTTAGGCTAATAGTGAGAGAGTGCTGAACTGTCCGAGCATCAATAATGAGGGAGCACTGCACTGTCAGAGGGGCAGTCCTGAAGGAGTGCTGCACTGCCAGCCAATACTGAGGGAGTGCAGGGCTAATCTAGGGCAGTATTGAGGGTCTGCTGTACTCGGAGTGTCAGTACTGAACAACACCTGCACTGCCAGGTGGGCAGTACAGAAGGGCTGCTGCGCTGTTGTAGTGGCTCAAATGAGCCTCTGCTGCACTGACAGTGGGTGAGTACTGAGGGAGTGCTGCACATTTGGAGGTCAGTAATTATGAACTGATGCATTATCTGGTACAGCACTGAGTGAGCGTTGCACTGTGGAAGTGGCAGTTCTGAGAGAGCAATGCACCATCGAAGGGGTCAGTACTGAGGGAGCGTTACACCAGCGGACGTGCAGTACTGAGGGAATGCTACACTGTTGGAGGCGTAGTACTGAGGAAATGCAGTATCTTCATAGTCAGTCTTAGGGAGTGTGACTGCATCAGAGGCAGTACTGAAAGCGTGCAGGCTGGTGTAGGGCAGTACTGGTGTGTACTGTACTCACGCAGTGACAGTAGTGAGGAAGTACACTGCCGGAGGGTCAGTGCTGAGTGATTGCTCTACTACCATAGGGGCAGCACTGAGAGATAGCTGCACTGTCATAGGATCAGTACTGATGGGTTGCAGCACTTTCGAATTATCAGTACTGATGCAGTGCTGTAGAGTCGGAGTGGCTGTACTGAGGGAATGCTGCAGTGTTGGAGATTCAGTACTTTGGGAGAGCTGCACTGTCGGAGGGTCAGTACTGATGGAGTGCTGCACTCTGAGACTCATAATAACATTGTTGCACTGTGGAAAGGTGGTACTGCGGGAATGCTGCACTATCGAAGGGGCAATACTGAGGAGGTGCTGTACTCTGAGTGTCAGTAATGAGGGAGTGCTGCACTGTCGGAGAATCAGTATTTTGGCATTTCTCCACTATCGGATAGTCAGTACTGAGAGGCAGCTCCACTATCAGGAGCAGTACTGAGGAAGTGCTGCACTGTTGATTGGTCAGTACTGAGAGCGATGCACCATCGGAGGGTCAGGACTGAGGTAGTGCAGTACTTTTGGAGTATCAGAACTGAGAGACTGCTGCACTATCGCAGGGTCAGTGGTTAGGGATTGTTGCACTTTGAGGACAACACTGAGGGAGTTCTGATCTGTCAGAAGTGCGGCACTATGGGGGTGTTGCACTATCTAAGGGGCAGTGCTGAAGGAGTGCTGTACAGTCAGAAGGGAAGTACTGAGCGAGTGCTGTACTTTGAGATTCAGTACTAAGGGAGCCTACCCTCTTGAAGGGGCAGAACTGATAAAGTACTTCACTTGCGATGTTCACTACTGAGGGAGACCTGCACTGTCGGACTGGTAGCACTAAAGGAGTGCAGCTCTGTCACAGAGGCAGTACTCTGAGTGTTTCACTGCCGGATTGTTAGCACTGAGGCAGCTCTGCACTGTTGGAAGGGCAGTGAGTGCAGTACCATGGGAGAATCAGTATTGGGGAGTGCTGCAATGTCAGAGGGACTTTAGTGTGGGATTGTTTCACTGTTGGAGAGCTGGTACTAAGGGTGCAGGGTTGATGTAGGGCAGTACTGAATGTGCGCTGTCCTCTCAGATTGTCAGTTCTGAGGACTCTCAACTCTTGGAGCGGCAGTACTGAGGGAGCATTGCATTGTCGGAGGTGCAGTACAGAGGGTGCAGCCATGATCACATTGAATGGCGGAGCAGGCTCGAAGGGCCGAATGGCCTACTCCTGCTCCTATCTTCTATGTTTCTATGTAATAGCTTCAGAAGGGCCATCTGGCAGGAGCGCTGCTTTGCCAGATCGCCAGTACTGAGGGAGTGCTGTACTGTTGGAATGACAGTACTGAGAGAGCACTGCACTGTCGGAGGGGCAGTACTGAGAGAGTGATGCACCATCGGAAGGCCAGGACTGAGGGAGTGTCAGAGGTGCAGTACTGAGGAAGTGCTATACTCTCGGAGGGTCAGTACTGAGAGAGTGCTGCACTGTCGCAGGGTTAATAATGAGGATATACTGTGATGTAATAAAACTCACTGCGCACTTGGTTTGAGTACAAAGCAAGGCTTTAATCAACTTGTTTAAGAGCATAGAGGTCGAGTTGTACTTCACTAGTTCCTGTCTTACAAAATGTCCCTGGGCAAGCTGGGCCCACGCCCAAGTTTTTATACTCCTTGGACGGCGCCACCAGCTGGCCATCCAGTGTTATTTCATGAGTAGTTTCTTCATGATGATGAGATTTATAACATAGTGTTGTCGATGGGGCAATACTGAGGATGTTCTGCATTCTCCGTGAGTCAGTACTTTGGAGTTGCAACACTAGGAGGGCCAGTACTGAGGGCGTGCTGCACTGTTGAAGTGCTAGCACAGAGAGAGATGCACCATCGATGGCCAGCACTGAGGAAGTGCAGTTCTTTTGCAGCATCAGTACTGGGTGAGTGCTGCACTGTCTGATGGGCAGTCATGAGGGAGATTTGCAAAGTGGTGTTCCAGCACTGAAGGAGAGCTGCACTGTCTGAGGGGTGGTACTGAGGCTGCTGCACTGTCTGAGCGGCAGTACTGCAGGAGGGCTAGCTTATGAGGGATGGTACTGAGGAAGTGCTGCACTCTC
Organism: Somniosus microcephalus; assembly: GCF_052327205.1. Lineage (NCBI taxonomy): Eukaryota > Metazoa > Chordata > Chondrichthyes > Squaliformes > Somniosidae > Somniosus > Somniosus microcephalus. The sequence continues at coordinate 66,091,393 of NW_028225180.1, forward strand.
AGAGGGGCAGTACTGTGGGAGTGCTGTGCTGTCGGAGGGGCAGTACTGAGGAAGTGCTGCACTGTCGCAGGGTCAATAATGAGGTTGTACTGTGCTGTCGATGGGGCAGTACTGAGGAATTTCTGCATTGCCCGTGAGTCAGTACTTTGGAGTTGCGACACATTAGGAGGGCCAGTACTGAGGGCGTGCTGCATTGTTGAAGTGCTAGCACAGAGAGAGATGCACCATCGGATGGCCAGCACTGAGGAAGTGCAGTTCTTTTGGAGCATAAATACTGGGTGAGTGTTGCTCTGTCTGATGGGCAGTCATGAGGGAGAGTTGCAATCTTGGTGGTCCAGCACTGATGGAGAGCTGCACTCTGAGGGGTGGTACTGAGGGAGCGCTACACTGTCTGAGCGGCAGTACCGAGGGAGGGCTAGCTTATCTGAGGGATGTACTGAGGAAGTGCTGCACTGTTGGAGGGGCAATACTGAGGGAGCGCTGCACTGTCGGACAGGCAGTACTGGGGGAGTGCTGTGCTGTCAGAGGGGCAGTACTGAAGAAGTGCTGCACTGTCGCAGGGTCAATAATGAGGTTGTACTGTGCTGTCGATGGGGCAATACTGAGGATGTTCTGCATTGTCCGTGAGTCAGTACTTTGGAATTGCGCCACCTTAGGAGTCCTAGTACTGAGGGAGTGCTGCACTATTGGAGGGGCCGTACTGAGGAACTGCTGCACCTTCAGAGGGGCAGTAATGAGGGAGTGCTGCTTTATCTGAGGGGTGCTACTGAAGAAGCACTGCACTGTCAGAAGGGCAGTACTGAGGGAGCGCTGCAGTGTTGGAGGGGCAGTACTGAGGGAGTGGTGCAGTGTCGGATGGGCAGTACTGTGGGAGCACTGTACTGTCGGAGGGGCAGTACTGTGGGAGCACTGTACTGTCGGAGGGGCAGTACTGAGGGAACGCTGCACTCAGATGGGCAGTACTGAGGGAGTGCTGCATGGTCAGAGAGGCAGTACTGAGGTAATGCTGCACTGTTGGACAGGCAGTACTGAGCGAGCGGTGCACTATTGGTGATGCAGTACTGAGCGAGCACTGCAATGTCAGAGGTGCAGTACTGAGGGATTGCACTACCTTCGAAGCATTATTACGGAGGTAGTGACGCACAGTCAGAGGGGCCATATTGAGAGACCACTGGGCTATGGTGGGGACAGTACTGAGTACTGCTGCACTTCATGCATTACTGCAGTGTTTGCCCTTAGAAAGTACTTCATTGGTTTACAGTTCTTTGGGACATGCTGAGGTCGCAAATGGTGTTATATAAATGCAATTCTTTCTTCTCTATCCCTGATTTGACGCTATGTTCCCTTATTCTATACTGTATTAAACATGTCGCTTTTCTTTTCCTTATCTGTTAGGATCTTGAGTCTTTTAGGAGAACGACAACGAGCCGCCTTTGAGGAGACCTTGACTGACAGGTGGAAGTTACATAAGGAAATGAGGAATTTGAATCAGTAATCTAAGTGATAGCAGATACCTGGTGGAGAATCCAGTTATTAGGACCTTTGTGAAGCAAAGATTAACTTTCTGCAACAAGGAGCTGAGACACTGAGTGACAGCAAATCACAAAGAACGGGGAGAGTGAGGGAAAGTGTAAAGACCGACCGAGCACAAAGATGGACTAGACACCGAGGTTGTGAGACTTGTCAATCAAGGTAGCTGGCTGCATCCCAATGAATGCACAATTGCAATATCAGCCCAGAGCATCTAGATCCAATTCATTAGTGTCTGAAATTTCGAGTCCCTATTCAAGAGCAACATTTATATTTGCATTTCTGCATATGATTAACTCTGGAACTCGGATTACATAATTACGTTTCAAATACCGGTGGAAGGGCAATGAGGATGTTGGCTCAGTTTCCTGACAGGTGGGTGGTAATGAGATCAATCCTGTGTGGACTCTTTGTGATATATATTTATACATATTTTGCCAGGAGTGGAAAATTATTCATTAACAATTTTATACCAGTTAAACCAAAACCAATTTACGATGCACGGTATGAATCCGTCCATCTGCCAGAGGAGAACTCGAGTTGTTGGAAGATAATTAGTGATGACCCGGATGCCATTGAAAACATTCTTTTAAACTCAATCGCAATCACAAACAAATATAAGGCCTTCACAGAAAGTTATTACTTAGCAATGACCCGAGACTGTGATTCTTTTGTTAAAAACCGCAACTACATCACTTTCACCTTAAGTGCCTTGGAACGCGATTTCCCTCTGGCCTATTCTATGGTGGTCAATGAAAACATCGAGATGTTTGAGAGGCTGCTGAGAGGCATTTATGCTCCTCATAATGTTTACTGTGTCCATGTGGACAGGAAGTCGCCAAAGCCATTTCACTCAGCGGTCCAGGCCATCGCTTCCTGTTTCACGAATGTCTTCATTGTTGGAAAATTGGAGACAGTGACGTACGCCTCATGGTACAGAGTTCAGGCTGATCTGAACTGTATGGAAGAGCTGCTGCGAAGTTCTGTCCCGTGGAGATACCTCATCAATGTTTGTGGAAAAGACTATCCAATAAAAACCAACCGGGAGATAGTCAAAAGTCTCATGGCCATGAATGGCTCAAACATTATAGAGTCGGACCCTGCACCAGGACACAAAGAGGTACATGGTCCAGATTAATGTTGGGTGTCCATCCATTCATCCTGATTTTTCATCCATCCATTCACCCATCCACCCATCTGTCCATCCACCCAGTCATCTATCCCTCACTCCCTCACTCACTCGTTTACTCGCACTAGTATAGTTATCACTCCCTGACCAATGACGACTATGTTTGCAGATAAGTAGCATTCTCCCCAGTACATTTGCTTTGTTAAACACGGATGATAGTGACAAGGTGGGTTGCACCACCCAGGAGGCAGTGGTTGAGGTTAAATGTAGTAATAAGTAACTGAATAGATATTTGAGGGTTTGAAACATGCTCTTCATTAGACAGTAGTAACACTGCACATGAGGTGAAGCACAAGGGTTGTGAACCTGTCACTATAGGTGGTCTCACATCTCCCGCTATACTGCACTGGACAGTCAAGTGCTGACCTGAATCTCAATTTAGATTACCTCATGCCTGACGACATGGCCCAGATATTCCAATCCCTACGGGTGGGTATGCGCTGTGTACCCACCTGTAGGGACATTGGAAATGCCAGTGTCAGGCATGCGCTGAAAACCAGCATTTCCGATCTGTCAAGAATGGTCTTGACAGATCCTTCAGCTGCCCTGGAGAAGGGCCCCTGCGGGTGGATAGTTCCGCTTTTTGGAGACACTCAGCCCACAGAAAACCCTTAAAATTCTTACGCTTGATTTTACCAGGTTAAGAGTTGAAAAAAGTAAAAAAAAAAAAAAAAAAAAAATTTTTTTTCACTGATTCATCATTTAAAAGTACTTTAAAAAAGGTAACTTAATTTTTAGCCTCGTAAAATACTTTAATTATCTTAAAATAAAATTTTGGTTTGAAACACTTAATTTATTGTAATTTCAAGTCATTTTAAAAATCTGATTTAAAAAAAAAAAAAAAAAAAAATGATTTAAAGTTTTACTATGTTAGCACTGTTGCCTCACAGCGCCAGAGACCCTGGTTCGAATCCGGCCTCGGGCGACTGTCTGTGTGGAGTTTGCACATTCTCCCCGTGTTTGCGTGGGTTTTCTCCGGGTGCTCTGGTTTCCTCCCACAGTCCAAAGATGTGTGGGTTAGGTTGATTGGCTATGATAAATTGACCCTTAGTGTTAGGGGGATTAAATACGTGGGGTTACAAGGATAGGGTGGGATATGTGTTGGTGTCGGGGTTACGGGGATCGGGTGGGACATGTGTCGGTGCAGGCTCGATAGGCCGAAATGGCCTCTATCTGCACTGTGGGGTTTCTGTGATTCTGTGATCTGTGAGGTGTCTTCCTGTCAAATGTATGAAGGGAGATTCCCTTCTGTGATTGGCTCCCCATGACCCGCGTGATCCCAGGGATGCTGCGAACTACATGCGCCTCTCGGATACGTGGGCCCTGCACAATTGGAGTTTGGAGAGGCCCAGGAGTGGAAGCGTGTGCATCCCGGGAGCCCTCGGGGAAGGGCGCAGATTTTTCCAGATCGCAGGCCTCCACCTACGGGAGACCTGCAATCGGAAAATACGGGCCCATATGTTTGAAATCACTTGGTATGGGCACAAGAATAGAAGGATGACCTCTTACTTGCTGTATTGGGCTCTCTTCCTGGGCAACTGAAGCCGTGACAGATGAACATTTACTGTTTGCTACATTGTTTTCAAAGCCCTGACATACTTTCCTTTCAGTTATGATCGTTGATTGGCTTGTTTTATGTCACATGTCTAAATGCAATACTTGTGGGTGACAGGAACATTTTTAAATAACCAATCTGATCCAATTTGGTGACACATTTCCCACATCGTTTCCCTTCAATTGGCCATCAGTAGCAGTGCAGTGAGCCACATCCTTGTCATTTCTGCATCACTTCCTTCTCTGAGCTGCACTAGTTAATAACATTTTCCACGCAAAATGTATGCCAGCAAAACAAAGTAGATAAAGTTTAAAGTCATGGAGACAATGAACGTTTATCGTTACTGATGCTAGTTGTGGTGTGGCAGGAAAATGAGAATTAAGTTAGAAAATGAGAAATGATTGCTTTTGGTATTGACTTTCAGAGACGGTGGAAATTTCATTATGATGTGCGCAAGATTATGGTGAGAACAGATCGAAAGAAGAGCCCCCCACCCATACGCAGCCCTTTGTTTGTGGGGAGCGCATACATTCTGGTCACCAGGGAATTTGTGAGTATTTTGTTTGTGAACCTGGAAATCCAGGCATTTTTCAAGTGGTCGGAGGATACCTACAGCCCCGATGAACACATCTGGGCAACACTGCAGAGAATGCCCGAGGTACCTGGCTCCATTCCATACACTGCCGGGCACCACAGGGGTGACGCACCTGTCCTTACTCGAGCAGTGAAGTGGTCATTTGAAGCTGGTGATATAGCGAAAGGAGCTTTATATCCACCTTGTACAGGAAGATACCGCCATCAGGTCTGTGAATATGGGTTTGGAGATCTTTACTGGATCATCCAACAGAAAACTTTGTTCGCCAATAAGTTTAATCCAGAAGTGGACAACAGAGCTTTGCAATGTATGGAGGAATACGTTCGACACCGAGTGATTCATGGAACAGGAAGTTAATAATGAAACTCAGCAGACCATATCCTAACTTGCACCTACTCCCGTTCACCCATTGCCCCGATGCTCGCTGATCTACATTGGCTTCTATTATGGCAATGCCTTGATTTAAAGTTTTGATCCTTGTTTTCAAATCCCTCCATGTTTCACCCCTCCATATCTCTGTAACCTCCTCCAGTGTTGCAACCCTCCAAGGTCTCTACTCTCCTGCAATTCCAACCTCCTTGCCGATTCCAAAACCTTCAATTGCCTGGAACCTATGATTTGGAATTTGCTCCATCAGCCACTCTGCATCTGTACTTCTCTCTCCTCCTTGAAGAGGCTGCTTAAAACCGACCGCCTTTAGTAAGGTTTTAGTCACTGGTCCTAAAACCACCTTCTATGTCTCGGTGTTAAATGTTGTTTGCTAACACTCCTGTGTAGTGCCTTGGGAAGTTTGATTACATTAAAGGCACGATATAAATGCAAGGTTTGTTGTTGTTGACACTGCAGCATTCTTCTTCATATAGATTGGTGAAATCAAATTGGCAAATGTAGTCTGGAGGATGAGTTCATGGTCTGCATTCGGGACAGTTTCATAAGAAATAGGAGCAGGAGTAGGCCATTTGGCCACCCGAGCCTGCTCCGCCATTCAATAAGATCATGGTTGATCTTCGAAATCAACTCCCCTTTCCTGCACTATCTCCATATCCCTTGATTCCCTTATTATCCAAAAATTTCCTAGAACAATATGTCAGTGAATGAACCAAGGAACACGCAATTTTAGATCTTGTATTGTGTAATGAGACAGAGTTAATTAGCAAGCTCAGTGTAAAGTTTCCTCTGGGGAAGAGTGATCATAATAGGATAGAATTTCACAGAGCCCTATTTTGCGACTCCTACGGGTACCTACGAGGTGTGCATGCATCCATAGGGGTCGCACAATTTCCAAGTTTAGGTATGCGAAGCCCATTCATTAAAACCGACAACTTGCGGGAAAAGGGCATCCACAGGTGGAGATTTGCGCTATTTACCGAATTTCCACCCGCTGAATGTCCGTGAAATTCTTATGCCTGGTAAAAGCAGGGGTAAGGCCTGCTTTTACCCGGATAAGAGCTTTAAAAATAGAAAAATATAATTGTATCACTCGTTTAAACATTAAAAATCTGTCCAATAAAGTAATTTATTTTAGCCCCGTTAAAACAAATAATTTTCTTTAATCAAATTTTTGCTTAAAGTATTCAATGAAATGGCATTTTAATTAATTTAAAATATGTAATGTTTTGTATGAATTTCATATGTTCTTGTATCTTTAAGTGATCCCCATTCACACTTATGGGGATTCCGTAGGTACGGAACTCCCAGAAGTATGAATGGGGATTCCCTTCTTTCATTGGTTGGACTCGACCATGTGATCCCAGAGGAGCTTGAGTACCATATGCGCCCCTGGGATAGGTGGGCCTCTACCCACGGTTACCCGAAGAGGCCCAGGATCACAATTCTCCGCACGTCCCGGACCACCAGGTAAATTCGTAGATTTTTTACATGTTGGAGGCATCTGCCAGCGGGAAGCATCTGACTGCAAATTTTGAGCCATTTTGTTCAAGTGTGACTTGCCTCAGTCTGAAACTAAAGTCTTAAACGTAAATCAAGCCAATTACAGAGGTGTGAGGGGCGAGTTGGCTAAGGTACATTGGAATAATAGATGAAAAGGTGTGGCGGTAGATAAGTAGTGGTTAGCATTTAATGAAATATTTCATAATTTTCAACAAAGATACATCCATTGAGAAACAAAAACTCCATGGGAAAAGTGTTCCTCCGTTAAGGATAGCATTAGATTGAAAGAAGAAGCTGATAATGTTGTGAAGAATAGTAGGAAGCCTGAGGATTGGGAGAGTTTCAGAAACTAGCGAAGGATGATCCAAAAATGGTATACGAGACAAAACTAGCAAGAAATATAAAAACAGGTTATAAAAGCAAGTATGTAAAAAGCAAGAGAGCAGCAAAAGTATACGTTGGTCCCTCAGTCTGAAACATGAGATATTATTATGGGAATGGCAGAAATGTTAAACAAATATTTTGTATCTGTCTTCACTGTAGAAGACACAAAAAGCATACCAGGAATGGTGAGAAACGAACGGTCCAATGAGGGTGAGGAACTTAACATAATTAATTAATATAAGTAGAGAAAAAGAACTAGAGAAACTAATGGGACTAAAAGCCAACAAATCCCCTGGACCTGATGGCATATATACTAGTGTTCTAAAAGAGGTGGCTGCAGAGATAGTGGATGCATCGGTTTTGATATTCCCAAATTCCCTAGATTCTAGAATGGTCCTAACGGATTTGAAGGGAGCAAATGTTATGCTACTATTCAAGAAAGGAGGGAGAGAGAAAACAGGAAACTACAGGTCATTTAGCCTGACATCAGTCATCTGGAAAATGCTGGAATCCATTGGTAAGGAAGTGGTATCAGGGCACTTAGAAAATTATAACATGATTAGGCAGGGACAGCATGGTTATATCAAAGGGAAATCGTGTTTGAAAAATGTATTAGTTATTTGAGAATACAACTAGCAGGGTAAATAAAGGGGAACCAGTGGATGTAGTATATTTGGATTTCCAAAAGGCATTCGGTAACGTACCACATAAAAAGTTATTACACAAGATAAAGGCTCATGGGGTTGGGGGTAATTAAGTACAGGTAGACTACCCTTTATCCGGACTTCCGAAAACCAAAACCCTCTAAAAACCGAAGGTTTTTTCGTTCAGCGTAAGTCGTGCGTACGAACGAAAAAACCTTCGTTTTTTTTTAGAGGGTTTCGGAAGTTCGGATAAAGGGTAAGTCGTGCGCACGACCCCCCCCCCCCCCCCCCGCGGACCCCGCCGGCCCCGACAACCGCCGACCCCCCCGCCGGCCCCGACAACCGCCAATTCCCCCCCCCCCCGCCTGGACCCCGACAACCGCCGACCCCGACAACGGCCGACCCCCCCCCCCCCCCGCCGGCCCCGACAACCGCCGATCCCCCCCGCGGACCCCGCCGGCCCCGACAACCGCCGACCCCCCCCCCCCCCAACGTACCCCGCCGGTGCCGACCCCGACTGACTTACGCTGAGCGTCAGCGTAAGTCGTGCGCACGACGACCCGCCGACCCACCTTCCGAAATCCGAAATTCTCCTTTATCCGAAACTCGGCTGGTCCCGAGGTTTTCGGATAAAGGATAGTCTACCTGTAGCATGTTTTGAGGATTGGTTAACGGACAGAAAACAGAGTAGGGATAAATGGGTCTTTTCAGGTTGGCAGGCTGTAGCTAGCGGGGTGCCACATGGACCAGTGCTGGGGCCTCAGCTATTTACAATCTATATTAATGACCTAGATGAAGGGACAGAGTGTAATTTATCCAACTTTGCTGATGATGCAAAGGTAGGTGGGACAGTAAGCTGTGAGGAGAACATAGAGTCTGCAAAAGGATATAGATAGACTAACTATGCAATAAGGTGGTAGATAGAGTATACTTTAAAGAAATGTGATGTTATTCACTTTTGTCGGAAGAATATAAAAAGAGTTTTTTAAATGGTGAGAAACTTTTAAATCTTGATGTTCAGGGAGATTTGGGTGGCCTCGTGCAAGAAACACAGAAAACTAGCATGCAGGTACAGGAAGCAATAAGGAAGGCAAATGGCATGTTGGCCTTTATTGCAAGGGCTTTGGAGTATAACAGTAAGGAAGTCTTACTAAAATTGTACAGGGCCTGTGAGAACACAACTGGAATATTGTGCACAGTTTTGGTCTCCTTATCTAATGAAGGATATACTTGCCTTGGAGGCGGTGCAACGGTGGTTCATTAGATTGATTCCTTGAATGAGGGCTGTCCTATGATGAGAATATGTAGAATGCTCTATACTATCTGGAGTTTAGAAGAATGAAAGGTGATCGCATTGAATCATACAAGATTCTGAAGGGATTGACAGGGTAGATGCTGAGAGATTGTCACCCCGGCTGGAGTGTCTAGAACTAGGGGGCATAATCTTAGGATAAGGGGTAAGCCATTTAAGACCGAGATGAGGAGGGATTGCTTCACTAAGAGGGTTGTGAATTTTTGGAATTCTCTGCCCCAGAGTGCTGTGGGTGCTGAGTCTTTGAGTAGATTCAAGACTGAGAAATATAGATGTTGGACTCTCGGGGAATCAAGAGATATGTAGATCGGGCGGGAAAGTGGAGTTGAGGTCGATGATCAGCCATGATCTTATTGAATGGCGGCGCAGGCTCGAGGGGCCGTATGGCCTACTCCTGCTTCTATTTTTTATGTTCTTAGCACTGAAACATTGGCTGCATCAATCGTTCACACTGGAGCATTGTCACGATTAGGACTGTAATATTGGGCTGCATCGATCTTCAAACTGGAGCATTCTCATGCTTAGGACTGTAACAGTGGCTGCTTCAATATTTCACGCTGGAGCATTCTCATGATTAAGACTAATATTGGGCTGCATGCATGTTGCATTTCCAGTGTGAAAATGAGGATCAGACGCAGCTGTAGTGAATCGGTTGAGCTGCGATAAAGAATCACAGGTTACGCCGTACGGTTCCAGTCTGCAGATCCATGAATTGAAAAATCACTGACTTTTACTACCCAGAAGGAAGACATTCAGCCCAACGTACCAATGCCGGCTCTCTGAAAGAGCTGTATATTTACACCCGTTCCTCAAACGCCACCGCTTCCACCTGCTCATTTTTAAAAATTTTAATTATTTCTTCACTTCACTTATAAATGTTATTACGAATTCTGCTTCCATCATCGTTTCCGGTAAGGCATTCCAGGTACTAACAGATCCCATCCTAAAATAAATATCTTCTAATCTCGAAATTATTTTTTGCTGGCGAGATTTTAGTTGTCATATTGGTCAGCTAGCCTTGTGAATTTTTCAACACGTCTTTCCGAAATTCACTTAACGTTCTTGGTTCACTTTGCCTTCTTTCTTCTCATAGCTAAAAGCTCTCATCCCTGGTAAGATCTTAGTGAATCTATTTTGCACCGTCTCCATGGCCTTCACACCCTTCCCAATGTAGGGCGCCCTGAAGTGGTCGCAGCAGCTGAGGTTTTGCACTGCTGTGCAATTCTCCTGCATGTGTTTCCATGCGCTGTGAACTCCGAGACAGAACATTTCTCTTTAAATTTCAAAGACCATCTTTACAGCCAATCTGCAAATCTGACCATGGCCTATTTTATTTGCTGAGAAACGGTGGAACATGATTAGGTCATTCAGCAGTTCGAGTCTTTTCCACCATTCAATCATATCATGGCTAATCTGTATCTTAAATCCACTTAGACGCCTCTGTTCCATGTCCGCTGATATCTTTGCCGAAAGAAACTTCTTTCTATTTAATTAATCACAATTTATATTGTGCAGCGTCCACAGCCTTTTGAGGAGGTGAGTTCCAGATTTCCAATAACCTATGTGTGAAATAGTGCTTCCGGATCTCATTCCTGAATGGCCTAGCTCTAATTCATAGATGATGCCCCCTTATTCTGCATCTCCCTATTGGAGGAATTTGTTTGTCTGTATCTACCTTGTGAAATCTCTTTTTGACTTTAAATATTTCGATATGATCAACCCAACCGTGTAAACTCAAGGAAATACAAACCAGGTATGTGCAACCTGTCCTCATTTTTAACTCTGCAAGCACTGGTATAATTTTAGTGAATATGCACTGTACTTGATATTCGGTGCTCAAAACTGAAAGAGGTCTGACCAAGGTCATGTAAAACGGAAGCATCGTGTCCTCCTGTTTGAATTCAAACGCTTTGTGAAAAGGGACAGCATTCCATTGGCTGTTTTCATCATTTTTTGTACCTGTGCATTAGCTTTTACTGATTGGGGGTTATCTGTCTTCATTCCAAATGTATTTTGTAAGTATTCATTTCTCAATATGTTACTTTCTAATTACACACAAATGCATTCATACATAAAACAGACACACACAAATACCATAGAAACATAGAAGATAGGAGCAGGATTAGGCCATTCGGCCCCTTGAGCCTGTTCCGCCATTTAATGAGAACATGGCTGATCATCCAAATTCAGTACCCTGTCCCTGCTTTCTCCCTGTATCCCTTGATCCCTTTAGCCTTAAGAAATATATCTAACTCCTTCTTGAATATATTTAATGAATTGGCCTCAACTGCCTTCTAGGGTAAAGAATTCCACAGGTTCACCACTCTGGGTGAAGAAATTCCTCTTCATCTCTGTCCTAAATGGCTTACCCCTTATCCTTAGACTGTGACCCCTGGTTCTGGACTCCCCTGCCATCGGGAACATCCTTCCTGCATCTAGTCTGTCTAGTTCTGTTAGAATTTTATAAGTTTCAATGAATATAAGCCAAATCAACCGAATCTCTGCCATCCCAGGTATCAGTCTGGTGAATCTTCGCTGCACTCCCTCCATGGCAAGAACATCCTTCCTCAGATAAGCCGACCAAAACTGCACACAATACTCAAGGTGTGGTCTCACCAAGGCCCTCTACAACAGCAGCAAGACATCCTTGCTCCTCTATTCGAATCCTCTCGCTTTGAAGGCCAACATATAACTTGCCTTCTTAACCACCTGCTGCACCTGCATGCTTACTTCAGCGACTGGTGCACAAGGACACCCAGGTCTCGTTGCACTACCCCTTCTCCAAATCTACTTGTAAGGGGTTTTCCTCGAGAGGTTTCCCTGAGGTTTCTCTCTCTAGAGGCCTCTCTCTCTTGCACAGTAAAACTTTGAGTGGTTCGACCCACTCACCCCTTAGATTCTATAATCTGGACTTAGGTGCAGGAACTGCAATGCAGAGAAGACTCTTGTAGACCAAGTTTGATGAATAAAAATGAAATTTTATTGCAAATGGAAAAATATCAAAGCAAATGCAACAAAGACAAGAGTACGGTACATGGGAGGGAAAAACAAATACAAACAAATCATAACGACATTATACTAACTAAGGCAAATATAGGCATCTTATACTCTACAAAGATCATCATGAAAATAAAGAAACACATGGAACATCGAGGGACAACAACTCATGTTAATTGTACCCTTAAATCCACCCCCTTATTAAACCTAACTAGATCTGATTGTGAAGGGCCAGAAACATGCTCACCAATCCCACTAGGAAGTGCAAGGTTTTGAAAACGAGGCTGCTGGGGCTGCAACGACTGTCCGATTTTAAACTGTCCTTTTTCTCCGCTCTCTTTGTGACTGTCCAAGCTTGTTGATTCAAGCTTCCTCCAACGTTTTCTCCCAAGCTGTGTCTTCCTCCTCAAGCTGCGTTCCGGGGTGCTGCGTCCTGGTCCTGTGTCTCAACTCGTCCAAGCTGTCCCTGGGGTCATTGCCCCTGTTGAGCCGTGTCCCACTGCCGTGTCCTCCAAGCTGCTTGTTCAGCTTGCCTCGAGTGTCGCTTCCAACCCGGTGCTTCTGCTTGTCTCAACTGCTGAAAAGTCTCTTCAGTTATACCTTTCTTCCTGAGGCTTCACTTCCCCCCCCAAAATCAGGTAAGTCTTTGTTTTAACTTTTGGTGGGCTTTGAGCACAGCGGGGCAGTTATTATATTTTAAATCATTTTAAGCGGCTGGTAACAGGCCCATCTCTGGTTTGAAATGGCTCTCATTGTTTTTAATTTCGTGCTAATCCTGTTACCGAGCCCTTGGTGTTGTCCTCATGAATAAGTTATTGTCTCTTTCATCTGGGTCAACATTTAGATGGCCTCTGTCTCCAGCCAGATCTTGAGTGGATCTGCATCTAATCCATATGCATGCCTGTGGGTCTGGCTTTGTCCTCTCAGAAACAGCTTCCAGAACTTGCTATGGGTTCAATCCACATAGTTGTCTGAGGTTGTGCAGGAACCATTTTAAAGTGTCCCAATGAGCTGGTCACATGATATGGTGGCCATTTTGTATGCCCCTTTTTTTTTCTTGGCTTCTTTTAAAACAGTCTTTAAAATCATGGCCTCTTCTGCCCATTGATCCTTATTAATATGAAATCCAATTTTGCGAATCCTACATACTGCCGTTCAGGTAATTATCTGCCGTTCAGATAATTATCTGCCATCCTGTTTTTGCCACCAAAGTGATATACCTCGCATTTATCCACGTTATACTGCATCTGCTATGCTTCTGCCCAATCACCCAACCTGTCCAAATCGTACTGGAGTTTCACGACCTCCTCCTCACAGCTCATACGCCCACCCAGCTTTGTATCATCTGCAAACCTGGAGATATTATATCTAGTTCCCTCATCTAGATCATTGATATATATTGTGAACAGCTGGGGTCCTAGCACCAATCCCTGTGGTACCCCACTAGTCACTGCCTGCCACTCAGAAAAAGGCCCGTTTATTCCAACTCTTTGCTTCCTGTCTGCCAACCAGTTCTCTATCCAAGTCAGTACCTTACCCCCAATCTCATGTGCTTTAACTTTGCACGCTAATCTCTTATGCGGGACCTTATTGAAAGTCCAAATACATCACATCCACTGGTTTTCCCTTTATATTCTACCAGTTACATCCTCTCAAAATCCAGTAGATTAGTCAAGCACGATTTACCTTTTGTAAATCCATGTTGACTTTGTCCAATCCTGTCACTGTTTTCCAAGTGCTCTGCTATTACTTCTTTTATAATGGATTCTAGCATTCTCCCCACTACTGATGTCAGGCTTACTGGTCTATAATTTCCTGTTTTCTCTCTACCACCTTTTTGAAATAGTGGGGTTACATTAGCTACCCTGCAATCCATGGGAACTGTGCCAGAATCCATTGAAATTCGGAAGATGACCAGCAATGCATCTAGGCCACTTTTGTAAGTACCCTAGGATGTAGATCATCAGACCCTGGGGATTTATCGGCCTTTAATCCCGTCAATTTCCCTAACACCATTTCCCTACAAATACTGATTTCATTCAGTTCCTCCCTCTCATTAGACCCTATGTTCCCCGACATCCATGGGAGGTTATTTGTGTCCTCCATTGTGAAGACCGAACCAACGTATGTATTTAATTGGTCAGCCATTTCTTTGTTCCCCATTATAAATTCCCCTGATTCTGACTGCAAAGGACCTACGCTTGACTTCACTAATTTTTTTCTCTTCACATATCTATAGTTATACAGTCTGTCTCACTAGTTCCCCAATTTCAGGGAGAGAAGCGCCAGGTTCCCTCATTTATTTACTATAACAGACACCAGCACAGTAAAGTGCTCCACACAGCTTAATAAACTCTGGCCCCCCTCCCCACTTCTATTGGATCTCCCAATGCGGTTCATAAAGGTGTAACCAAATATATGGAAGCCTCGTCCAAAGAATGAGCTATTAAGACCTGTGACCAAAAGTCTCCTCAAAGCTTACGGTTTTAAGACCATCTTACAGGAGAAGACGAGATGCTTTGGGAAGGAGATTCCAGGCAGCGAGGCGCAGGTTATGGCAGACCATTTGTAGTGTGACGAGACCGGAGTCATATAATCATTGAATCTTCTGATCATAGAATCTGATCGCACAGAATGAGGCCATTCGGCCGGTCTTGCATGTGCCGGCTCTTTGAAAGAACTGTCTAATTTAGTCCCACACCCCAGCTTTTACCCCATAACCTTGCTAACTAGTTCTCTTGAAATACATGTCCAATTGCCGTTTTAATGTTTCTATGGAATCTGATTCCACTATCATTTCAGGTATTGTGTTCCAGATCTTAAAAACTCACTGTGTGAAATAAGTCCCCTAATGTCCCCTCTATCTCTTTTGCCAATTATTTAAAATCTATGACCTCTGGTTTTCGATCCACTCGGCAAAGAAAAATGTTTTTGCCTTACTTGCTCTAACAAAATGCCTCATAATTGTGAATACTGCTTTTATGGCCTTCCCTTAACCTTCTCTGCTCTCAGGAAAACAATTTTTTCTGATAGGAACAAATCAACTGTGTCGAAGAAGTTCCAGCTACTTCCATAAAATGCAATTGCATGGAGGAGTGAAAAGACCAGCATATCTGGAGTGGAATTCGCACCCACTCCTCCACAGGAGACTGTGACCTGAACGTAGCGCCTAGCCTGCTCGGCCATCAGTACTCATGGAGGAATTGCTCAACATGCCTGAATTTCCAGAGCCCCAGAGAAAGTTCCATTTATTCTGGTCTGCCGTAAATGCTGCTGGAAGTCTCAGTGACATTAAACAACATCACTTCTGTCCCACACTAAAAACTCTCAATCCTTCGCTTCCGTTTTCTTTTATAGACATTTCACTGATCGAAACCACACTAGTGACGTAGGAAATTGATTTTAAGTGATTAATGTTCTGAAGGAGCTCCCCAATTGTCCTTCGCTAATCTCCTGAATCAGATTATTCTCGCCAGGTTCCTTTGAATAGAATCATACACCACCTGAGGTGGTCAATCAGCCCATCGTGCCTGTGCCAGCTCTTTCGTAGAGCTATCCAATTAATCCCAGTCCCGGCTATTCCCCCATATCCCTGTAACTTTGTCCCTTCCAGTATTTATCAATTTCCCCTTTAAAATTACAACTGAATCTGCTTCCACCACCCTTTCAGACAGTGCAGTCCACAACACAACACAACAATTCGTTGTTTTAAAAAAAAGTCTTCTCTGATTCTTCCTCGACGTGGACCGGCTGTAGAGAAGGTTAAGGGGAGACCTAAAATTAGTCATTCTAATTATGTGACTGTTGCCAGTTTTGTTCAGACAGAGTTTTGACTGGAACGTCACACCTGCCTCACAAAGGACAATGAAGCAGGCGAGGTTGTAACCTTTGAGAAAATCTGAGGCCCATCAGAAATGTTTGTGTATCAGAATCCCTAACTCTTTCTATTCTGTTTAAAGTTTTACCATTTATTGTACATTACTTGAAGAGAAATGAATACAGGGCTATGGGGAAAGAACAAGGAAGTGGGATTAATGGGTTAGCTCTACCAAAGAGCTGGCACAAGCATGATGGGCCAATGGCCTCCTTCTCTGCTGTATCATTCTATAATTCTATGATTACCTGGCACCTACAATTTTGTCTCTGGCACTTAGTGAAGCGGAGGCCAGTTTTCACTCTTAAACCAGTAATTTTAATATTAAGCAAAAGATGCAGCATTTTCAGCACAGTGACACAGCCGTAGGAAGTCAGAGCCAGGGATCGCCGTGAAAGCAACATGAAAGGTTGAAAAAATATCCACCCATCGGGGAACTGGAAACAAAGACTCTGATGCTCTTCTGACTGAATTAGCTGAGCCTGGTTAAAATTTCCGTCCTTGTCGCTTATTACAGAGAGGTGGATGCTGGCTCCGCCCCACTGCTTCAACTTGTCCTCCTGAATTCCAAGGTGTACAAGGAAGTCAACCATCAAATCATTCATTGACCACAGGGATCAGGCAATGTTCTGATGGCCTTTGTCCTTGTCAATATCTCTTGTCTATTTCCTGGTGTTTCCTGAAAATCTCTGTATCCCTGGCTGTGTTTTTCTGTGCATTTCCTCCTGCAAGTTGATTTTGAATGAATACCTGTATTTGTGTCTTTTGAATTAAATAGACGAAGGCATCAGGCGCTTCTCTCCATGGCACTGGGGAACTAGTGAGACAGACTTTAGAGTGAGGCACTAGTTATTTCGAAAAGCAAAGAAAACATGTGTGTATCTGGACTTGGTCGAACACAGTAAACAGATTTGAAGTTGCAAATGATATTTTCGTTTCGGAATTGAACAGCTTACAACTCCTCAAGCTAATTAATATTGTGGTAATTTTACTCTGCACCTGCTGTGATCTGTGGGGATTGTCCATGTTCTGAGATGAATGAAAATACAGTGAGGTGACAGAAAGACCAGATGCCAATGCCCACAGTGAGTTCCACTGGTAGAGCCGGATTGTGTAACTCAGTGAGGACAGGGCGTTCCCTGGAGTGGAACCGGAAGAATCAGCAGGACCTTGACATCATTCTGGGGAATCTGCTCCCTTTGCACAATGGGCCAAATGGGCTCCTTCTGTGCTGTATCATTCTATGGCTCTAAGATTAGGTGGCACCGACAAAGTTACCTCTGGCACTTTCGTTGAGTATATTCAAAGCTGAGATAGATAGATTTTTGGATTCTGGTGGAATCAAGGGATATGGAGATCAGGCGAGAAGGTGGAGTTAAAGTAGACGGTCATCCATTACACTATTGAATGACGAGGCAGACTCAAGGTGCCATATGGCCTGGAGCGGGGGGCTTTGCTGGTGCTGTTGGGAGGGTTTAAACTAGCGTCACAGGGGGATGGGCACCAACATATAGAAGTAGAAAAGAAGAATAAGGTGCATAAAAGAGTGAGTGTGTTGGATTATGCAAGACAAGAAAGTAGTACTAGAGCCAGAAGTAGTACTGTATTAGATAGGAGCAGACTTAGAAAGTCTACTAAAAATTCAAAAATGGCTTTAGAATGCATGTACATAAAGTATGGTGAATAAGGTTGTTGAGCTACAAACTAAATTAGGCGTGTGTCACTATAATGTCGTGGAAATAACGGAAACGTAAAATTGCGAAGACTGGGCGCTTAATATTCAAGGGTACAAGGGTGTTCAGAAAAGATAGGGAAGGAAAAAAGGGAGGTGGGTGGCAGTGCTGATTAAGGAAGACATTGTAGTGTTGGAAAGGGAGGATGTTCTTGAGGGAACAAGGACAGCATCTATTTGTTTAGAGTTGATGAGCAAAAAGGGTATGATCACGCTATTGGGGTATTCTACAGGTTTCCAAATAGTGAGAGGAAGGTAGAGGAGCAAATCTGCAGGGAAATCGCAGAGATATGCAAGAGCTATAGCGTGGTGATATTGGGGGGCTTTAATTAACCAAATATCGATTGGGATAAGAACATAAGAAATAGGAGCAGGAATAGGCCACTTGGCCCCTCGAGCCTGCTCCGCTATTTAAGAAGATCATGGCTGATCTTTGACTAAAAGCCACTTTGCTGCCCGCTCCCCATAACCCTTCACTCCCTTATCTTGCAATAATCTGTCTATCTCCACCTTAAATGTATTTAATGACCCAGCCTCCACAGCTCTCTGGGGCAGTGAATTCCACAGATTTACGACCCTCTGAGAGAAGAAATTCGTCCTGATCTCAGTTCTAGAAAGGCGACCCTTTATTCTGAAACTATGCCCCCGAGTTCTAGATTTCCCCACGAGGCCAAACATCCTCTCTGCATCCACATTGTCGAGACCCCTCAGTGTCTTATGTGTTTCAATAATATCACCACTCATTCTTCTAAATTACAAAGAGAAGAGGCCCAACGTGCTCAATCTTTCCTCATAAGTCAACCCCCTCATCTCTGGAATTAACCTAGTGAATCATCTCTGAACTGCCTGCAATGCAAGTATATCATGCCTTAAATAAGGAGACCAAAACTGCACGCAGTACTCGAGGTGTGATCTCACCAGTACCCTGTACAGTTGTAGCAGGACTTCCCTGCTTTTATACTCCAATCTCCTTGCAATAAAGGGCAACATTCCATTTGCCTATTTAATTACTTGCTGTACCTGCATGCTAAGTTTTTTGTTTCATGCACAAGGACTCCCAGGACCATCTGAACTGTAGCATTTGGTCATCTCTTTCCATTTAAATAATAATTCGATTTTTTTTATTTTTCCTGCCAAAGTGGATAAGCTCGCACTTTCCCACATTATACTCCATCTGCCAAATGTTTGTACATTCAATTAACCTATCTATATCCCTTTGCAGATTTGAGTCCTCTGCTCAACTTGCTTTCCCACCCATCTTTGTATCATCTGCAAATTTGGCTGCATTACACTCGGTCCCATCATCCAAGTCATTAATATAGATTGTAAATAGTTGAGGCCCCAGCACCCCACTAGTTACCGTTTGCCAAGCAGAAAATGACCCAATTATCCCGACTCTCTGCTTTCTGTTAGTTTGCCAATTCTCTATACATGCTAATATATTACCCCCAAATCCGTGAGCTCTTATCTTATGCAGCAACATTTTATGAGGCACCTTACTGAATGCCTTCTGGAAATCCAAATGAACCACATCCACTGGCTCACCTTTATCTACCCTGCTCGTTACATCCTCAAAGAATTCCAGCAAATTTGTTAAACATGATTTCCCTTTCATAAAACCATGCTGATTCTGCTTGATTGCATTATGATTGTCCAAATGCCCTGCTACCACTAGGGTAATGCTAGCAAAAAGGAAAAAGGGGTAGACATTTTTGAAATTAGTTCAGCAGAATTTCCTTGACTAATATGATTTGGCCCAACTAGTGAGGAGGAATTGCTGGATCTGGGCTGTGGAATGAGCTGGGCCAGGTCAACCAAGTGGCTGTGGGAGAACACTTGGATTCGAGTGATCATCGTTTCATGAGATTTAGATTAGCAACGGAGAGGAGCAAACAACTATCTGGAGCGCTAAATCTAAACTGGGATAGAGCCAACTACAAACTGCGAAAGGATCTAGCCAGGGTAAAATGGAACCAAAGACTGTCAGGAACAACTGTAGTGGAACAATGGGTGATCATTAAGGAGGAGATGTTCCAAGTACAGGCTCGGTACCTTCCAACAAGAGGGAAGGGAAAAGGAACCAAAGCAAGGGCTGCTTGGATGACGGGGGAGATAGAGAAGGTGATGAAACAAAAAACGAAGGTGTATGATGCATGTCAGGTGAATTCTTCAAGGGAGAACCAGACCAAATACAATAAGTTGAGAGGGGAAGTGAAGATGAAAACAAGATTGGCAAAGAGAGAGTATGAGAGTAGAATCCCAATTAACATAAAAGGCAACCCAAAAATCTTTTACCGGCATTTAAACATTAAGTGGATGGGGCCTATTAGGGACAAAAATGGTGTTATATGCTTAGAGGTGCAGGGCAAGGCTAGAGTACTCAATGGGTGCTTTGTATCGGTGATTATTAAGGAGGTGGATGCTGACAAAATGTCAGTAGAGGTGGAAAAGTTAGAATCAATGGAAGGGGTGAAAATTGACAGACAGCATGTACTAGAAAGGCTGGGTATGCTTAGAGTGTATAGGTCGCCTGGTCCAGATGGCTTAGATCCCAGGTTGCTAAGGAAATTGTGGGAGGAAATAGCAGAAGTGCTTGCCATAATTTTCCAATCTTATCTAGATGCGGGGGTAGTGGCTGAGGATTGGAAAGTGGCAAATGTGACTTCAAGGAAGGGTGTAAGGACAATCCTGGTAACTAATGAAATAAAAACTGAAAATGCTGGAAATACTCAACAGGTCATGCAGGATCTGTGGAGAGAGAGAAAGACAAAGACAGAGTTAACGTTTCAGATTTCCAGCATCCACAATATTTTGCTTTTGTCCTAGTAACTACAGGCCGGTCAGTTTAACATCAGTGGTGGGTAAAGTTTTAGAAACAATCATCAAGGAAAAAATTACCGGGCACTTGAAGAGGTTTAAGCTAATTGAGGAGAACCGACACGGATTTGTAAAAGGCAGACCGTATTTCTTTAACTAATTGATAGTTGTGATGAAGTAACAGGGAGGTTTGATGACGGGAATGCAATGCATGTTGTCCACATGGATTTTAGGAAGGCGTTTGCAAAGTACCACATAGAAGGTTGGTTAACAAAATTGAGGTTCATGGAATAGGTGGATCAGTGGCAGCTTGGAAAATGAATTGGCTTAAGAACAGAAAACAGCGAGTTGTGAAAAATTGCTGTTTTTCAGAATGCAAGATTGTAGACAGTGGTGTTCGCCAAGGGTCAATGCCAGTGCCACTGCTTTTTTGATATATATGAATGACATGGATATTGGAATACAGAGTAGATTTTCAAAATTTGCCGATGACATCAAACTAGGGGTTTGGCTAATAATGAGAATGATACTGCAACAGGACATAGAAAGGCTAGCATAATGGGCAGACAAGTGGCAGATAGAATTTAATACAGAGAAGTGTGAGGTGAAGCATTTTGGCAGAAGGAACAAGGAGAAACAACATACACGGAATAGCACAGTTTTAATGAGTGTGCAGGGAATGAGGGACCTGGGAGTTAATGTGCATAGATCCCTGAAGGTGGCAGGACATATTTAGAGAATGGTTAGCAAACTTTAGGAAGGATGCAAAGGCCCTTGAGAGGCTGCAGAGGAGATTTACAAAATGGTTCCAGGGATGGGGGATCTTAGCTATAAGGACAGTTTGGAGAGGCTGCACTTGTTTTCACTGGAGCAAAGGAGGTTGAGGGACGATTTGATAGAGGTGTACAAGATTATGACGGGTTTGGATAGGCTACATGAGGAAAGGCTGTTCCCACTAATTGGCGGTACAAGGACAAGGGGACACCGATTTAAGTTTTTGGGCAAGAGATACAGGGGCAACGTGAGGAAAACTTTTATACAGCCATTGGTGAGGCCGTGGAATTCACTGCTGACAGAAGTGGTGGAAGCGGAGACACTCAATGCTTTCAAAGGGAGACTTGAGGGAAATAAACTTACAGGGCTATGGGAAAGAGCATTGGAATGGGAATGACTGAATTGTTCTACAGAGCGCTATCACAGACTCGATGGGCCGAATGGCCTCCTTCTGTGCCTTATGAGACTATGACTCTATGACTCTTTGACTCCTGCTCCTAATTCTTATGTTCTTATGTAGAGTTGGGTTCCATCAGAAATGTTGAAATGTTAAAATGTTACCCCTAATGTTAGCATATAGACATCAACAATAATGTTAGAATAGGGTGACCACCAAAAATGTTACAGTTGACTGATCACCAGAAATGATAATGTAGACTCGCCATCAATAAAATTACAGATCAGTCAGAGCAAGTAATGTTAGAATAAGGTCACCACCAATTACATTAGAATATAGTCACCAGCAGCAATGTTAGAGGGGTCACTACCAATAACGCTAGAGTATAGTCCTTACCAGTAGAATAACAACCAGCAATGCTAGAATAAAGTCCCCAAAACGTATGTCCGTGTACAGCCATTACCATTAATGTTATGCTAGCAAAATACTGCAGATGCTGGAAATCCGAAAAGCAACAGAAAATGCTGGAAAAACTCAGCAGGCCAGGCAACATCCGTGGAGAGAAAATAGTCAACGTTTCGGGTCAAACCCTTTGTTAAGACTGGAAAAGCACAGGAAATGAAATAGATTGAGAGGCCAGGCTGGGAGAGAACAAAAGAGAAGTGAAGAGACATTAAGAGGTATTCAAAACAAGACGAGATGGTGATAGGACTAGTGGAGACAAAAGACGGCTCTAGATTAGGTGTGAAATGCGCTGGCAGAATGGGAGACAGCTGCCATGTGGGAGAGAAAAAAAGGGGGGGGGGAAAGGGCCAAATCAAAGGTGTGGATAAAAAATAAGTAAAAATGTAATGGGGGCCGAGGTTATGATCTGAAATTGTTGAACTCGATATTGAGTCCGGAAGGCTGTAAAGTGCCTAATCGGAAGATGAGGTGCTGTTCCTCGAGCTTACGCTGAGCTTCCATGGAATAATGCAAGAGCCCGAGTACAGTGAGGTCTGAGTGGGGATGGGGTGGTGAATTAAAATGACAGGTGACCGGAAGCTCGGGGTCATCCTTACGGAATGAACGGAGGTTATCCGCAAAGCGGTCACCCAATCTGCGTTTGGTCTCCCCAATGTAGAGGAGACCACATTGTGAGCAGCGAATACAGTATACTAGATTGCAAGAAGTACAAGTAAATTGCTGTTTCACCTGGAAGGGGTGTTTGGGGCCCTGGACAGTGGGAAGGGGGGAGGTATAAGGGCAGGTGTTGCATCTCCTGCACTTGCATGGGAAGGTGCTGGGTAAAGGGGAAGGGGTGCTGGGGGTGATAGAGGAGTGGACTAGGGTGTCTTGGAGGGAGCGGTCCCTACAGTATGCTGGGAGGGGAGGGGAAGATGCATTTGGTGGTGGGATCAATTTGGAGGTGGCAGAAATGGCAGAGGATGATCCTTTGAATGTGGAGGCTGGTGGGGTGAAAGATGAGGACAAGAGGAACCCTATCATGCTTCGGGGAGGGAGGGGCAGGGGTGAGGGCAGAAGTGCGGGAGATAGAACGGACACGGTCGAGGGCCATGCCAACCACGGTAGAGGGGAATCCTCGGTTGAGGAAAAAGGAAGACATGTCAGAAGCACTGGTGTGGAAGGTGGCATCGTTGGAGCAGATGCGGCAGAGATGGAGAAACTGGGAGAATGGAATAGTCATTACAGGAGGTGGGGTGGGAGGAAGTGTAGTCCAGGTAGTTGTGGGAGTCAGTGGGCTTGTAGTCAATGTTCGTCAATAACCTGTCCCCAGAGATGGAGACGGAGAAGTCGAGGAAGGGAGGGGGAAGAGTCGGAGATGGACCATGTGAAGGTGAGGGAAGGGTGGAAATTGGAGGCAAAGTGAATGAAATTGTCTAGTTTAAGGCGAGAACAGGAAACTGCACCGATACAGTCATCAATGTACCAGAAAAAGAGGTGAGGGAGGGGACCCGAGTAGGATTGGAACAAAGAGTGTTCCACATATCCCACGAAAAGGCAGGCATAGCTAGGACCCATGCGGGTACCCATAGCAACACCTTTGATTTGGAGGAAATGAGTGGAGTCAAAGCAGAAGTTGTTCAATGTGAGAACAAGTTCAGCCAGGCGGAGGAGGGTAGTGGTAGATGGGGACTGCTTGTGCCTCTGTTCAAGGAAGAAGCGGAGCGCCCTCAAGTCATCCTGGTGGGGGATGGAAGTGTAGAGGGATTGTACGTCCATGGTGAAAAGGAGGCGGTTGGGGCCAGGAAACTGGAAACTGTTAAAGTGGCAGAGGGTGTCTGAAGAGTCGTGGATGTAGGTGGGAAGAGACTGGACAAGGGGAGAAAAGATAGAGTCGAGATAGGAAGAGATAAGTTCGGTGGGGCAAGAACAGGCTGAAACGATGGGTCTACCAGGACAGTCCTGTTTGTGGATCTTGGGACGGAGGTTATGTAGGGGGTCACCAGCAATTTTATAATAAGGCTACCACCAGTAACGTTAGAGTAGGGTCACCACCAGTAATGGTTGAGTAGGGTCACCGCCAGTAATGGTAGACTAGAGTCGCACCAGTAATGTAAGTGTAGAGTCACTACCAGTAATGTTAAAGTAGCGTCGCCACCAGCAATGTTAGAGTAGGGACAGTACCAGTAACGTTAGTGTACGGTCACCAGCATTAATGTTAGAATAGTTTTACCAGCAGTAATGTTAGAGTATGGTCACCACCAGTAATGTTAAAGTAGGGTCACCAGCAGTAATGTTACAGTAGAGTCACCACCAGTAATGTTAGAATAGTGTCACCTAGATTAACGTTGGAGTGGCGTCACCACGAGTAATGTTAGAATAGTGTCACCTTCAGTGATGTTTGAGTAGTGTCACCTCAATTATGTTGGAGTAGGGTCAGCACTATGAATGTTAGAGTAAAGTCACCACCAGTAATGTTCGAGTATGGTCACCACCAGTAATGTTAGAGTAAGATTACCAGCAATAATGTTAGAGTGGGCCCTCGCCAGCACATTTTGGGTTGAGTTACCAGCGGTAATGTTAGATTATAATCACCACCAGTAACGGTAGAATAGGATCAAAATCAGTAATGGTAGAACAGGATAACCAGCATGATATACCTATCAATTCGTCCAATGAAAAGCGACGAGTTAAGAAAGTAACTATAGGTTTTTATTGACTAAATAACAGAGCCCACCCTCGTGGGTGATCGGATCCAAGAAGGAGGAATACCAGCCAGTCGACCACCTTTATACCCGGGCAGGTAGGTGGAGCCATGGGCGGAGTCGGCAGTGGTCAGCCCAGGTATAGCAGCGTGACAAGAGGCGACCTCGTACAGTGATACAACAATGTGAACAGTGATAACTATAGGGAAACGATCTAACAGTGATAACTATAGTGTAACGATAGTAAACGGTAAAAGTGGTTTACCACATTCACCCCTTGTTTAGATTTGAGTCCGGCGGGGTGAAGTGTACTACCAGTTCTGGTATGTCAGTCTGTCCGGAGGCCTCGTAAGCCTGTCTGATCGTCGCAGCGGTGGTGTTGCGTTCTCCGGTGTTAATGCTGGCGTCTGCGAGGTAGGCGAAGGCTCTTGGGGTTCCGGCGTACCGTCTACCTGGGCTGGAATTGGGGGGGTGCTGGGGGGGGGTAGCGGTGGTGTCTCCGGAGTGCCCGAGGGTGCGAGGTCTTGTAAGGAGACTGTGTCCTCCCGCCCGTCTGGGTATGCCACGTAGGCGTACTGGGGGTTGGCGTGCAGGAGGTTCACCCTCTCGACCAGGGGCTCCGTTTTATGGGCCCTCACGTGCTTTTGCAGCAAGACAGGCCCCGGAGAGGTCCGCCAGGTTGGTAGCGTGGTTCCCGTAGTCGACTTCCTGGGGAAAACAAACATTCGTTCATGGGGGGTGGCGTTAATGGCAGTGCAAAGTAGTGACCGGGTGGAATGCAGCGCCGCCGGGAGGACCACCTGCCAGCGAGAGGTTGGGAGGCCCTTAGACTTTAAGGCTAAGAGGACGGCCTTCCATACCGTCGCGTTCTCTCTTTCCACCTAGCCGTTCCCTCGGGGGTTGTAGCTGGTGGTCCTGCTAGTGGCGATGCCTCTCGCTAGTAGGAACTGACGGAGTTCCTCGCTCATGAAGGAGGCGCCCCGGTCACTATGTATATAGTTTGGGAACCCAAACAAGGCAAAGAGGTCGTTCAGGCATTTAACGACCGTGGTGCTGGTCATGTCTGGGCAGGGGAAGGCAAAGGGGAAACGGGAGTACTCATCAACAATGTTGAGGAAGTACACATTATGGTCAGAGGACGGGAGGGACCCTTAAAATCGATGCTCAAGCGCTCGAAGGGGCAGGTGGCCTTGATCAGGCTTGCTCTGTCTGGCCTAAAGAAGTGCGGTTTGCACTCGGCACAGGTCTGGCAGTTCCTGGTCATGGTCCTGACCTCCTCGATGGAGTAGGTCAGGTTGCGGGCCTTAATGAAGTGGTAAAGCCTGGTGACCCCGGGGTGGCAGAGGTCGTTGTGGAGGGTCTGAAGTCTATCAATTTGCGCGTTGGCGCATGTAATTCGCGATAGAGTGTCAGGGGGTTCGTTCAGCTTACCAGGCCGATACAAGATATCATAATCGTAGGTGGATAGCTCGATTCTCCACCTCAAGATCTTGTCGTTCTTGATTTTACCCCTCAGCTTGTTATTAAACATAAAAGCGACCGAACGCTGGTCGGTGAGGAGGGTAAATCGCTTGCCTGCGAGGTAATGCCTCCAGTGGCGTACCGCCTCCACAATCGCCTGGGCCTCCTTCTCGACTGAAGAGTGTCGGATCTCAGGGCCCTGGAGGGTCCTTGAGAAGAAGGCCACCGGTCTCCCCTCCTGGTTGAGGGTAGCGGCTAGGGCGAAGTCGGATGCATCGCTCTCCACTTGGAAGGGGATGGACTCATCCACTGCGTGCATAGTGGCCTTAGCAATGTCTCCCCTGATGAGGGAGAAGGCCGCGCGTGCTTCTTCCGTAAGGGGGAAGGAGGTGGACTTCATGAGGGGTCTGGCTTTGTCCGCATAATTCGGCACCCATTGGGCATAGTAGGCGAAGAGCCCCAGGGTTCTCTTCAGCACCTTTGGACAGTGGGGAAGGGGTAGCTCCATGAGGGGATGCATTCTTTCGGGATCGGGGCCGATGATTCCGTTCTCTACTACGCAGCCGAGGATGGCAAGGCGCGAGGTGTTAAACACACATTTCTCCTTATTGTAGGTGAGGTTCAGCCGTTGGGCCGTACGGAGGAATCTTTCCAGGTTAGCGTCATGGTCTTGCCGGTCACGGCCGCAGATGGTGACGTTATCTAGATAGGGGAACGTGGCTTGCAGCCCGTTCTGGTCAACCATCCGGTCCATCTCCCTTTGGAAGACCGAAACCCCATTGGTGACGCCGAAGGGGACCCTAAGGAAGTGGTAGAGGCGGCCACTCGCCTCGAAGGCGGTATACTGGCGGTCCTCGGGGCGGATAGGGAGTTGGTGGTAGGCCGACTTAAGGTCGATGGTAGAGAATACCCGGTATTGAGCAATCTGATTGACCATATCAGATATGCGGGGAAGGGGGTATGCGTCCAGCTGGGTGTACCGGCTTATGGTTTGGCTGTAGTCGATGACCAGGCGGTTTTTATTGCCGGTCTTAATGACTACAACCTGGGCACGCCAGGGGCTGCTGCTCCCCTCGATGATGCCCTCCTTCAGGAGACGCTGCACCTCAGAGCTAATGAAAGCTCTGTCCCCGGCACTGTACCGCCTGCTCTTGGTAGCGACGGGTTTGCAGTCGGGGGTGAGGTTAGCGAACAGGGAAGGTGGCGGGACCTTGAGGGTGGATAGGCCGCAGGTGTTACACGGTGGGCGATTTAAAGGCTGCTGGTTGTCGACTGTGAGCGGGGGGAGGGGTCCACCGTATGCTAGAGTGACGCTTTGGAGGTGGGATTGAAAATCCAGCCCTAGTAGGACGGCAGCGCATAGCTGGGGCAGGACGAGGAGTTTAAAGTTTTTATACTCCGTGCCCTTAACCGACAGGGTCACAACACAGTAGCCGCTGATGTCTGTGGCGTGGGACCTCGATGCCATCGAGATCCGGTTGCGCATTGGCTGGACAGTGAGGGAGTAGTGGCTCACCGTGTCTGGATGTATGAAGCTCTCCGTGCTTCCGCTGTCGAACAGGCAGGTCGTGGCGTGGCCGTCTACTTTGATGTCCATCATTGACTTGGACAGCTGATGCGGGCGAGCTTGGTCCAGTGTGACGGAGGCTAGTGTGTGGCTGAGCGGGTCGCTGTAGTCTGTAGGTGAAGCGGTCGTCAGGTCTGGAGGTAAGGTGGCGGTCGAGCGTGGTGGGTAAAATGGAGGCGCCCACGAGGTGGGGCAAAATGGCAGAGAAGGTGGCTGCCCCCACAACCCACATGAGGCACTGCTGGCGTCGGTTGCCTGGATCAAAGATGGCCACCCCCATTGCTCATCTGTGGCCTTGATAGAAGATGGCCACCCCCACAGTTCGCATGAGGCACTGCTGGCCTCTGCTGCTCTCCCTCTGCAGGCCTTCGCGAAGTGGCCTTTCTTCAGGCAGCTGGAGCACGTCGTGTTTTGGCTGGGCAGCGCGACCTCGGGTGTTTCCCCTGCCCACAGAAGAAGCAGCCGGCGGCCCGGTCGCGGGGGTCCGAAGTCGCAGCCGGTACCTGGGGTGGCGGTCCCGATCGGGTCCGGGACGCTGACACTGAGGTAGGTCCCGGGGGTGGCGCTACGAGGGGTATTGCGGTCGGGGTCGGGCCCGAGTCCCAGAGTCGCGAACTGTACCTGGAATACACCTCGAGGTCCCGCTGGGTCACTTCTAGGGAGTAGACCAAGGCTGCAACTGTGTTCAGGTCGAGGTCCTTTGATTCCAGCAGTCTCTGCCGTGAGTAGTCAGACCGAAGGCCTTTCACGAAGGCATCGCGGATGTTATCTTCAGTGTTTTCTGCAGCCGATACTGCTTTAAAGTCACAGTCCCTGCTGAGTGTTTGTAGCGCCCGTAAAATTTCAGCTACAGACTCTCCTGGCTGTTGCGGGCGGGATCTTAGGAGGTGTCTGGCATACATGGAATTTACCGGGCTCTGGTACTGTTGTTTCAGTAGGTTGATAGCGGCCTCGTAAGTAGTAATGTCCTGGATGTGTGCGTATACTTTAGGGCTCGCTTGGGCGGTCAGAACTCTTAGTTTGGATCTCTGAGGGATGCCGGATTCTTCCAGGTAGGATTCGAAGCAGCACAGCCAGTGTTTGAAGTCGAGGGCTGCGTTTGTTGCTTGTGGGTTTAGATCCAGGTACGGTGGTTTGAGGGCTCGCAGCCAAGCCGGCTGCTGTGGCTGTTGTAGCTGGGCGTCTGGCTGGTCATTTGGCTGCTCCGTTGACTGGTTGTTTGGCTGCTCAAGTGACGACATTTTAAAATTTAGTCAATAAAATTGATATACCTATCAATTCGTCCAATGAAAAGCGACGAGTTAAGAAAGTAACTATAGGTTTTTATTGACTAAATAACAGAGCCCACTCTCGTGGGTGATCGGATCCAAGGAGGAGGAATACCAGCCAGTCGACCACCTTTATACCCGGGCAGGTAGGTGGAGCCATGGGCGGAGTCGGCAGTGGTCAGCCCAGGTATAGCAGCGTGACAAGAGGCGACCTCGTACAGTGATACAACAATGTGAACAGTGATAACTATAGGGAAACGACCTAACAGTGATAACTATAGTGTAACGATAGTAAACGGTAAAAGTGGTTTACCACACAGCATTAATGTCAGCGTAGCATCATCTATCTATTCTACTATATATATAAAAAATGGTTAGTGGTGTCTGTCTGTCCAGGCATCACTCAAAAGTTTTAGAGTGTAGCTACACATATGTTATATCAAAAGAAAGGTTATGATTAGGAGGGTGTCCTAGGCATATTTACTTTTTGGTCAGACAAAAATTGTTCGGACAGTAGACAAAAAACTTTCAAAATTCCGCTCATTAGCGGTTGGCCAATCATACGGGTGAAATCAACTCATTAGCATTGAGTGACGTGAAGGTTGACCAATCCGTGCGCTGCATCACGGGGGGCGTTGCATGGCGTTTGTGGGCGGGGCCTAAGCCTTCAAACTGCCGTTATTCATGTGAGTGGCGGCCATTATAGACTGGCCGGGCCTGAAGCTCAAAAAATTTCTCTCTCTCTCCTCTTCCATCTCTTCTTCCCTCTCTCTCTCTCTCTCTCTCTCTCTCTCTCCTTCACCCTCTCTCTCTTGCTGTGAGTGTGGGACCGGCAAAACCGGGGCTTTCCAACGAGCCATCCCCGACCGCAATCGGACACGGGAGTCCGCAGCCCGGCCAACCGGGCCCAAAGGCCCGCCGCATTAACCATCAGAAACCCTGGGCTCGCTTCAGAGCGCTGGGCACCCGGCCTCCCATTGTTGGACTGACTCCGTTCTGGTACCGAGGTGAGGCTGGCCGGGCTTGAGGCGGAGGGGAGGGAGAGGGGAGGGGAGGGAGAGGGGGGGGGGAGGGAGGGGAGAGGGAGAGGAGAGAGGGGGGGAGAGAGGGAGGGAGGGGTGGGAGAGGATAGGGAGAGGAGAGGGGGGGGGAGGGGAGAGGAGAGTGACCAGCCCACCAGTCTCGTAACCATGTTACAAAAAAGCCTGGCGTTTGTGGGTGGGGCCTAATCCTTCAAACTGCCGTTACTGAGGTGAATGGCGGCCATTACAGACCGGCCGGGCCTGAAGCTTAAAAAATTTCTCTCTCTCTCTCTCCTTCCCCCCCCCTCTCTCTCTCTCTCTCTCTCTCTCCTCTTCCATCTCTTCTTCCCGCTATCTCTCTCTCTCTCTCTCTCTCTCTCTCTCTCTCTCTCTCTCTCTCTCTCTCCTTTCCTCTCTCTCTCTCTCTCTCTCTCTCTCTCTCTCTCTCTCTCCTGCCCCCTCTCTCTCTTGCCGTGAGTGCGGGACCAGGAAAACTGGGGCTTTCACACGAGCCGTCCCCGACCGATATCGGACACGGGAGTCTGCAGCGAAAGGCGTTCCACCGCCGCCTGGCCAATCGGGTCCAAAGGCCCACCGCGTTAACCATGAGGAACCCCGGGATCGCTTCAGAGCGATGGGCACCCGGACTCCTGGTGTCAGATATGCTCCATTCTGGTACCGTGGTGAGTGAGAGAGAGAGAGAGGGGGGCAGGGAGAGAGAGGGCGAGGGAATTTCCCACTGACCTCACAAAATGGCGGCCGCCCTTCTCCCCCCCCCCAGTCTCTCTCTCTCTCTCTCTCTCTCTCTCTCCCCCCAGTCGCGCTCTCTCTCCCCCCCCCCCCCAGTCTCTCTCTTTCCCCCCCCCCAGTCTCTCTCTCTCTCTCTCTCTCTCTCTCTCTCCCCCCCCAGTCTCTCTCTCTCCCCCCCCCCCAGTCTCTCTCTTCTCCTCCCCCCCCAGTCTCTCTCTTCTCCTCTCCCCCCCCCCCCAGTCTCTCTCTCTCTCTCTCTCTCCCCCCCCCCCAGTCTCTCTCTCTCTCTCTCTCTCTCCCCCCCCCAGTCTCTCTCTCTCTCTCTCTCTCCCCCCCCCCCCCCCCCATCTCTCTCTTCACCCAGTCTCTCTCTCGATCCCCGGGCCCCTCTGCCCCCCCCCTCCCCACAGTCTCGCGCTCTCTCTCTCTCTCTCTCTCTCTCTCCTTCCCCCACAGACAGACAGACAAACTCATTTACATAAAGAAAAAGTAGAAATAATTTTTATAAACAACATGCCCTCAAAAAAACCCTCGCCACCGTCGGGCACTCCAGATTGTCACCAATAAAATTAGAATAGGGTCACCGCCAGTAATGTTAGAGAGGAGAAATCACCAGTTTTCTTAGCGGTGAATCATCACCAGTTTTGTTAGTGATGAATTATCGCCTGTACTATTAAAGTGGAGTCAGCACTAGGTATCATTACAGTAACAAAACAAATTTAGATTAGACAATGGATGAATGAAGTTTTCACCAAATGAATGTGAGACCTCACGAGCCTAACGCAGAGTTCAGGAGGGATGTTCCATTCAGTGTTCAGGAACCATGCGCAGGGCACATTCCCTTTGTGAATACTTACCGTACAATTTGCCCTATTGCTGGGCAGGGCGTAGTGAAGCGAAAAATCGCCCTTGTTTGTTAAGTGACTTTAACTAACGCCACTTATTGTATAACCTGTATTTTTCTAACCGGGGCACAGATTTTTCTATAAATGAGGAGTATTTACCGATCTCAGATACACTCCAGTCCGAACCGTAAAGGTGGACAGATTTCGCACAGATTTTAAAATGGAACTGCCAACAATTCTACAGATAAAGCAAATTTACTACCCTATTCTCGCAACCTTTGGGGCTCCCGGTAAATCAATGTATCATGTTGTCTAATAACTGTTGATTATCCCAGTGTTAATGTAACAGATTCCGAGAATATCTTCATTGCAGAGTCAGTGATCCACTGGCATCAGTCGGTGAATATCGGCGGGAATCGGAACAGTCCGCGCGGCCGCTGAGGCGCTGTTCTGGTCGCTGGATCTTGGGCACTTTGCTCCGTCTACTGAGGGATGTCGAGGCTGATTCCTCGGCCCCTCCAATAGTACATAGGTCATTAAAGAATGTGTTGCTTAGAGTCCATGGTAATCATTTCATCTGTACCGTTGTTCCATGTCTACTTTAAGTTGATAATTCCTTGTACTGCAGCCACTTCCACCCATCGGAGGACTGCGGAAGGTATTTTGAGCCATAATTGCCGCTCAGGCAGCTGCTCCCTTCCCCTCGGCTGCAAAGATCCTTTGCGGCTCCATCAGCTTCCGCTCTGTTACCTAGCAGCTTCCTCGGGGCGATTATAAATAGAAAAAGCGCAGAGTTTCGACCTACATCGAACGTTTGTGGCACAGCTAAATATATTATTTGAATTCATATCTTTCCAGTAATTGTTTGTAAGTTACATTGAATACAGCTGACATCTGATGCCGCTCCCGAGATCCCCCTCGCCAATTAAACCGATGAGATTAAATATAAAATTCCATCGATTGCTCTCTCGGGCCGCTGTAGTAACTCATCCAATTGGCTCGGTACATCACATGGTCCCCGCTTCATGGCGGGATGGTTTCAGCGCTCCACACTGCAATGGAATATGTGTAAGAATCCGCTTCATTATTGACTGTGCAAATTAACAAGTTATAGCACCATCCAAGATTGCCCTTTAAGGGACTTTAATCTGTAACTGTACCGTCCCTGCGAGGCACTGCGTCTTGACCTGGACCGTACCGTTAAAGTCTGAATAGAGACTCAGTGGATTTCTAACGAAAGGTTTCGTCATGAAACGTTAACTTTATTTCCCTCTCCACAAATGATGCCTGAACCGCTGAGTATTTCCAGCAATTTCTGTTTTATGCATGAATGTCAGTGGCGATAGCGATGGAGATGCAATCGGAAGGGATGTATCAGGGGCGCCAGATCCAATGTCGTCGTTTTACACTGACGCCTTAAATTCCCCGCCGTTGAACCATCAGTGCCTTGTTATCGGTAGTGTTGGTGACGTTATCCGTTACCATTGCCGATACTGAATACGTACGACCCTCCCAATAACCCGACGCCCCCAACCCCAGGCCCTGGACAACGTCTGACTGGAAGGAACGTGTGCTGGAATGAAGGCGCAATATTATTCCCTCGACACTGAGTGTTTAATGAGTAGTTTCGTTTGAAAATATACATCCTCAATGCTCGCCTATATTATAAAGATAATCCACGTGCTTAGCCCAACGTAGGAACACATCGGTTCAAGTCCCCACAATATTTTTCTTTTCGTTCCTGTGACGTGGGCATCGGTGGGCAGGCCAGCGTTTATTACCCTTCCCTAATTGCCATTTTCAAGCTGTTGCTGAGCCGCCTTCCTGAACCGCTGCAGTCCTTGTGGTGAATGTACACCCACAGTGCTGTTAGGAAGGCAGTTCCACGATTTCGACCCAGCGACGATGAAGGAACGGCGATATATTTCTAAGTCAGGATGGTGTGTGACTTGGAGGGGAACTTGGAGTTGATGGTATTCCAATTTGCTGAAAAAATTATCTGAGTGTCTCCGTTACTGACCAACGAACCTACTGACAATGGTGATTCTCTCCAGAGGAAAATGCGGCCTTTCCAAATGTATCTCTGCCTACATGGTTGCCATGGCAACAGCAGATCTACTGGTCATGATCATCAATGTAATCATCTGTCACATTTTGAGTAAACACTTCCCATATGCATTTCTTTCCTACACTGCCGTTTGTAAATTCATGATGTATATCAGTTGTGTCAGCCTGGATAAGTCGGTGTGGTTTACCGTCTCCTTCACATTTGACCGATTTGTAGCTGTATGTTGTCAGAAGTTTAAAACAAAGTATTGCACCGTGAGAACTGCTGCCTCGGTTACAACAACGGTCTCTGTCGTGGCTCACTTAGAAAATATCCCATTTTGGTTTGCATATGAACACAAACAAATAATTAACAATGTTCCCTGGGGTTTTTGCCCCAGTGCGGCCTTTTATTCATCGCCTGCAGGTGTAGCCTATTTCCGTTTATGAAGTATTTTAATCCCATGGCGTCCTTTTGCTTTGATATTACTGTTTAATTGTTTCACAGTCAGACGTATTTTAGTGGCCATTCGAGCCCGCAGGAGACTCCGGGGTCACAGCAGTGAGAATCAGAGCGATCCAGAGATGGGGCACAGAAGAAAATCCATCATTTTACCATTTACTATATCGGCTGTTTTATACTGTTGTGGCTGACGTCTGCCGTGAGTTTTGTAGTTAACAACCTGGCCGTGCATCACCGACCCGATCATACATCTCCATACATCACCACTGAAAGCGGATATCTGCTCATGTTTTTGAGTTCCTGTACAAACACGTGTATTTATGCAGCTACTCAGACTAAATTCAGGGAAGAGCTAAAGCAGGTGGCGAAATCTCCTTGGGCATTTATTTTGATATTGGTTAAAAAAAATGTAAAATTAAACCAAAGCTTCCTGTTCCAACTGGAGTTCTGTTTTAGAATTGCAGTCTTTCTGTGAGGAGGAAAGCGGTTTGTTGTTGCGAAAATGAACAGTTCGCAGAAAACATTTCCACCACTTTGTGCCGTGTGTTTGACGTCTGCTGTTTTCCTCGCGCTAAAACAGCGCACTTCCCGCTTAAGATTCAAAAAGTAGTCATGACTGAGCTTCAGCAGTGGAGTGGAACATGTGGGCGTCAGCGTTAACTGCCTCACGCCGCAGGGGCTGGAAGGGGACGCCGTTTAATTAAAAGTTAAAGTTTCCTTTAGTGTAGAAACAATGTGCTACAATGCTGGTTATCTGTAATCCTGTAATCTTGGTGTGAATGTTGCAGGCGCTGGTCTCCCCATCAGACTCCGCCCGCCATTGTCTCCTGGACCAATAGAACGGGCCCTGTCTCCTGATCAGACATCTTTGTTCACAGATATTTACTGAAAATCACAACTGGTATTCAGAATGTCGAATGTTATAAAACTGGTATTCAGAATGTCGAATGTTATTCGATCCAACCAGTCCTTGTCGGCGTTTACCCTCCGCCCGCGGCAATTGTTCCATTCAGCTCACTCAACCCGTCTCAACATCACTTCAAACTATGTTTATTTAGATATCTATATAATTTAAACTTCAATATTGATAGTATTTCTGCATTCTTTATGTCCAGAGTCTCACACACTGCGTTTAAAAACGCTTCAAAAACCTTTAGTTTTAAATCTCTTACATTTATTATTTTATCTCCGACCGTCAGTTCTTGATCACTGAACTAATGGAAGTTGTCTGCTTCCATCTATCCTGTCCCATCCCTTCTTAACTTAAATCACCTGTGTACCACTCGCCACAAGATATGAATCTGGAATCAATGCACTGTCTAGTGATAGTCAGGAAAGTTTAGTTAAGATGGTTAATTGCTAGCTTTATCTTGGAGTTGGTTGTATCCTTGCTTTAGTTGAGGAAAGAAAATTATATATTCGGTAGCCTGACAAATACGGGAAACATCGGGACCATGCAAGGGCGAACCTAATCAAATACCCACCGACCCCCGATCCATTGATAGATAGCTGCAACAGGCAAGAATGGGTTCTATCGGATATCTGGCCCTGTAAGATCCTGGGATATCGCTGTATTTGCAGAAGTGACCCGCTGTGCATGAAGCAAACAGCATGCTCTATGCGTGATGAAGATACTCTGGAGAACGGATCCAAAACATGGTCAGTCACGCAGACAAAACCACTGTATGAAATGGTTAATATGGCTCTGCAGAGTGAGAATATGTATAAAAACAATGGATGGCGACATGCGCAGTAGAAAAGGCCGAGGTAGATCTATGATGATGAGGAGATATTATTCAGTGTTTACCTTAAATACTCTAACGCCAACAAAGGGGGCACTGCAAGGAAAGGCTATCCTAACGTATGGTAATGTGATACTGTGTTGGTTTCTCTTTTTCTCTTTATATTGTAGTAATGTTAACCTTTAGCATTTTTCTGTTAAGCAGGGAAGTACAAGTCTATTTAAAGTGCCACTTGGCTAATGGGCCAGAGCTGACCCTGCAACAATTAAACACATATCATTGCAAACAGAATCATCAATTTCAGGGAACTTTCTTCTTTTGGTAACAGTTTGGGAAGAGAGTTAGTTTTGAAAAGGAAAGCATCTAGACATTCATCATCATTTTCAATTAGACGTTAGATACAGAAACAGACAGTCTTATTAAAGGTTTCTCGGTACAGTTGCAATTACTGTATATGATAGAAATTATCTTTCAGGTAAATCAATTAACTTATCTTTATGTGGAGTATTATTTTAACTTTGATATAATTGTGTAATGCAGAATTGTGAGGATTGTCAAGTAGAAGGTGTGAGAAAAATGAATAAAAACTAACAGTTTTGAATGAGTATTCGGTATGGTAAAGGCCTAAGATACTGAGCTCAGGATTGTGACATGTTTGGGTGACCACACCCACCTTCATCAGGTGTGGTTCTAATTTCTATCTTCTAAGTCTGTGCATGTATTATGTGATTAATAAATCTATGGCACCTCACTCCAATGTACAAGAAAATTATTGAAAATATTATGCAGCAATAGTCTTTTTACTTTAATTGTGAATGGGCTTCCTTTAACGTTCTACTTGACCCAGACTTGCGCCAAAACCAAAATCCTCTTGGTTGCCGGGCCCCGTGGAGCCCGGGCTCTGCCAATCCGGCTGGCATCCAACTTCTGGGGAATTGCGGGCGGTTTTGTGTAAGAGGCACATTCTCACTTAACTGGATGCGGACAACCAGCAGTATTTAAGGCCCGGGTCAGGCAGCCGGCAAAGGTTTTAGTTCCATCAGTCAGCGATGTTCTGCACGCAGCTACAATCCTGAGAAGGCGGCCTGCAATCAACCACATCATCCAAACTCCACAGGTAAAATAGAAAGCAAAGGCATGAATAATTAACCATTACATTACCATGTCACATTCAATCTGATGTGGTTGTGATCCCCCGTCCCCTGATTCTAATTAAGCAGTTGTTGTATTCCCTTGTGTGTCTCTATTTCTAATTAAACAGTTACTGTGTGTCCCTGACATTCCCATCTCCTCTACTTCTAAATAAACAGTTACTGTTTCCCCAGTCCCCTACTTTTAAATAAAGTTATTTACTGTGGTATCCCATGTCTCCTTTTATTCTATTTCTAATTAAACAGTTAGTTTACTCCCCTGAATGCCCTTGTCCTCTATTTCTAATTGAACAGTTGCTGTCTTCCCCTGTCCCCTACTTCTAAATGAAGTGTTATTGTGACCCACTGGTGCTTATTTCTAGCATCAGTTGCCATATTCCCCTGACCTCTATTTCTAATTAAGCCATTACCGAGTTCCCCTATATTCTCTTTATTCTATTTCTAATTAACAGTTCATTGCTTCCAATTAATTTTCCTGTTCTCCATTTCTAATTAAACATTTACAGTAGTCCCCTAAATTACCCTTTATTGTATTTCTAATTTTGCTACTCGAGTTCAGCTGAACTCCTCTGTCCTCTAGTTTTAGTTCTAACGTTTAGGAGCAAGTCTGTTCCATAGACAGACAGTCGCTCATTGAAAAAAAGGTTCCAGAAATTAGTTTTGAATTTACCCCCATCAATCTCAGGCCATGGCCTTTCGTTCTACTGTTCTGGACAAGGTGAAACAGCTCGTCATGGTCCACATTACCCAACGGATAAAGAGGAGTGTCTCGCACATATTCAGGTCCCGGATATTCCTATGCCCTTTTTACGTTTGTTAACATGAAAAGGGCAATAGAACTTCTGGTGCTGAGGCTAGCTACAATTCAACAGTTTCAGTGGTTTACATGGGGCCGTATTTTGCGACCCTAC
Organism: Somniosus microcephalus; assembly: GCF_052327205.1. Classification (NCBI taxonomy): domain Eukaryota; kingdom Metazoa; phylum Chordata; class Chondrichthyes; order Squaliformes; family Somniosidae; genus Somniosus; species Somniosus microcephalus. The sequence continues at coordinate 66,129,458 of NW_028225180.1, forward strand.
GGGTGCGTACGACGTGTGCACGCGCACGGAGAGGCCACGCAAGTTCTGAGTTTAGGCATGCGAAGCGCATGCGCTAAAAATCGGAAATTGAGATCTGTCAAGATTCCTCTTAACAGATCGCACGCAACCCCAGGACAAATAGCACTGCTGGCGCTGATTTGCGCTATTTGTCCAACTACAGGACAGAAGTTACGGACGGAACTGCAACGATAGAAAAAAAGCAGGCAGGATGAAGACGTGGAAGTCAGGGGGCTTGGAAACGGGACAGCTTTAGCTTTTAATGTTAACAAAGTTCTTGGTACAAAGCCTAATTTAAGTTTTTAAAAACTCTAATTTGTTAAATACTTCATTAGGTTTGGATCTAGTTCCGGTGAATGCAAGTAATTTGAAGAGGAAATTTCGCTGTGGAACAATACATTGTATTAAATTTCATTTTTTATAAACTTGAAAATAGCTGTTTCAAAATGATTTTGTTCACATTTACTAATGTTTAAATCAATTGTGTCAGAATATATGAATATTTTAAATGTTAACTTTTTTATGCTGTTTATAAATTTTATGTATGACTTTCTAAAAAAATTAACTTCCTAGAAATTGGTCTGGGGCGGTGATATTGATCAAGCGGGTATGACGGGCGGCCGATCCTATACCGCCCGTTTTGCACCACCGCCTGAATTGAATTTCTACCCACTCACTTTATTAATATGATGACTTTTACAACTCTTTCCATTTCTTCCCTACATTTACTGCATTTATTTAAAGAGGAAGCCTGTGAAGGAGAAACATGCCTCTTGACGATGTTGCCTCAATCTTTTGTGTGATTCTGGCACATAGAATCGTAAACGCCAGGGAACAACAAAGAAGACTGAAGAACCAGGGCAGCCACTTAATCAAGAAGAACTGCTACCCACCCAGAGAGTGTACAGGGGGAGGCTGTCTTTTGAAATGACGTCAAAAGAGGTGTGCGTGATTAGGCTGCACTTTAGCAAGAAGGCAATTGGCCGACTATGTGACATGTTAAAGGACGGCCTTCAAACACGCCGGAAGACCCGCACTGCCTTGTCAGTGTCCATGAAGGTAACCACAGCACTGAACTTCTTTGCATGTGGGTCATTTAACTCCACCACTGGTGACATTTCAAGCATCACCCAGAGCGCCTGAGGCCCTGATTTCAGCAGTTCACAAATGCTATATACCGCAGAGCGTCTGAGTTCATAGACTTCGACTCGTCCACTCGGCAGCAAAAGGAGAGGGCCCTTGCATTTCACAATATTGCTGGTTTCCCCAAAGTGATTGGGGCCGTCGATGGAACCCGTGTTGCATTGAAGGCACCAATTGATGCACTTGTGACAGTCATCAACAGGAATGGGTTTCATTCATTAAATATAATGATAGTCTGTGGCAAGAACATAAGAACATAAGATAAACGAGAAGGTGTTGGCCATATGGCTCCACGTACTGGCTCCGCCATTCAATAAGATAATGGCTGATCATCACCCTCAACTCCTCTTTCCCGCCTGATCTCCATATCTCTAGATTCCCCCAGAGTCCAAAAATGTATCTATCTCAGCCTAGAATATACTCAAAGACTCAGCATTCACAGCCCTCTGAGGCAGAGAATTGCAAAGATTCACAACCCTCTGAGTGAATAAATTCATCCTCATCTCAGTCTTAAATAGCCAACCCCTTATCCTGAGATTATGCCCCGTAGTTCTAGACACTCCAGCCAGTGGAAACAACGTCTCAGCATCTACCCTGTCAATCCCTTTCAGATTCTTATATGTTTCAATGAGATCCACTTTCATTCTTTTAAACTCCAGAGAGTATAGGCCCATTCTACACAATCTCTCATCATAGGGCAGCCCTCGCAACCCAGGAATCAATCTAGTGAACCATTGTTGCACTGCCTCCAAGACAAGTATATCCTTCCTTAGATAAGGAGGCCAAAACTGTGCACAGCACTAAAGGTGTGATCTCATCAAGGCCTTGTACAATTGTAGCAGTACTTCCTTACTCTTATACTCCAACCCCATTGCGATAAAGGCCAACATGCCATTTCCTTCTTTATTGTCTGCTGTACCTACATTCTAGCTTGCCGTGTTTCTTGCACGAGGACTCCCAAATCACTCTGAATGCCAACATTTGAAAATTTCTCACCATTTAAAAAATGTTCTGTTTTTCTATTCATTCTACCCAACGCTGTTTACGGAGGTCACGGACCATCATCAAAGACCCTACCCACCCCAGCCACAGTCTCTTCGCCCTCCTGCCATCTGGGAGATGCTACAGATGCATTCGCACCCGAACGACCAGATTTAGGAACAGCTTCTTTCCCAGGGCTGCCATCCTGCTGAACTCCACAAATAAACTCTAAAGCCTGCACATCTGCCAATGCACTTTATTATGGTTATGTTTATGTTAATGTATTACAAGCCAAATGAATGTTGAATGTTTAAATGTCTTAATCTAAATGTACACTCTCGGGAGCCGCAAGCCTACATTTCGTTGTACTGCACTTGTGCACTAACAATGACAATAAAGTTGATTATGATTATGATTATGATTATGAATAACCTCACATTTCCCTACATTATACTCCATCTGCCAAGTTACTGCCCACTCACTTGGTCTTGTACCTCCACACAGCTTGTTGTCCCACCTAGCTTTGTATCATCAGCAAACTTGGATACATTACACTCAGTCCCTTCATCTAGGTCATTAATATAGATTGTAAATTGCTGAGGTCCCAACACTGATCCTTGCAGCACCCCACTAGTTACAGCCTGCCAACCTAGAAAAGATCCGTTTATCCCTACTCTTTGTTTTCTGTCAGTTAACTGATCCTCTATCCATGCTACAATATTACCCCAACCCAATGAGCCCTAATCTTGTGTAATAATCGTTTATGTGGCACCTTATTGAATGCCTTTTGGAAATCCAAATATATTACATCCACTGGTTCCCCTTTATCTACCCTGCTAGTAACATCCTCAAAAAACTCTAATAAATTTGTCAAACACGATTTCCCTTTCATAAACCATGTTGACTCTGCCTAATCAGGTTATGATTTTCTAAGTGACTTGATACCACTTCCTTAACAATGGATTCCAGCATTTTCCCGATACTGATGTCAGGCTAACAGACCTGTATTTCCCTGTTTTTTTCTCTGCATCCTTTCTTAAATAGCGGTGTTACATTTGCGACCTTCCAATCTGCTGGGACCATTCCAGAATCTAGGGAATTTTGGAAGATCAAAATCAATTCATCCACTATCTCTTCAGCCACCTGTTTTAGAACCCTTGGATGTAGACTGCAGGTGCAGGGGAATTGTAGGCTTTTAGTCCCATTAGTTTCTCTAGTACTTTTTTTCTACCTATATTAATTATGTTAAGTTCCTCACCCGCATTAGACCCTTGACTCGCCATCATTTTTGGTATGCTTTTTGTGTCTTCTACTCTGAAGACAGATACAAAATATTTGTTTAACGTTTCAACCATTTCCTTATTTCCCATAATAATGTCTCCTTTCTCAGCATCTAAGTGACCAACGTTTACTTTTGCTACTCTTTTCCTTTATACATATTTGTAGAAACTCTTACCATCTGGTTTCATATTTCTCGCTAGTTTTCTCTCATTTTAGTTTTTCCCTTTTTATCAATTTTTAGGTCAACCTTTGCTGGTTTCTGAAACTCTCCCAATCCTCAGGCTTACTATTATTCTTTGCAACATTATAAGCATCTTCTTTCAATCTAATGCTATCTTTAACTTCTTTAGTTAGCCATGGTTGGATCCCTTTTCCCGTGGACTTTTTGCTTCTTAATGGAATGTATTTTTGTTGAGAATTATGGAATATCTCTTCAAATGCTAGCCACTGCATTCTACCGCAATACCTTTTAATATATTTTTCCAATCTACCTTAGCCAACCATCCCTTCCAAACTATGGAATTGGCTTTAATAAGTTTAAGGCTCTAGTTTTGGCAAGTCGCTCTCAAAATTAACGTAAAATTCTATCATATTATGGTCACTCTGCCCCAGAGGATCCTTTACTATGTGATTGCTTATGAAACCTGTCTCATTACACAATACAAGATCTAAAATAGCCTGTTCCCTGGTTGGTTCCACGACATATTGTTCTAGGAAACTGTCCAGAATGCATTCCATGAACTTGTCCTCCAGACTACCTTTACCAATTTGATTTGTACAGTCTATATGAAGATTAAAGTCCCCCAAGATTATTGCATTACCTTTGTTGCAAGCTCCTACAATTTTTTGATTAATATTCTGTCCAACGGTATAGCTACTGTTAGGGGGGCCTATATGCTACTCATATCAGTGTTTTCTGCCCCTTGTCATTCCTTATCTCCACTCATACTGATTCTAGTTCCTGATCTTCTGAGCCGAGATCCTTTCGCACTACTGTTCTTATGTCATCCTTTATTATCAGGGCTACCCCACCCTCCTTTCCCTTTCTGCCTATATTTTCGATACTTCAAGTACTCTGGAACATTTAGTTCCCAACATTTAGTTCCCAACCTTGTCGACTATCCAACCATGCCTCTGTAATGGCTATTAGATCAAAGCCATTTATCTCTATTTGTGCCACTAGTGTGTTTATCTTGTTATGAATGCTTCGTGCATTCAAATAAATAGCCTGTAATTTATTTTGTTACCATTATTCCCTGCTTTGACCTTATTCTCTGCTGCATTGCTACCATTTTACTCTCTGCCCCTTCCTGTCACACACTGCTTATTTTTTTTTACATCAAATCGCTACACTGCTCTATTGCCTTGACATTTCTCTTTAGATTTCTAAATATCCCCTCATCTGGCCCCTTCCCCCCCCCCCTTTTTAGTTTGGAGCACTATCTACAGCCCTAGTTATTCAATTCACCAGGACGCTGGTCCCAGCTCGGTTTAAGCAGAGCCCGTCCTGATGGAACATCTCCCTCTTTCCCCAGTACTGGTGCCAGTGCCCCATGAATTGAAACCCCTTTTTCCCACAACACTCTTTTAGCCATGTGTTTAACTCTCTGATCTGCTTGGCCCTATGCCAATTTGCACGTGGCTCAGGTAGTAATCCAGAGATTATTAATTTGTTGTTCTGCTTACTAATTTAGACCCTAGCTCCTCAGACTCCCTCAGCAGAACCTCATTCTTAGTTCTACCTATGTCGTTGGTTCCTACATGGACCACGACAACTGGATCCTCCGCCTCCCACTTCAAGTTCTTCTTCAGCCGTGAGGAGACATCCTTAACCCTGGCACCGGGCAGGCAACACAGCCTTCGGGACACTGTTTTGTGGCTGCAGAAAACAGAATCTATCCCGTGGACTATACTGTCCCCTACTACTAACACATTCGTTCCTTCTCCCTCCACCTGGATGGCCCCCTTTACCACAGTGATCAGCTGGCCCATCCTCCCTGCAGTCATTTACCTCATCCATATATGTAGAAAGTACCTCGTACCTGTTGGACAAGGTTCAGGGCTGAGGCTCCTCCATCACTACATCCTGGTTCCCCATACCTTCCTGACTCGCAGTCACACCCTCCTGTCCCTGACCACTAACAGATTCTAAAGTACTACTTAACCTAAAGGGTGTGACTGCCTCCTGAAAGAAACTGTCCAGGTAACTCTCCCTCTCCCGGATGTATCGCAATGTCTGCAGCTCATACTGTTCTGAGCCAAAGTTCCTCGAGTTGGAGACACTTACTGCAGATGTAGTTGCTCAGGATCGCAATGCCCTACACAAACACCCACATGCGGCAGTTACGGCACACTACCTGCCCTGCCAGCTCTAACCTTGCTTTATTTATTAATTAATTAGTTTAAGATTTTATTCATTCGATATTTTAGGTTTATTGCTTGATTGTTTTATTAGGTTTAAGTTATTAATTTTAGAAGTACTAGCAGGTTATAGTTTCTGAGCTCTGAATTTAACCCCATTCCCTAAAATAGAGCAAAAAAGAGCAACTGATGATCCTAGACATGAATACAGTTCACCGGGGAAGTGCTCATGACTTCTTCATCCTCTGTCATTCGGACTTATAGCACCCACAGCACATTACCTCCAGGATCCGCATGGATGTTGGGCGACAAGGGCTACCCGCTAAAACCGTGGCTTATGATACCATACGGCAAAACAAATAATGAGGCAAAGGAGAGATACAACCGGGTACATATGTCCACACAGCAAGTGGTGGAGAGGACAACCGGGGTTCTGAAATCATGCTTCGGGTGCCTGGACAAGACAGGCGGGATTTTGCAGTACTTTCCTCTGAAAGTTTCAAGGATCGTGGTGGCCTGTTGCGCTTTACACAACTTTGCCCTCGGGAAGGCCTGACCCTTAACCCTGCAGACGAGATCCCCGTGGAAATGGAGGACATGGAGGATGCCAACATTGATGCCCCTGTTGCCAGGCTCGATGGGGAGGAGCGAAGCACTGTGGAGAGCAGAGCTGCAAGAGAACAGCTAGTCGCCAACACGTTTACGAGGTGATGATTGTGTCACCTCCTACCTCCCCCTCCCCCAGCAAGGCACGATAAAGAACACACACAATATAAAGTGAAACAGTGCACTTTTATTGTAGCATCAAAGATGTTTGATGAACTTTCTTGATGTTCTAAATCTTTAAATGCAAATAGTTAGCTAGCTTTTTACTACTTTCTGAAAATTTGTCATGATAAATTGGTTGATAAAAAATGTAAACAGTTAAAAGTGCATTTTTGAATTATTTAGTTCAATAAAGACTTTACATTCAAGATGTAAACTTGATTTTTTCTACTTTGTAAACAGTTGTCATGTTAAATTCGTTTTAATAAAAAGAGTTAAAATACTTTAAAGAGACTACAGGCTATACATATGAAATGAAATAGTTAAATACACTATAAGTCACAAATAAAAATTTCAAGAAATAACACAACACCGTGCATCTGTGCCTGAGTGTTGAAGGAGGTGGATTGTGCAAGACGTGGCACCCTACTGTCTCCTGCTCATCCCCCATCCCTGTGACCGGAGCCCTCTCATGCCAAGGGCATGACCCCTGTGTGCCACCTCTTGCCCTACAGCAGTTGACTGCTGACGGGGTTACTGCTGCTGCTGAAAGGTAACATTTGTTTCCAACATAATTAGCGGAGCTGCTGTTTCCTGGGGTTGCATTGTGTCTGCGCTGGGAGCAGGCAAGGTGGTTTCTGTGGGAGTCAAATTAATGGCAGCCGAACCTGCTGGCCTCAACTGGAATAGTTGAACCAGAGACTCATTAATCTGATTCATCGCTTGATGAACATGGCCCATCACATCAGAAATGCTGTGTAAAGCCAGGACGATCTCAGTAAAAATTGCCTGTGCAGTTTTGCCGAACTGATTGATGATCTGTAGAATTCTGTCCAACCTATTGCACATATTGCTCCAAGAACATCAATCCCCTGCTTGATAGAGGCAAGGGAGTCAAGTTTTTTCCCATGAAGAGTGAGCATTTCTCGCCTCAACCCTGCAATCTGTTGCACCTGAGTTTCTAAATCATTCTGCTATGCGAAACGTCTAGCTGCTTCTCGCACTTGCTCTGCAGTATCAAGTCGGTGGCTGGCTGTGGGACGACAATCGTCTCTGCCTCTCACAGAGCCAGAGGAGCGTATCATCATGGTCAAGGTTCCCACTTCACTCAGCCACCCACCCAGGTTCCAGACCCTCCCCTTCCACTAGCTGACACTCCACAAATTCCTCCTCCTCCGCCTCACTTACTGTTCACATTTGATCTGTGACCACTCCCCCAATGCCCTCTACAGCCGCAGACTCGCTGCACTGTTGGTCACGTGTGTACGGCGACAGCTTTCCACCTGTAGGAAGGAAACAGTAAACATTTACAATGGTGAAGCATATTGATCTGCCACATCACTGAAGTTGATATTCTGTTCACACCTTAGAGCTTTAAACATACAGCAGGACAGAGCAAACTACCTTTCCTTACTCCAGTGTCTGATTGTGCAACAGACACTGAAATGCCACTACTGATTCCAAGCTAGTGTGTGACCCTTTCCTCATGATCTGACAACTTCCTCAGAGTGGCAGCACCACCATCTTTCATGGCACGCTCTCTGGCGTTATGTGCCATTTTACTCTAAATCGAAAACAGAAATGAAAATGAAATTCAGTATTCCTGCAGAGACCACCCACCTGTTTGGAAAGAGGACCAGATGCTGCTTTGGAGACAGGGCATTTTTCACTAATTGAAATTTCACACCTGAAATCTGTGGAGTACAGATAAGTTTTCTTACAAGCACAATAGATGACCCTGACCGGCTCCAAAACCATTACATTTTATGACTAGCTCAGATGCCTGGCTAATGAATTCACTTCACAACAGCTATGCAACCAAACATGTTTTACATTTGACATTTCTAATAAGTGTAGAATCCCTGGCAGATCGCATCAAATCATTACATTTTTGCGGCATTGTTCCGCTGTCCGTGGAAAGGTGGCGTTGGCGTTAACAGCCTCACAACTTCTGTCCAAGCTGTCATTTGTCCTTTCTGCGTTGCTCTGGACTTTGTTGTTCCAATGGTCCACAGACACTTCACCTCAACCTCACTGTGAAGATTGCTGATGTCATCGTCAGTGAAATTCTGAGTTCTCTTCATCATCACAAATATGTTTGCTCCTTCCATTTCACTTTGTTTTATAAATAAAATTATTGAAAACTCTTTTAAAGTTTTTAAAACTCTTTAAAATCTTTAAAATTATTAAAAAATCTTCAAATCCATGTAAAAGTCTTTAAAATTTTCTAAAAGTTTACAAAGTTCTTTAAACCTATAAAAAAAACTTACCATTAAGAATTACAACTTCTTTTTAATGCTGAAGGAGCTTCACAGTTTTTAAAGATGGGGGCATGGCCTATGCAAATATGGAATTTTGACTGGTCTTGTGGGCGGATCTCACTTACGAATGAAGGCTGTGGCTCTGCGCACGCTGCACTCCTGGGCAGCGTGATGTCATACGCTGTTGAGACAAAAAATGACTCTCCGTGTGGGGACAGACTGCAGGTAGGCGCCGATTTATGTTGCTGGTCAGAGGCGTTCGCCCGCGGGAAGCCTCCGACTGCAAATTCAGGGCTGGTGTCAGTATAAGTGACCATAACGCTGTCTGACTGTCCTAAAAACTAAACTGGTGCTCTGAGGTCCATTTAGGGAAGGAAACCTGCCGTCCTTACCCTGTCTGGGCGCCTATATGTGCCTCGAGTACCACAATAACGTGATTGATTCTAAACTATCCTCTGAAGTGATCCTAAAAGTCACTCAATTTGCTGAAACCCGCTACCAGCGGTTCAAGAAGAAGGCCCACGACCATCACCTTTTCTCAGGCCAGCTAGGGATGGCCAATAAATGCCGAGTTTGCCAGCAACGCCCACATCTCCAAAACTATTAATAAGCAAACATTGTAAAGGTTAGATTGAAGTCTCCCTTGGTGACTGTGATATGAATCTGAGCTTCGAACAGGGTGTGGAGCAGAATAACTGTAAGGATTAGAGCGAAAAATCTCTGTTGGTGGACTTTGCTCAGGGTGTATTTGTTAACAGGACAAACATTCAACTGAGTAACCTAAGAAGGTGCTGCGGTACAAGGTAGGAACACAACAAATTATGAGAGCATGTATATTATGGGTTTAAAAAACTTATGATCTGTAAATCTGTACATTTATCCCAGATATATAGTTTTGGAATTGAAAGGCACCGTGTGTTGCTGCATCATTCTTTTTTAAAAAGGCGAGGGATGATCTATTTGAGGCGCTTAAGATGACTAAATGACGTGTTATTTTGAAAGGGTAGATAGAGAGAAACTTGTTTTCCTCTGGTGAAGAAGTCCAGAACAAGGGGGCATGAACTTAAATTAGAGCTAGGCAGTTCAGGCCGCACCTCTTCAGACAAAGGGTGGTGGGAATCTGGAACTCTCTCCCCCAAAAAGCTGTTGAGGCTGGCGATCAATTGAACGTTTCAAAGCTGAGATTGATAGATTTTTGTTGAGTAAAGGCATCAAAGGTTATGGAACCAAGGTGGGTGGATGGAGTTAAGATACAGATCAGCCGTGAATTAATTGAATGGAGGTACAGGCTCGAGTGGCTGAACAGCTCCTGTTTCTATATCCCTGTCCCTAAGTCCCTATGATCCGAGGTCACTGTGTCCCTCTTTCAATCTGCCCCTATGTCTCTATATCCCTAAGTTCCTAAGTTCCTATGTCCCTCTTTCACTCTGACCCCTGTCATTATGTCCCTCTTTAACTCTGACTCTATATCTCTAAATCCCTATATTACTATGCCTCTCCGTCCATATGTCCCTCTGTCTGTATGTCCCTCAATCACTCTGTCTCTATGTCTCTATATCTATATGTTCCTATGACCCTTTGTCCCTATGGCCCTTTGTGCCTCTGTCCCCCTATTCCTATGTCCCACCTTCCCTCTGTCACCCTGTCCCTATGTCCCCCCTTCCCTCTGTCCGCTTGTCCCTATTACCCTCTTCTCCTCTGTCCCAATGTCTCTATGTCTCTAAGTCCCAATATCCCTTTGTCCAATTTTCACTATGTCGGTATGTCTCTACGTCCTTCTGTCCCTCTGCCCCCTTTCCCCTGGTACCACTGCCCTCTGTCCCCGGTACCTCTGCCCTCTGTCCCCCGGTACCTCTGCCCCATGTAGCTCTGATCCCTGTCCCCGTATCTCTGCCCTCTGCCCCCCCTGTACCTCTGCCCCGTCCCCCTGTCTCTCTGTCTCCGTCCCCATATACCTGTGCCCCCTGTCCACATGTACCTATGTTGCTGTGCCTCTATTTCCCTATGTCCTTCAGGGCCTCTGTAGCCAAACCCCCGTGTCATGCCCCTCTGTTGCCCAGACACCATCCCCCTGCCTCCATGTGCCTCTGTCCCTCTGCAAGATGTCCCTCTGTCCCCTGTCCCTCTGCCCCTGTCCCCCTGTCCCTCTGTTTATATGCTTGTGTTTCCATATGTCCTTCTGTCCCTTTGTTGCGCTGGCCCACTGTCCCTTGTACGTCTGCCCCTGTCCCCATGTCCCTCTTTCCCTCTGATCACATCCCCCTGTCCCTCTGCCCCCCGTCCACTGTCTCTCTGACCCCGTCTCCATGTACCTCTACCCCCTGTCCCCATGTACCTCTGTTGCTATGCCTCTATATCCCTATGTCCTTCTGTCCATCTGTTGCCCTGCCACCTCCCCCCTTTGCCATGTCCCTAAGACCCTCTTTCCCACTGTCCCTATGTCACATGTCACTATGTCCCTTAGTCAAAATGCTACATTTCAGGGTTTGCATGGCGACCAACACCTCCACTCATCACTCGAAGATCAAATAAAAGGCGTGTTTTGAAAATGACCCTAAAGGAAATAATGGTACCAGGTCTGATCACTGGTCCCAGCTGTCTTACATAGACATAGAAACATAGAAGATAGGAGCAGGAGTAGGCCATACGGCCCTTCGAGCTTGCTCCGCCATTCAATGTGATCATGGCTGATCATCCAAATTCAGCACCCGGTCCCTGCTTTCTCCCCATACCCCTTGATCCCTTTAGCCTTGAGAAATATATTCTAAATTGGGGGAAGGCCGATTTTAATAGGATAAGGCAGGATCTGGCCAAAATGGACTGGGATCAGCTACTTGTAGGAAAATCCGCATCGGAGCAATGGGAGGTTTCAGAAGGGAGATTGAGATCATACAATGGCAACATGTTCCCGTAAAGGTCAAGGGTGGTTCCAAAAACCACAGGGAACCTTGGATGTCAGGGGATATACGAGAATGGATTAGGAAAAAAAGGAGGGCTTTTGGTAGATACAAAAGGCTAAAGACGGAGGAAGCCCTAGAGGAGTACAAAAAGTGCAGGGGGATACTTAAAAAAGAAATTAGGAGATCAAGGAGGGGCCATGAAATAACACTGGCGAGCAAAATAAAGGAAAATCCAAAGATGTTTTATAAGTATATTAAGGGTAAGAGGATAACGAGGGAAAAAATAGGGCCCATTAGGGACAAAAGTGGCAATCTGTGTGTGGAGCCGGAAGATGTAGGAGGGGTTCTAAATGAATTTTTTGCATCTGTTTTCACTATGGAGAAGGACGATGTAGACATAGAAATAGGGCGGGGGGACTGTGATATGCTCAAACATATTAACATCGAGAGGGAGGAGGTATTGGCGGCTTTAGCTGGCCTAAAAATGGATAAATCCCCAGGCACGGATGAAATGTATCCCAGGCTGCTGTGTGAGGCAAAGGAGGAGATTACGGGGGCTCTAACACATATATTCAGGACCTCTCTGGCCACAGGGGATGTGCCAGAGGACTGGAGAACCGCTAATGTAGTACCATTATTCAAGAAGGGTAGTAGGGAAAAACCGGGGAACTCCAGGCCAGTGAGCCTAACATCAGTGGTAGGAAAATTATTGGAAAAAATCCTGAGGGACAAAATTTGTCTCCACTTGGAGAGGCAAGGATTAATCAGGGATAGTCAACATGGCTTTGTCAAGGGAAGATCATGTCTGACTAATTTGATTGAATTTTTTGAGGGGGTGACTAGGTGTGTGAATGAGGGTAACGCAGTGGATGTGGTATACATGGATTTCAGTAAGGCCTTCGATAAAGTCCCGCACAGGAGACTGGTCAAGAAGGTAAGAGCCCATGGAATCCAGGGTGCCTTGGCACATTGGATACAAAACTGGCTTAGTGGCAGAAGGCAGAGGGTGATGGTCGAAGGTTGTTTTTGTGACTGGAAGCCTGTGGCCAGTGGGGTACCACAGGGATCAGTGCTGGGTCCCTTGCTGTTTGTGGTCTACATTAATGACTTGGATATGAATGTAAAGGGTATGATCAGTAAGTTCGCGGATGATACAAAAATTGGTAGGGTGGTAAATAGCGAGGAGGGTAGCCTCAGTCTGCAGGACGATATAGATGGGTTGGTCAGATGGGCGGAACAGTGGCAAATGGAATTTAACCCGGAAAAGTGCGAGGTAATGCACTTTGGGGGGACTAACAAGGCAAAGGAATACACAATGAATGGAAAGACCCTAGGCAAGACGGAGGGTCAGAGGGATCTGGGTGTGCAAGTACACAGATCCCTGAAGGTGGCGGAACAGGTGGATAAGGTGGTAAAAAAGGCATATGGGATACTTGCCTTCATTAGCCGAGGCATTGAATATAAGAGCAAGGAGGTTATGATGGAGCTGTATAAAACACTGGTTAGGCCACAGCTGGAATACTGTGTGCAGTTCTGGTCGCCACACTACAGGAAGGATGTGATTGCGTTAGAGAGGGTGCAGAGGAGGTTCACCAGGATGTTACCAGGGCTGGAGCGCTTCGGCTATGAAGAGAGACTGGGCAGATTGGGTTTGTTTTCCTTGGAGCAGAGGAGGCTGAGGGGGGACATGATTGAGGTGTACAAAATTATGAGGGGCATAGATAGGATGGATGCTGAGGAGCTTTTTCCCTTAGTAGAGGGGTCAATAACTAGGGGGCATAGATTCAAGGTAAAGGGCGGGAGATTTAGAGGGGATTTGAGAAAGAACTTTTTCACCCAGAGGGTGGTTGGAGTCTGGAACTCACTGCCTGAAAGGGTTGTGGAGGCAGAAACCCTCACAACATTTAAGAAGCATTTGGATGTGCACTTGAAATGCCATAGCATACAAGGCTACGGGCCAAATGCTGGAATATGGGATTAGATTAGGCAGGGCTTGATGGCCGGCGCGGACACGATGGGCCGAAGGGCCTCTATCCGTGCTGTATTACTCTATGACCCTATGACTCTATATCCAACTCCTTCTTGAATATATTTAATGAATTGGCCTCTACTGCCTTTTGTGGTAGAGAATTCCACAGGTTCATCACTCTCTGGGTGAAGAAATTCCTCCTCATTTCTGTCCTAAATGTCCTACCCCTTATCCCTAGACTGCGACCCGTGGTTCTGGACTCCCCAACCATCGGGAACATTCTTCCTGAATCTAGTCTGTCCAGTCCTGTCAGAATTTTATAAATTTCAATGAGATCCCCTCTCATTCTTCTAAACTCCAGCGAGTACAAGCCCAATCGATCCAATCTCTCCTCATACGTCATTCGTGCCATCCCAGGTATCAGCCTGGTGAATCTTCGCTGAACTCCTTCCATGGCAAGAACATCCTTCCTCAGATAAGGCGACCAAAACTGCACACAATACTTAAGATGTGGTCTCACCAAGGCCCTGTACAACTGCAGCAAGACATCCTTGTTCCTGTACTGAAACCCTCTCCCTGCGAAGGCCAACATACCATTTGCCTTCTTAACCGCCTGCTGCACCTGCATGCTTACCTTCAGCAACTGGTGCACAAGGACACCCAGGTCTCGTTGCACTTCCCCTTCTCCCAATCTATTGCCATTCAGATAATAATCTGCCTTCCTGTTTTTGCCACCAATGTGGATAACCTCACATTTATCCACGTCTTATCACAAACTGGGTGGTTGAGTAAATCTAGGAATGGAGTAGGGGACATTTAGCATTCCCTTATTTTTCCATGTCTGGTACCCTTGCAGTTGCCCCTGTGCTGATTAACTGCTCTGTTTAAAAATCTTTGAGCAGGAAACATGCTGATGGCTCCAACTATCCATGAACTGGCCTGCGCTTGCGGGGCACATTGCTGCTAGGCTTCAGTTTGTGGGCAAACAATACAGAACCCCATTTCTATAGTGCTATTCACGAACTCATGGCGTCCCAAAGTGCTTTACAGCCAATTAAGTACTTTATTTGCTTTAATGTCGGGAAATGTGGCAGCCACTTTCCACACTCCAAGCTCACACATAAAGCAATGTGATATTGACAATCTGTATTTGTGTTGTTAGTTGATGGATAAATATTGGTCCTGGACATTGGCTATTAGTGCCCTCTTCTTCTTCAAAATAGTGCTGTGGAATCTTTTATCTCCAAGTGAGAGGGCAGACCCGGGCAGGGTTTAATATCACATCCGGACATGGCACCAGCGACAGTGCAGTGAGCTGATTGGTCTCAGTTCACCTCGGTAGTGACTCTGAGTGTCAGTCTGGCTTTTTGTTCTCAAACTTTCTGTAGTGAGACTTGAACCCATGACCTTCTGACATGGCGTGAGAACTCTATAATGAAAACAGTGGAGAGACAAGCAAAGTTAATGTTTCCAGTAAATGACCTTTCGCCACATAGTAAGCCAAGAGCGACATTCACTAATCCAATTTGGAGTTGGCTCCATGTGTCAGTCATTCTTCGTGTGATAATGAAATTCCTGATGACATCTGTCAATTGCTTTAGGCCGAGAAACAACTCTGACTTTATGGAGCTTGCGGAGGGTTTGGAATTGCACCTGGAACGTCGACTCTATTTTCTCTCCATGGATGTTGCCTGGCCTGCTGAGTTTTTCCAGCATTTTCTGTTGTTATTTTTAAATTGCATTACCCGTGCCCCTAGTGGCAGTCGCTGTTAATGCTTTGGAATATCCTCATTCTCAGACCTTAAATCGAGAGAGGAATTCAATAGTCCAGCTGGATAAAGTTAAGGCTTCACTACAATGTAATTGATGTTTATGGGACCTTGCTGTGCACACATTAGCTCACATGATACCCTATGTTACAACAGTGACTACACGTAAAGAAGTACGTCATTGGGTGTGAAGTGCGTTGGCAGGTCCTGACGTCTTTAAAGTTGCGATATAATTGCAAGTTCTTTCTTTCCTTCTAGAGGATAATATTTGTGTTACACGCATTCTCGTCTGCTTCCCAACAGATGGATTAGGAGAAATTGGCACCCTTAAGTTGTCTGTAAATGAGAGATTTGTGGAAAAATATTTAAATTATAACCTCAATAATGAAAATGGGAAGAAATGAAGAGAGATCTCAATAATTCTACCCAATATAATTTCATAACATCGAATTGTGATATCTACAAACTAATCTCATTGTTGGTGTAATGGTGCTGAATTAATCCACCAGATACAATTTGTCGATATTTAAATACCCTAACAAGAACAGATTATTTTTGATTAGATTCTCAGCAGGTGAACTATTGTGGCCGAGTGATTGAAAATGGAACCAAAACAATCCACATCGACAGATGGAAAAGGTGCAATTCGAAAAGTGATCAACTATATAACTGGCAATGGTAAGAGAGGAAAAGTAAAACAGGCAGGCATCAGAGTTATGGCTACATGAATGAGTAAGATGTTAACTTGGCTAACAGGATGCAGCACAGTAAAAGAGGAGCAGGAGTAGGCAGTCCAGATCCTGCAGCCTGTTACACAAGTCCAGGAGGAGGCCATTCAGCCCTTTGAGGCTCTTACATAGGAATAGGAGTAGGCCATTCTGCCCCTGGAACCTGTCACACAGGAACAGAAAGAGATCAGTCAGCCATTTGACCCTGTAACCTAGGAACAGGAGGACGCCATTCTTCCCCTGGAACATGTTGCATAGGAACAGAAGGAGGCCAGACATGCCCTCGACCCTGTTACATGGTAACAGGAAGAAGCCAGTTAGCCTTTTGAGTCTATTACATAGGAACAGGAGTAGGCCATTTAACTCCTCGAGCCTGTTGCACAGGAACAGGAGCAAACCATTTAGCCCTTCAAGCTTGTAACATCGATAAAGGATTAGGCCATTTAGCCCCTCAATCTGTTACATAGGAAGAGTGGGAGGCTCTTCAGCCCCTCAAAACTGTTACATGGGAACAAAAGAATAACATTCAACTCTCGGAGTCTGTTACATAGGAGCAGGAGTATACCATTCAGCCTCTCAACCCTGTTGCATAGGAATATGAGTCGACCATTCAGCCCCTGGAGTCTGTTACATAGGAACAGGAGTAGGCCATTCAGCCCCTAATGCCTGTTAAATAGGAACAGGAGTAGGCCAGTCAGCCCCTGGAGTCTGTTACATAGGAGCAGGAGTAGGTCAGTCAGCACCTGGAGTCGTTTACACATTCAGCCCTCGAACATGTTCCACCATTCAGTCAAGTCATGGCTGATCTGTATAATAATTCTATTTAGACATTTTATTACGTGAGATAAAGAAAACGTTGTTTATGGCCAATTTAAAAGTTGTGCCAATCGGTTGACATTAATAGTTATTTGTACTAATATTCCTATAAATAGGTCAGTCATATTTTGTAAATTGCTATTTTCATTCACGTTCACTTATTTTTTTTATAGCTGAGGATAAACATGGAATCAAACAAACACTGGACAGTTACAGTGACACGGAGTTAAACATTATCACCCAGTTCTACCGTCAGAGATTAGAGGAGGCGATTTTGGAACTGGTGGAAAATATCGCCCTGGCACTTATGGCCGCAGATTCGTTGAGTGGCGACGAATATGGGGTAGGTTGGATTACACGAGTCCTGTGTTATACCAATTTTGTGTTAATGTTTATTCGAATAGAAAGCTCATTTTGAATCAAGGGTAAAGTATCAATTAGTTCTTGTGTAAATTGGGTGTTAGCCAATTGGTCGCCCATTATATGCCCTGCCCGATTTACTTCATTTAGGTGCACCACTGCTCTACTCCCCAAACACCTCCAACATGCCCAGCATTCACCAGCTAAGACAGCTGGTTGGCAGTCAACTGCTGGACCCTTCCCCATGTGTCTAACTATGCACCAGGAAATGCGCGGATCAACTCCAGAGTGATTGGCTCACTAGTCTTTCCTCAGCTTCTCTTGAAATCTTACCACAAGCTGTATTGGAGTTTGCATTCAGCTTCGATGGAATAATGTTGGATGCTGAAAATGAGACATGTGTAATCAAGCTGTAGAGCAAATACCCGCAATAAAAGATTGAGGAAACTCTGCTGCAAGTGTGTAATGCTGCACCTGAACTTCCTCACTGTTTGTGCTGATCTTTCAATCCATGCCTGTGGTAAACCACTGTTATACCTGCCTGTGTGTGTGTTTGTATTCCACTGTGTACATGTCTGTACATGCCTCGGCTGACTCCTCCCACGAGTCCAGGTATAAAGGTGACTGCTCCACAGTCCCTCTGTATTCTGGACTGGTCGACCACTCGAGGCACACCTTCATTCTCTTGTTAATAAAAGCCTGTTAGTTACTCGCTTAACCTCAGTCTTTTGAGTAATTGATAGCGCATCAATTTTATTAACAAGATTTTTTATAATGGAGAAGATCCTCACACCAGCATGCCTGGACTTAGACCATCGGGAGGCGGACGCATCCACCAAGTTTGCTCACTGACTTAAGTGCTTTGAAAGATTCCTGATCGCCTCCGCTGCAACGGTCAAATCGGATGAGGACAAACTGGATGTCCTGACCTCCAAAGTGAACCACCGAGCGTACTCGGTCATCCAGGACGCGACCTCATACACGGCTGCTCTCAAGCTCCTCAAGGACCAGTACACGTGCCCAGTGAACGAGGTGTACGCCAGGCACCTTGTGGGGAGTCGTAAACAACAACCTGGGGAATCGACCGAGGAATACCTTCAGGCACTGTCTGTGCTTGGCCGGGCCTGTGGTTGTAAGGATGTAAAGGCCGCCGTGTACACAGAGGAACTTATCCGGGACGCTTTTGTTGTGGGCCACAGGTCCAATTACACACGACAGCGACTGTTGGAGCAGAGTGACCTCGACAAGGCCTCTGAACTCGCACTATCATTGGACGCAGCCTACCGGGGCATGGATGCCTACTCCTCTGCACCGTGGACGCCGCGGGGAATGACAGCCTGGGACACGGTAGGACCGTCTCATAGCGCCGTGCCACCCCGGCCACATCCCAGCAACGGCCCAACTACCGCAGCAGTGTCCCAAGGCCAGAAATGCTACTTCTGTGGCCAGGCCAAACACCCCAGAGCGCGCTGCCCGGCGAAAAATGCGATCTGCTCGGGCTGCGGGAAGAAGGGACACTATGCCAGCGTCTGCAGGGCCAAAGCCACCCCGAACCCCAGCAGCGCCGCATGTGGGCTGGGCGGGCCGCCATCTTGGGCCTCCCCAGCCATGTGCGAACCACCGGAACAGCAGCCATTTTGGATGCCTCCAGCCACATGGGGATCATGGACATCGCCATCTTGGACGCCAGCCGGGACGCAGCAGGCCCCCAACACCGCCTCATCTGATACCCGCAGTGACACACCGACCCCTACGCTGGCCTCCGTTATGCTGGACCAAGCGAGACTGCACCAACTGGCCCGGTCCACAATGGACATTAAGGTAAATGGTCATGAAACAACCTGCCTTTTTGACTCTGGGAGCACGGAGAGCTTCATCCACCCCGACACAGTGCGGCGTTGCTCTCTCCCACTCCTGCCTGCGCACCAGCGGATTTCTATGGCCTCCGAGTCCCAGTCGGCGGACATTGGCGGCTACTGCGTGGTGACACTCTTAGTAGACGGGACTGTGTACGATAATTTTAAACTTCTGGTCCTGCCCCACCTCTGCGCTGCCGTTCTACTGGGGTTAGATTTTCAGTGCCACCTTAAAAGTGTTACGATGGCGTACGGTGGACCCCTCCCCCCACTCACAGTCCGCAGCCAGCAGCTTCCAAATTGCCTGCTGCGCACCAGGTGCAACATCTCCACACTCAGAGTCACCCCCCCCCCCACTGTTTGCTAACCTCACCCCCGACTGTAAGCCCATCGCCACAAAGAGCAGGCGATACAGTGCCGGGGACAGGGTTTTCATTAAAACCGAAGTGGAGCGGCTCCTGAAGGAGGGGATTATTGAGGGCAGCACCAGCCCCTGGCGAGCCCAGGTTGTGGTCGTTAAGACCGGCGAGAAGCAGCGCCTGGTCATCGACTACAGCCAGACAATAAATCGCTACACCCTGCTGGACGCTTACCCACTCCCCCGCATAGCTGATATGGTCAACCAGATCGCGCAGTACCGCGTCTTCTCGACCATTGACCTGAAATCAGCGTACCACCAGCTCCCTATCAGCCCTGAGGACCGCCAGTATACTGCCTTTGAGGCAAACGGCCGCCTCTACCACTTCCTTAGGGTTCCCTTTGGCGTCACCAATGGGGTCTCCGTCTTCCAAAGGGAGATGGACCGGATGGTCGATCAAAATGCGTTGCAGGCCACTTTCCCATATCTGGACAATGTGACCATCTGTGGCCATGACTTGCAGGACCATGACGCAAACCTCGAAAAATTCCTCTGCACCGCCCAACTCCTGAACCTGACGTATAACAAGGAGAAGTTCATATTCCGCACAACCCGCCTCGCCATCCTTGGCTGTGTTGTGGAACACGGAGTCATCGGCCCCGACCCCGACCGGATGCGTCCCCTTATGGAACTCCCACTGCCCCACTGCTTCAAGGCCCTGAAGAGGTGCCTAAGGTTTTTCTCCTATTACGCCCAGTGGGTCCCCTACTATGTGGACAAGGCCCGTCCGCTGATCAAGTCCACCTCTTTTCCCTTGACGGCAGAGGCCCGCTTAGCCTTCCACCGTATCAAGGAAGACATTGCCAAAGCCACCATGCATGCAGTGGACGAATCCATCTCCTTCCAGGTGGAAAGCGACGCGTCCGACTTTGCCCTGGCCGCTACCCTTAATCAGGCGGGGAGACCCGTGGCCTTCTTTTCACGAACCCTCCAGGGCCCGGAGACCAGACACTCCGCTGTTGAGAAGGAGGCCCAGGCTATTGTGGAGGCTGTGCGTCATTGGAGGCACTACCTGGCCGGAAAACGATTTACCCTGCTCACAGACCAGCGTTCAGTTGCTTTTATGTTTAACAACAAGCAGAGGGGCAAAATCAAAAACGACAAGATCTTGAGGTTGAGAATCGAACTTTCCACCTACAACTACGAGATCTTGTACCAGCCCGGGAAGCTCAATGAACCCCCGGATGCTCTATCGCGTGGCACCTGCGCCAGCGCACAGATCGATAGACTGCGGGCCCTCCACAATGACCTCTGCCACCCGGGGGTCACCAGGTTCTTCCACTTCATCAAGGCCCGCAACCTGCCTTACTCCATTCAGGAGGTCAGGACCATGACCAGGAACTGCCAAGTCTGCGCTGAGTGCAAACCGCACTTTTATAGACCAGACAGGGCTCACCTGATAAAAGCCACTCGCCCCTTCGAGCGCCTGAGCGTTGATTTTAAAGGGCCTCTCCCCTCCTCCGACCGCAATGTGTACTTCCTCAACATTATTGATGGGTACTCCCGTTTCCCGTTCGCCATCCCCTGCCAGGACATGACCAGTGCCACGGTCATTAAATGTCTGAATGACCTCTTCACCCTGTTCGGTTTCCCCAGCTATATCCATAGCGACCGGGGCTCATCGTTTATGAGCGACGAACTCCGTCAGTACCTGCTCGCTAGGGGTATTGCCACAAGCAGGACCACCAGTTACAACCCCCGGGGGAACGGACAGGTGAAAAGACAGAATGCGACAGTTTGGAAGGCCGCCCTGCTAGCCTTAAAGTCTAGGGGCCTTCCGACCTCCCGCTGGCAGGATGTGCTCCCCGATGCGCTCCACTCTATTCGGTCACTGCTCTGCACTGCCACTAATGCCACCCCTCATGAGAAAATGTTTGTCTTCCCAAGGAAGTCCACATCGGGGACATCGCTACCGCCATGGCTGATGTCCCCAGGGCCGGTCCTACTGAGAAGACACGTGAGGACCCATAAAATGGACCCCCTGGTCGAGAGGGTCGACCTCCTCCACGCCAACCCCCAGTATGCTTACATTGCGTACCCGGACGGGCGGGAGGACACAGTCTCCATACGAGACCTCGCACCCTCGGGGGCCCCAGTAACCCACTACCCACTACCACCGCCCCCACGATCCAATATCCAATCCCAGCAGACGGCACGCCTGGGCCCCGCGACCCGCTCGACACCCACGAGGACTACACACCAGTGCCCCAGCCTACGCGGGACTCGACGCCGGAAGCTTCACTACCCCTGCCGTCGCCACATCGATCACAGCGGCAGACAAGACCTCCGGAGAGACTCCAATACACAAACTTTTAATACACTTCACCACGCTGGACTCATTTTTAAACAAGGGGTGAATGTGGTAAACCACTGTTATACCTGCCTGTGTGTGTGTTTGTATTCCACTGTGTACATGTCTGTACATGCCTCAGCTGACTCTTCCCACGAGTCCAGGTATAAAGGTTACTGCTCCACAGTCCCTCTGTATTCTGGACTGGTCGACCACTCGAGGCACACCTTCATTCTCTTGTTAATAAAAGCCTGTTGGTTACACGCTTAACCTCAGTCTTTTGAGTAATTGATTGCGCATCAGGAGCTTTACTCTGTATCTAACCCATGCTGTACCTGCCCTGGGAGTGTTTGATGGGACAGTGTAGAGGGAGCTTTACTTTGTATCTAACCCGTGCTGTACCTGCCCTGGGAGTGTTTGATGGAACAGTGCAGAGGGAGCTTTACTCTGTATCTAACCCGTGCTGTACCTGCCCTGGGAGTGTTTGATGGGACAGTGTAGAGGGAGCTTTACTTTGTATCTAACCCGTGCTGTACCTGCCCTGGGAGTGTTTGATGGGACAGTGTAGAGGGAGCTTTACTCTGTATCTAACCCGTGCTGTACCTGCCCTGGGAGTGTTTGACGGGACACTGTAGAGGGAGCTTTACTCTGTATCTAACCCGTGCTGTACCTGCCCTGGGAGTGTTTGACGGGACAGTGTAGAGGGAGCTTTACTCTGTATTTAACCCCGTGCTGTACCTGCCCTGGGAGTGTTTGATGGGACAGTGTAGAGGGAGCTTTACTCTGTATCTAACCCATGCTGTACCTGCCCTGGGAGTGTTTGATGGGACAGTGTCGAGGGAGCTTTACTCTGTATCTGACCTGTGCTGTACCTGCCCTGGGAGTGTTTGATGGGACAGTGTAGAGGTAGCTTTACTTTGTATCTAACCCGTGCTGTACCTGCCCTGGGAGTGTTTGATGGGCAAGTGTAGAGGGAGCTTTACTCTGTATCTAACCCGTGCTGTACCTGCCCTGGGAGTGTTTGATGGGACAGTGTAGAGGGAGCTTTACTCTGTATCTAACCCCGTGCTGTACCTGCCCTGAGAGTGTTTGATGGGACAGTGTAGAGGGAGCTTTACTCTGTATCTAACCCGTGCTGTACCTGCCCTGGGAGTGTTTGATGGGACAGTGTAGAGGGAGCTTTACTCTGTATCTCACCCTGTGCTGTGTCTGCCCTGGGAGTGTTTGATGGGACAGTGTAGAGGGAGCTTTACTCTGTATCTAACCTGTGCTGCACCTGCCCTGGGAGTGTTTGATGGGACAGTGTAGAGGGAGGTTTACTCTGTATCTAACCCATGCTGTACCTGCCCTGGGAGTGTTTGATGGGACAGTGTAGAGGGAGCTTTACTCTGTATCTAACCTATGCTGTACCTGCCCTGGGAGTGTTTAATGGGACAGTGTGGAGGGAGCTTTACTCTGTATCTAACCCGTGCTGTACCTACCCTGGGAGTGTTTGATGGGACAGTGTAGAGGGAGCTTTACTCTGTATCTCACCCCGTGCTGTACCTGCCCTGGGAGTGTTTGATGGGACAGTGTAGAGGGAGCTTTACTCTGTATCTAACCTGTGCTGTACCTGCCCTGGGAGTGTTTGATGGGACAGTGTAGAGGGAGCTTTACTCTCTATCTAACCTGTGCTGTACCTGCCCTGGGAGTGTTTAATGGGACAGTGTAGAGGGAGCTTTACTCTGTATCTAACCCGTGCTACACCTGCCCTGGGAGTGTTTGATGGGACAGTGTAGAGGGAGCTTTACTCTGTATCTAACCCCGTGCTGTACCTGCCCTGGGAGTGTTTGATGGGACAGTGTAGAGGGAGCTTTCCTCTGTATCTAACCCCGTGCTGTACCTGCCCTGGGAGTGTTTGATGGGGACAGTGTAGAGGGAGATTTACTCTGTATCTAACCCCGTGCTGTACCTGCCCTGGGAGTGTTTGATGGGACAGTGTAGAGGGAGCTTTCCTCTGTATCTAACCCCGTGCTGTACCTGCCCTGGGAGTGTTTGATGGGGACAGTGTAGAGGGAGCTTTCCTCTGTATCTAACCCGTGCCCTGGGAGTGCTCAATACTAACACTGTTTTCATTCCCCATACCGATGACGCTCACCTTGAAGAGTGCAACATTCACATTTTTAAACTGAATTAATAAATGCAATCAGATATTTTAATTATTGGTGGAATTATTTCCCTACAAGGGGCGAAACTTTTTATATAAATAATGTTTATATGTGCAAGGGGAACTAAAACATGCAGCCAAGTAACTCCGTATGCAACTTACGGCACAGTCGGTGGGTCTTGTATCAATACATCCCGCACTTCATATCTTGGTTTCACTGGATTCAACTCATTAATTTTAATCCTGGTCATGTTCCCTTGTAGACCGTACACTTCAAGTAGTAGAGGAACCTGCAAAGGTGCAGACACACACACACACACACACACTGACACGTGCATACAACTCCAGGAGGGACTGGTCAATAGAGAAGAAAGTCCGACATGGCTCGAAGTAATTTTTACCCCCCACCCCCCCACTCTAGTTTTCTTCCTTGCTTTGCGGAGGATGTGTTGTTGGTTGAGGTTCGGTTCCATTCCGTAAGCACCATCGAGGTCGAGGGTTAAACGTGCTAACAGTACAAATACAAGCGGGACCCAGAACCATCTCCAGTCGCTCTTCCTCCCCTCTTTGCTTCACTCAGCCCTTCCTTCCCTTTCCAGTTCTGACCACCGTTTCAAGAAGGCAGTGGGTGGATTTCTGGAGAAGGAGGTGATCACAGGAGATGGAAGGCACAAGTAAATCATCCTGGACAATGGTCAGCGGGTTTGGGGCTTTGCCCGATGACCCGTGAGGGACAAGATTTTTCCACAGACGATTTTGGAACTGGCTACAGGTCCTTGTGCTTTTGCCAGGGGGTGGGGATAGAGTCAGCTGGAGGATGGGGCAACATGCGTGAGCCCAGTTTACATAAACAGAACGGGTCTCCACCTAAAACATTCAGCTATCTTTTCAAAGGCTGCCAAAGCATAGAACGATACCGCACAGGAGGAGGCCATTCGACCCATTGTGCCTGTGCCGGCTCTTTGAAAGAGTTCTCCAATTAGTCCCACTACCCCCTGCTCTTTCCCCACAGCCCTGCACATTTCTCCTTTTCAAGTATTTATCCAATTCCCCTTTTGAAAGTTACTATTGAATCTGCTTCCACCGCCCTTTCAGGCACCGCGTTCCAGATCACAACAACTCGCTGCGTAAGGTTTAAAGTAATTGGTGGAAGGTTTAGAGGGGATTTGAGGGGAAATTTCTTCACCCAGAGGGCGGTGAGGGTCTGGAACTCACTGCCTGAAAGGGTGGGAGAGGCAGGAACCCTAACCACATTTAAGAAGTGGCTCAGTGATGATTCTCCAATTTGATCAGTTGAAGAGCCTCACTGTTTCACAGAAGCCACAGACCCCCGTAGAGGGCACCGCGCATGGATCAGTCACTGGATTAGGGCAAGTCTGCACTCTAAAGCCTGTCAAACCTTTGTTGTCAGCTGTCAGCGAGGTGAATGACAAGTGCCATTCCTTAGCCGCTGGCTGTAAAATCCGTGCCATTAATTAATGCTGTGCCTAAAATTCTGGGCTTAATTGTACAAATCGTTTAAAAATATTAATTGCTAGAAATTTGTGTTTATGACACTTTAGCCTGCAGGTCGTGAGTTCAAAGACTCACATCAGAGACTCGAGCCCTATAATCCAGGCTGACACACCCCAATGCCAGTTCTGAGGGAGCACTGCAGTGTCAAAGATGGCTTCTTTCAGATGAGATATTAACCTGTCCTGTCAGGTGAAGGTGAACAATTTCATTTCACTGCTTCCGAAGTTGAGCTTGGGAGTTCTCCCAAGTTTTCTGGGGAGAATATTTATCCCTAAACCAACATCACTAAAAATCTGATTATCTGCCGTTATCACATTATCTGGTTATATGCATTACAGTTGCAGCACTTCCTGCAATACAATGACGAGTACTTTTCAAATGTACCTTATTGGCTGTAAAGCCCATTGCGATGTTCTGCATGATGAATGACTTTATATAAATTAAAGTATTTATTGTTACATTCTTTGTTTTGCTTTCTTCCTTCATGCACTTCCTTTACTCCTTTCTTTCATTCATTTAATCTTCGCTTGTTTTTTTTCTTTCTGACCTTCCTTCTTTCTTTCTTTCATTCTTTCCTTAATTCCTTCTTATTGCAGTTCGTCAGTAAACTGGCAAAGCATCAACGCAGAAAGGAAGCAACTCGATACCTTCTAGAAACGGTGACTGAAAAGGAAGGACCGGCAGAAAGGACACTGTGGGAAACGTTGGTGAAAATGCAGGGGGCGAGGCCAAAACTGAAACGCATTTTGAAAGAAATCCAGATAAAAGGTATTGCCTGAACAACTATTTGTACTACCAAACTAATGTAGGTATTTTACTAGATTTCCCAGAGCTAAACTCCATACTAATTAGATGAATCACCTTTACTAGGTTCTAGTCTACTTCATAATGCACGCGGCAGTCAGCTGGAAGAGAAGCTATCAGGAGATCTAAAAGGTAAGTGAATGGCCAGTTTCTGAAATAATCATAGAATGATACAGTACAGAAGAAGGCCATTACAGGCCTTTGTGGCTCTGCCGGAATCAGATAAATAGATCAATCAACTTTATATGATGATCTCCAACAGTAACTGTAAGGTGTATTGAAACTTAATACACTAAGGGGGTGAACACCGACTTGGGCGGGGGTGTAAATTGGACTGCCGCAAGTTATACACCCCATGCCCGATATTAAGTTCATTTGAAGTATATTCAATGGCAGATGCGATACCCGCCTGAGCTGTGTCGCTGCCCAAGTATACTTTCACCCCACTGGCACTGAATATCTCCAGTTTCTGATGCCCATGTGGCAGTATGGAGCTGTACCAGTGAGAAAGGCCTCAGCTTTTTATCCGGCATGTTCCCAGTGTGCCAAAGTAAAGTCACAACTGTTTTGTCCTTTGTTCATACTTGAGATGTTGTTGTTGATGGCCAGGCCGGACATTATTGTGCAGCCCTAATTTCCTATATACAACTGAACCCCTCGCTTGGCCCACTTAAGAGAAACTTCAGGAGATGGACAGGTTGGTGTTGGACTGGAGTCAGATATAGGCCCAGGCAGGGAAAGACTGCAACCAGATATAGGTCCTGACTGGGTAAGGACGGGTGTCACATAAAAGCCCAGTCTGGGCAAGGACAGAACTTACATACATGCCCAGGTTGGGTAAGGACTTGTGTCGCATATAGTCGCAGACTGGGTAAGGACTGGAATCATATATAGTCTAAGAATCGGTAAGGAATGGAGTCATATATAGGCACTGACCGGCTAAGGACTCGAGTCACTTATAGGTCGAGACCAGAAATGAATTGGAGACACATATAGGCACAGATTGGATAACGACTGGAGTCAAATTTCAGTACAGGGAGAACAAGGACTGCAATAACATATAGGTCAAGATTGGCTAAGGACTGAAATCACATATAGTCCCAGACTGGGTCAGGACTCGAGTCACATATAGGCACAGACTTGGTAAGGACTGGAGCCATATAAAGGCCCAGACTGGGTAAGAACTGGACTCACATTTCGGTCCAGACTGGGTAAAGACTGGAGTCACATATAGGCCCATACTGGGTAAGGATTGGATTCATATAAACGCCCAGACTGGGTATGAACTGGAGTCACATATAGGCCCAGACTGGGAAAGAACTGAAGTCACATATAGGCCCAGTCTTGGTAAGGACTGGAGTCACATATAGGCCCAGACTGGGTAATGACAGGAGTCACATATAGGCCCAGACTCAATAAGGACTGGAGTCACATGTTGCCACAGACTGGGTAAGGGCTGTAGTCACATATAGCCCCAGATTGGGTAAGGATTGGAGTCACATATAGCCCCAAATTGGGTAAGGATTGGAGTCACATATAGCCCCAGAGTGGGTAAGGACTGGAGTCACATGAAGGCACAGACTGGGTAAGGGCTGGAGTCACAGATAGGCCCAGAATGGGTAAGAACTCGAGTCACAGATAGGCCCAGACTGGTTAAGGACTGGAGCCACATATAGGCCCAGATTGGGTAAGGACTGGAATCATTTTTAGGTCCAGACTCAGTAAGGACTGGTGTCACATATAGGCCCAGACAGGATAAAGACTGCATCACATCTAATTCCAGACTGGGTAAGAACTGGAGTCATACATAGCCCCAGACTCGACAAGGACTGGAATCATATATAGGCCCAGACTGGGTAAAGACAGGAGTCACATATAGGCCAAGATTCGGGAAGGACTGGAATCATACATAGGCCGCAAATGGGTACGGAATAGAGTCACTTGTAGGTACAGACTGGGTAAAAACTGGAGTCACATATAGGCCCGGACTCAGTAAGGACTGGAGTCACATGTAGGTAGAGACTGGGTGAGGACTGTAGTCACATATAGGCCTGGACTGGGTAAAGACTGGAGTCACATGTAGGCCCAGACTGAGTAAGGTCTGGAGTCACATATAGGCCCAGACTGGGCAAGGACTGGAGTCACATATAGGCCCAGACTGAGTAAGGTCTGGAGTCACATATAGGTCCAGACTGGGCAAGGACTGAAGTCACATATAGGCCCGGACTCAGTAAGGACTGGAGTCACATGTAGGTAGAGACTGGGTGAGGACTGGAGTCACAAACAGGCCCGGACTGGGTAAAGACTGGAATCACATATAATCCCAGACTGGGTGAGGACTGGAGTCGCATATAATCCCTGAGTGGGTAAGAACTGGAGTCACATAAAGGCCCAGAGTGGGTAAGGACTGGAGTCACATAAAGGCCCAGAGTGGGTAAGGACTGGAGTCACAGAAAGGCCCAGAGTGGGTAAGGACTGGAGTCACATAAAGGCCCAGAGTGGGTAAGGACTGGAATCACAGAAAGGCCCAGAGTGGGTAAGGACTGGTCCAAAGATGTGCGGGTTAGGTTGATTGGCTATGATAAATTGACCCTTAGTGTTAGGGGGATTAAATACGTGGGGTTACGGGGATAGGGTGGGATATGTGTTGGTGTAGGGGTTGCGGGGAATTGGGTGGGATATGTGTCGGTGTAGGCTCGATGGGCCGAAATGGCCTCTATCTGCACTGTGGGGTTTCTGTGATTCTGTGATTCTGTGACTGGAGTCACATAAAGGCCCAGAGTGGGTAAGGACTGGAGTCACATAAAGGCCCAGAGTGGGTAAGGACTGGAGTCACATATACGCCCAGATTCGGAAAGGACTGGAGTTCCATGGAGGCACAGACTGGGTAAGGACAACAGGTGTCCTGCCCTAAAAGGACATTACTGAACCAGATATGTTTTTATGACAAGCAGACAGATTCATGGTCACTTTTTTTTTAATTGATGCCGGAATTTCGTTCCTGATGGTTATCCTGTGACTCTCTACTGACACTGTATATATATTAGAAGCTGCTCAGTTGGACAAGGCTGCGATAAGATTAATTGAATCCTTGGTTTTAGGGTAATAGGAACATAGGAATTGCTTGAGGACTCTTGCAAGCTAACAAAGGGAAAGAATATGAAACTAAACGAATATAGAAATGCATATTTGACCATTAAGGCAGTAAGTCAGAATGGTTCAGCACAGTATTCCTTTGTCTTGTAGCCACCAGCATTAAACGTTGTTCCCCTCACATGGCTAACTGTCATTTCTTCTACAGGGGTGTAAGTTCATCTTGGGCGGTAGTGTAAAGTGGGCGATATTGAATCAGCAGCTGGTTTTGTGCTCCATCAAAATAACTTTTCCACTGGGTGTAGGTTGATGATATGGTGATGATGTAAATTGGGAGATATCGAATCAGCCGTCAATTATATCCCCTCCCTGATTTCTCTTTCCACTGAAGTTAATGGTCGGTAAAATTGGTTGGGGTATATAACGGGCAACAATTCGGCATTGTCCATTTTAGAAGCTCTCCCGTAATTAAATGTAAACCCCAATGGAAAAGACAGCAGTTGTGGGGTGCACATTTTTATCAACGGTAGCGTAAAATGGGCGGCATCGCATTTAACACCCGTTATAGGCAAGGCCCAATACTGCCGTTAATGGCATTGAATATCAGGCAGAGTGTATAACGGGCGGTCGATCCGATATTGCACGTTACTGCAGAAGATGAATTTCTACCCCGTGGACTGTAAAATTGGCATACAATTCGCCCGTTTTGATTTACCTTATAAAACATCTGCCTATATGTTTCCCGGCCATTTTGGTGTCTAACAATATTAAAATAATGGCGATATTAATGGCATTCTTAATATTTCAATGAAAGACATCCAAAAGCAACACAAGGAACATCTCCTCTCCCAAAACGGGAAAGTGAGCAATGGCACAATCCGAGGAAGGGACATAACAAAGACCTTCTCAATCGTTGATCGATACACTGAACTGATAATCATTTCCTCTCTCCGCGAGCGGAGATTGATGGAACACGAGCTGCTGGCCAGAGGGAAGGACCACGAGGAGTGGCAGCAGAAGCACGTCAGCAGCGACCTTGAGAAAATCTGCATCGATCAATTATTCAGGAGTAGTTTCGGCCACTCCAGCCTGTCTGGGACCTCGGTGGTCAGCGGGGTGGCCAGGATTGGCAAGACCACCATGGTGGAGAAGATGGTTCATGAATGGGCCACAGGGAGAATCTATCCTCAGTTTCAATTTGTCTTTCATTTCAAAATCAGAAACCTCAACGCCATAAATGGGACCACTTCTCTGAAAGAAATAGTGCTGGATTCTTACCCTTATTTGGAAAAGGTACTTGGAGATATATGGATGAGGCCGGAATTTCTGCTCTTCGTGTTCGATGGGTTGGATGAGTTCCAACACACGGTAGATTTCACAGATCGTGGGGCAAATAAAGGCTCTGGGAACAGCTGTACCGGACCCGAATGGAGATGTCAAGTGTCCGATATTGTCCGCTCTCTGGTACAGCAACAGGTGCTAAAGGGTTGTTCTGTACTGGTCACAAGTCGGCCAACTGCTCTTGACTCACTGGAGCAGGCCAATATCAACCTCTGGGCCGAGATCCTGGGTTTCCTGGCCACCAAAAGGAAGGATTATTTCAAAAGGTTCTTCAGGAATGAGAAACTCGCCACCGATGTCTTCAAGCACGTGGAGGAGAATGAAATTCTGTACACCATGTGCTACAACCCTTCCTACTGCTGGATCTTGTGCTCTACCTTGGGCCCACTCTTCACTCAACCGGAGGGGAGAAGACCTCTCCCTAAAACCATCACCCAACTCTTTTCCAACTACATTTACAACCTCTTGAAAAACCACAGGCGAGATGTTGAGGACCAGCGAGCGGTGTTACTCCGAATCGGGGAGCTGGCCTATCAGGGAGTTTCCAACAGGGTCATTGTCTTCAATGAAGACCACTTCTGTCAACATCAGTTGGAGCCCAACAAGTTCATTTCCGGGTTTATGATGGAGATCCTGGAGAGAGATGACGCCACAAAAAATGTTGTGTACACGTTCCTCCACCTTACCATCCAAGAGTTCTTGGCGGCCCTTGCTCAGTACTTGACTCCAAGGCACCAGAACGTATTGGAGCTCCTTCAATGGGCTTTTAAGAAGGATGATGGTCGCTTTGAGATCTTTATCCGATTCTTGGTGGGTCTCTCATCGTCCACTTCAGCTCGGCAGCTGGAAGAGATCCTTGGCCCGCTGTCTCACCAAACCACCTGCCAGGTGATTGACTGGCTGAAGATCAACGTTCAGGCAGAGATCAAGAACATGGACAGGAACATGGGTAAAAGGCAGCTCCTAAACATGTTCCACTACCTGTGCGAGTCTCAGAACTTTGCTTTGGCCCAGAAGACCGTCGGATTGGTGGAGAGGCTGAACTTTGGGGACTCCAACCCACGGATCGCACTGAGATTGAGCCCGCTGGATTGTGCCGTGCTTTCCCACGTGGTGCAACTGTGCGCAACTGTTGAGGAGCTGAATTTGGAGAAGTGCTACATCCAGGAGGAAGGAATCAAGCGACTGGTCCCCGCGATGCACAAATGCAAAGTTCTGAGGTATTTATTAATGGGGGTGAAATTGAGCATGCTGGTGACGCAAAGCAGGTGGCATCTCATTGGTCGCCTGTTATAGGCTGCACCCGATATTCAGTTCCCTTGACTTTAATTTGGGGCACGGGAGCGTTCTCCGCCTTGCCAGATTTCCTCTGCTTCCTTCAACCTCAAAAGTTGTGGCACTGAGCCCCTGACACAGAGCAGGAAGATCCCAAGTTCCATTCACCGCCTGTGCTGAGTTGGCTGATCTGGCCAGGAGTGGCACAGAGATCCCCACACACAGAGCAGGAAGGTCCGAAGTTCCATCCACGGCCTGTGCTGAGTTAGCTGATCTCAACAGGTGTGGCACTCAGCCCCACACACAGAACAGGAAGGTCCTAAGTTCCATCCACGGCCTGTGCTGTGTTTGCTGAGCTCAACAGGTGTGGCACTCAGCCCCACACAAATACAGAACTGGACGGGGCTGGGTTCCATTTACGGGCTGTGCTGAGTAGTTGCTCTCATCCAGTGTAGGGCCGAGCCCCACACACAGAGCAGGAAGGGCCCAGGTTCCATCCCCTGCCTGTGCTGTTAGCGGATCTCATCCAGTGTAGGGCTGAGCCCCACACACAGAGCAGGAAGGGACCAGGTTCCATCCCCGGCCTGTGCTGTTAGCGGATCTCATCCATTGTGGGGCCGAGCCCTACACACAGAGCAGGAAGGTTCCAGGCTCCATCCCTGGCCTGTGCTGTCAGCGGATCTCATCCAGTGTAGGGCCGAGCCCCACACATAGAGCAGGAAGGGTCCAGGCTCCATCCCTGGCCTGTGCTCGGGGGAGTGGAGAATGGGGGATAGTGCTTGGGGGGAGTGGAGAATGGGGGATAGTGCTCGGGGGAGTGGAGAATGGGGGATAGTGCTCGGGGGAGTGGAGAATGGGGGATAGTGCTCGGAGGAGTGGAGAATGGGGGATAGTGCTCGGGGGGAGTGGGAAATAGGGGATAGTGCTCGGCAGGATTGGAGAATGGGGGATAGTGCTCAGGGGGAGTGGAAATGGGGGATAGTGCTCGGGGGAGTGGAGATTGGGGAATAGTGCTCGGGGGGAGTGGAGAATGGGGGATAGTGCTCGGGGGAGTGGAGATTGGGGAATAGTGCTCGGGGGGAGTGGAGAATGGGGGATAGTGCTCGGGGGAGTGGAGATTGGGGAACAGTGCTCGGGGGGAGTGGAGAATGGTGGTTAGAGCTCGGGTGGAGTTGACAATTGAGGATAGTGCTAGCAGGAGTGGAGAATTGGGGATAGTGCTGGGGAGAGTGGAGAATGGGGATAGTGCTCGGGGGGAGTGGAGAATGGGGGATAGTGCTTGGGGATTTGGAGAATGGGGGTTAAGGCTCGTGGGGAGTGGAGAATGGGGGCCAGTGCTTGGGGGGTGGAGAATGGGGGATATTGCTCGGGGGAAGGTGAGAAAGGGGGATAGAGCTCGATGTGATTGGAGAATAAGGGATAGTGCTCGGGGGGTGTGGAGAATGGGGGATAGTGCTCGGGGGGAATGCAGAATGTGCGATAGTGCTCGGGGGGTTGGAGAATGGGGGAAAATGCTCGGTTGGAGTGGAGAATGGGAATAGTGCTCGGGGGAGTGCAGAATGGGAGATAGTGCTCAGGGGGATTGGATTTCATGGATGATGCTCGCGGGGAGTGGAGAATGTGGGTTAGTGCTCGGTGATGTGGAGATTGCAGGATAGTTCTCAGCGGGAGTGGAGAATGAGGGATAGTGCTTGGTGGGAGCGGAAAATGAGTGATAGAGCTCGGGGTGAGTGGCGAATGGGGATAGTGTTCGGGGTGAGTGGAGAATGGGGGATAGGGCTCGGGGGATTGGAGAATGGGGGAGAGTGCTAGAGGCAGTGGTGAATTTGGGATAGTGCTCGTGGGGAGTGGAAAATGGGGGATAGAGATCGGGGGGAGTGGAGAATGGGGGATAGAGCACGGGGGGAGTGGAGAATTGGGGACAGAGCTCGGCGGGAGTGGAGGATGTGGGGTAGTGCTCGGGGGAAGTTGAGAATTGGGGATAATGCTCGGGGGGAGTGGAGAATGGGGGATAGTGCTCGGGGGGTAGTGGAGAATTGGGTATAGTGTTCGGGGGGGTGTGGAGGATTCGGGGTAGTGCTCGGGCGTGTGGTGAATGGGCGATAGTGCTCGGGGGCAGTGGAGAATGGGGATAGTGCTCGGGGGGATTGGAGAATGGGGGATAGTGATCGGGGGGAGTGGAGATTTGGGGATAGTGCTCGAGGGGAGTGGAGAATTCGGGATAGTGCTCGGGGGGTCGGGGGACAATGCTCGGTTGGAGTGCAGAATGGGAATAGTGCTCGGGGGGAGTTGAGAATGGGGAATAGTGCTCGGGGGGAGTTGAGAATGGAGGATAGTTCGCGGGGGGAGTGGAGAATGAGGGGTATTGTTAGGGAGGAGTGGCAAATTGGGGATAATGCTCGGGGGGTGTGGAGAATGGGTGAAAGTGCTTGGGTGGAGTGGAGAATGGGGGATAGTGCTCGGGGGTGTGGGGAATGGGGGTTAGAGCTTGGGGGGAGTGGAGAATGGGGGTAGATCTCGGGGGAGAGGAGAATGGGGGATAGTCCTCGGGGTGTGGAGAATGGGGTATAGTGCTTTGGGGGCGTGGAGAATAGCGGATAGTGCTCGAGGGAAGTGGTGAATGGGCTATAGTGCTTGGGGTGAGTGGAGAATGGGGGATAGTGCTCGGGGGACTGGATAATGTGGGTTAGTGCTCGGGGGAGAGGGGTTTGGGGTTAGTGGTTGGGGGGAGTGGAGAATGGGAGGTAGTGCTCGGTGGCAGTGGAGAATGGGGGATAGTGCTCGGCGGGTGTGGAGAATGGGGGATAGTGCTCGGGGTGAGTGGAGAATGGGGTTTAGAGCTCGGAGGGTGTGGAGAATGGGTATAGTGCTCAGGTGGAGTGGAGAATGGGGGATAGTGCTCGTGGGGAGCGGAGAATGAGGATAGTGCCCGAGTGGAGTGGAGAATTGGGCATAGTGCTAGTTGGGAGTGGAGAATGTGGGATAAAGCTCGGAAGGGGGGGTGGAGAATGGGGATAGTGTTCGGGTGGAGTGGGTATTGGGGGAAAAAGCTCGTGGGGGAGTGGGGAATGGGCGATCGTGGTCAGGGGGAGTGGAGAATGGGGGATAGTGCTCGGGGGAGTGCAGAATGTGGATAGTGCTCGGGTGGATTGGGAATAGGGGATAGTGCTCAGGGGAGTGGAGAATGGGAGATAGTACTCAGGGGGAGGGGGTAGAATGGGGATAGTGCTCCTGGGAGTGGAGAATGGGGGATAGTGCTCGGGGGGAGTGGAGAATGGTGACAGTGCTCGGGGGGAGTGGAGAATGGGGATAGTGCTCGGGGGAAGCAGAGAATGGGGATTGTGTTCGGGGTGAGTGGAGAATGGGGGATAGTGTTCGGGTGGAGTGGAGAATGGGGGTTAGAGCCCAAGGGATTGGAGAATGGGGGAGAGTGCTAGAGGCAGTGGAGAACGGCGGATATAGCTTGTGGGGAGTAGAGAATCGGGGATAGTGCTCCGGGGGAGTCGAGAACGGGTGATAGTGCCCGGTGGGAGTGGAGAATGGCGATAGTGCTCGGGGGGAGTAGAGAATGGGGATAGTCTTTGCGGTGAGTGGAGAATGGGGTATAGTGCTCGGGGGGAGTGGAGAATGGGGGTTAGAGCCCGGCGGGTTTGGAGTAACGGCGCTAGTGCTCAGGGGATAGGAGAATGGGGGAGAGTGCTAGAGGCAGTGGCGAATTTGGGATACGGCTCGTGGGGAGTGGAGAATGGGGGATAGAGGTCGGGGGGAGTGGAGAATGGGGGATAGTGCTCAGGAAGAGTCGAGAATGGCGGATAGTGTTCCGGGGGAGTCGAGAATGGGTGATAGTGCTCGGGGGGTGTGGAGAATGGGGATTTAACTTGGGGCTAGTGGAGAATGGGCGATAGTCCTCGGAGGGAGAGGAGAATGTGGATTGAGCTCGGGGGGATTGGGAATAGGGGATAGTGCTCGGGGGGAGTGGAGAATGAGAGATAGTGTTCAGGGGGAGTGGAGAATGGGGGATAGTGCTCGGGGGAAGTGGAGAATGGGGGATAGTGCTCAGGGGGAGTGCAGAATGAGAGATAGTGCTCAGGGGGAGTGGAGAATGGGGGATATTGCTCAGGGGAGTGGAGAATGGGGGATAGAGCTCGGGGTGAGTGGAGAATGGGGACAGTGCTCGGGGGGAGTGGAGAATGGGAGATAGATCTCGGTCAGTGGAGAATGGGGGATAGTGCTCGGGGTGAGTAGAGAATGTGGGATAGTGCCCGGGGGGAGTGGAGAATGAGGGATAGTGCTCGGGGAGTGGAGAATGGGGGATAGTGCTCGGGGGGAGTGGAGAATGGGGGATAGAGCTAGGGTGAGTGGAGAATGTGGACAGTGCTCGGGGGAAAGGGGTATGGGGGTTAGTGCTCGGGGGTAGTGGAGAATGCGAGATAGTGCTTGGGGGACTGGAGAATTGGGGCTAAAGCTCGCGGAGAGTGGAGAATGGGGGATAGTGCTCGGGGGACTGGAGAATGGGGGATAGTGCTCGGGAAGAGTGGAGAATGGGGTATAGTCTCGGGGGGGAGTGGAGAATGGGGGATAGTGCTGGGGGGGTGGAGAATGGGGGATACTGTTAGGGAGGAGTGCAGAATTGGGTATAATGCTCGGGGGGAGTGGAGAATGGGTGAAAGTGCTTGGGGAGTGGAGAATGGGGGATAGTACTCGGGGGTGTTGAGAATGGGGGATAGTGCTTGGGGGGAGTGGAGAATGGGGGATATTGCTCGGGAGGTGTGGGGAATGTGGGTTAGAGCTCGGGGGGAGTGGAGGATAGGGATAGTGCTCAGGGGAAGTGGAGAATGGGGGATAAAGCTTGGGGGATTTGGAGAATGGGGATAGTGTTCGGGAGGAGTGGGGTTTGGGGGATAGTGCTCGGGGGGAGTGGAGAATGGGGGATAGTGCTCGGGGGGAGTGCAGAATGGGGATAGTGCTCGGGGGGAGTGCAGAATGGGGATAGTGCTTGGGGGGATTGGGAATAGGGTATAGTGCTCGGGGGGAGTGGAGAATGAGAGATATTGCTCAGGGGGAGTGGTGAATGGGGGATAGTGCTCAGTGGGAGTGGAGAATGAGAGATAGTGCTCAGGGGGAGTGGAGAATGGGGGCTAGTGCTCAGGGGGAGTGGAGAATGGGGGATAGAGCTCGAGGTGTGTGGAGAAGGGGACAGTGCTCAGGGGGATTGCAGAATGGGGGATAGAGCTTGGGGTGAGTGGAGAATGGGCAACAGAGCTCGGGGTGAGTGGAGAAGGGGGCTAGTGCTCGGGAGGAGTGGAGAATGGTGTATAGTGCTTGGGGGGAGTGGAGAATGGGGGATAGTGTTAGGGAGGAGCGGAGAATTGGGGATAATGCGCGGTGTTGTGGAGAATGGGAGATTGGGCTCGGGGGCAGTGGAGAATGAGGGATATTGCTCAGAGGGAGTGTAGAATAGGGGATAGTGCTTGGGTGGAGTGGAGAATGGGGGATAGTGCTCGGGGGAGTGGAGAATGGGGGATATTGCTTTTGGGGTGTGGAGAATGGCAGATAGTGCTCGGGGGGATTCGAGAATGGGGGATAGTGCTCGGGGGAGTGGAGAATGGGGGGTAGCACTCGGTGGGTGGAGAATGGGTGATAGTGTTAGGGAGGAGCAGAGAATTGGGGATAATGCTCGGGGGGAGTGGAGAATGGGGGATAGTGCTCGGGGGACTGGTGAATGGGGGATAGTGCTCGGGAAGAGTGGAGAATGGGGTATAGTATCGGGGATGAGTGGAGAATGGGGGATAGTGCTGGGGGAGTGGAGAATGGGGGATACTGTTAGGGAGGAGTGCAGAATTGGGTATAATGCTCGGGGGAGTGGAGAATGGGTGAAAGTGCTTGGGGGAGTGGAGAATGGGGGATAGTGCTCAGGGGGGAGTTGAGAATGTGGGATATTGCTCGGGAGGTTTGGGGAATGTGGGTTAGAGCTCGGGGGGAGTGGAGGATAGGGATAGTGCTCGGAGGGAGTGGAGAATGGGGGATAGTGCTCGGGGGAGTGCAGAATGGGGATATTGCTCGGGGTGATTGGGAATAGGGTATAGTGCTCGGGGGGAGTGGAGAATGAGAGATATTGCTCAGGGGGAGTGGTGAATGGGGGAAAGTGCTCGGGGGAGTAGAGAATGGGGGATAGTGCTCAGTGGGAGTGGAGAATGAGAGATAGTGCTCAGGGGGAGTGGAGAATGGGGGCTAGTGCTCAGGGGGAGTGGCGAATTGGGGATAGAGCTCGGGGTGTGTGGAGAAGGGGACAGTGCTCAGGGGGATTGGAGAATGGGGGATAGAGCTTGGGGTGAGTGGAGAATGGGCGACAGAGCTCGGGGTGAGTGGAGAAGGGGGGTAGTGCTTGGGAGGAGTGGAGAATGGTGTATAGTGCTTGGGGGGAGTGGAGAATGGGGGATAGTGTTAGGGAGGAGCGGAGAATTGGGGATAATGCTCAGGCTGGGGAGATTGGGAGATTGGGCTCGGGGGCAGTGGAGAATGAGGGATATTGCTCAGAGGGAGTTGAGAATAGGGGATAGTGCTTGGGGGGAGTGGAGAATAGGGGATAGTGCTTGGGGGGAGTGGAGAATGGGGGATAGTGCTCGTGGGAGTGGAGAATGGGGGATAGCGCTCGGTGGGTGGAGAATGGGTGATAGTGTTAGGGAGGAGCAGAGAATTGGGGATAATGCTCGGGGGAGTGGAGAATGGGTGAAAGTGCTCGGGGGGAGTGGGGAATGGGGGATAGTGCTCTGGGGGAGTTGAGAATGGGGATTGTGCTTGTGGGGAGTGGAGAATGGGCGATATTGCTCAGGGGCTGTGGGGAATGGGGGATAGTGCTCGGTGGGAGTGGAAAATGGGGGCTAGAGCTAGGGGTGAGTGGAGAATGGGGGATAGTGCTCAGGGGACTGGAGAATGGGGGATAGTGCTCGGTGGAGAGGGGTTTGTGGGTTAGTGCTCGGGGGGAGTGGAGAATGGGAGATTGTGCTCGGGGGCAGTGGAGAGTGAGGGACAGTGCTCAGAGGGAGTGGAGAATGAGGGATACTGCTTGGGGTGAGTGGAGCATGGGGGATAGTTCTCGGGGGAGTGGAGAATGGGGGATAGTGCTTGGGGGAGTGGAGAATGGGGCATAGTGATCGGGGGGAGTGGAGACTGTGGTATAGTGCTCGGGGTGAGTGGAGAATGGAGGATAGTGCTCAGGGGGAGTGGAGAATAGGGGACAGTGCTCAAGGGGAGTGGAGAATGGGGGATAGTGCTTGGGGAGGTGCAGAATGGGGGATATTGTTAGTGAGGAGTGGAGAATTGGGGATAATGCTCGGGGCGGTTGAGAATGGGGGATATTGCTTGGGGGGAGCGGAGAATGAGGATAGTGCCCAAGTGGAGTGGAGAATTGGGCATAGTGCTTTGGGGGAGTGGTGAATGGGGCATAAATCTTGGGGGGTTTGGCGATTGGGGATAGTGCTCTGGGGGATTGGCAATAAGGGATAGTGCACAGGGGGAGTGGAGAATGAGAGATAGTGTTCAGGGGGAGTGGAGAATGGGGGTTAGAGCTCGGAGGGAGTGGAGAATGGGGGATAGTGCTCAAGGGGAGTGGAGAATGGGGGATAGTGCTCAGGGGGAGTGGAGAATGTGGGATAGAGCTCTGGGTGAGTGGAGAATGGGGACAGTGCTCGGGGGGAGTGGAGAATGGGGGATAGAGCTCAGTAAGTGGAGAATGGGCGATAGAGCTCGGGGTGAGTAGAGAATGGCGGATAGTGCCTGGGGGGAGTGGAGAATGAGGGATAGAGCTCGGGGTGAGTGGAGAATGGGGACAGTGCTCAGGGGAAAGGGGTATGTGGGTTAGTGCTCGGGGGGAGTGGAAAATGGGAGATAGTGCTCGGGGGTGTGGAGAATCGGAGATAGTGCTCAGGGGCAGTGGAGAATTGGTGCTAAAGCTCAGGGAGAGTGGAGAATGGGGGATAGTGTTCAGAGGGAGTGGAGAATGGGGATAGTGCTTGCGGGGACTGGAGAATGGGGGATAGTTCTCAGGGAGTGGATAATGGGGGTGAGTGCTCGGGGGATTGGTGAATAGGGATAAATCTTGGGGGGTTTGGAGAATGGGGATAGTGTTCGGGAGGTGTGGGGTTTGGGGGACAGTGCTCAGGGGGAGTGGAGAATGGGGGATAGAACTCGGGGTGAGTGGAGAATGGGGGATAGTACTCGGGGTGAGTGGAGAATGGGGGATAGTGCTCAGGGGGAGTGGAGAATAGTGGAGAGTGCTCAAGGGGAGTGGAGAATGGGGGATAGTGCTTGGGGGAGTGGAGAATGGGGCATAGTGATCGGGGGGAGTGGAGAATGTGGTATAGTGCTCGGGGTGAGTGGAGAATGGGGGATAGTGCTCAGGGGGAGTGGAGAATAGGGGACAGTGCTCAAGGGGAGTGGAGAATGGGGGATAGTGCTCGGGGAGGTGCAGAATGGGGGATATTGTTAGTGAGGAGTGGAGAATTGGGGATAATGCTCGGGGCGGTTGAGAATGGGGGATAGTGCTTGGGTGGAGTGGAGAATGGGGGATATTGCTCGGGGGGAGTGGAGAATGAGGATAGTGCCCAAGTGGAGTGGAGAATTGGGCATAGTGCTTTGGGGGAGTGGTGATAGGGGCATAAATCTTGGGGGGTTTGGCGATTGGGGATAGTGCTCTGGGGGATTGGCAATAAGGGATAGTGCACAGGGGGAGTGGAGAATGAGAGATAGTGTTCAGGGGGAGTGGAGAATGGGGGTTAGAGCTCGGAGGGAGTGGAGAATGGGGGATAGTGCTCAAGGGGAGTGGAGAATGGGGGATAGTGCTCAGGGGGAGTGGAGAATGTGGGATAGAGCTCTGGGTGAGTGGAGAATGGGGACAGTGCTCGGGGGGAGTGGAGAATGGGGGATAGAGCTCAGTAAGTGGAGAATGGGCGATATAGCTCGGGGTGAGTAGAGAATGGCGGATAGTGCCTGGGGGGAGTGGAGAATGAGGGATAGAGCTCGGGGTGAGTGGAGAATGGGGACAGTGCTCAGGGGAAAGGGGTATGTGGGTTAGTGCTCGGGGGGAGTGGAAAATGGGAGATAGTGCTCGGGGGTGTGGAGAATGGGAGATAGTGCTCGGGGGCAGTGGAGAATTGGTGCTAAAGCTCAGGGAGAGT
The DNA here is from genome assembly GCF_052327205.1 of Somniosus microcephalus. Taxonomy (NCBI): domain Eukaryota; kingdom Metazoa; phylum Chordata; class Chondrichthyes; order Squaliformes; family Somniosidae; genus Somniosus; species Somniosus microcephalus. Next base: position 66,170,724 of record NW_028225180.1, read on the forward strand.
GGAGAATGGGGGATAGTGTTCAGAGGGAGTGGAGAATGGGGATAGTGCTTGCGGGGACTGGAGAATGGGGGATAGTTCTCGGGGGAGTGGATAATGGGGGTGAGTGCTCGGGGGATTGATGAATAGGGATAAATCTTGGGGGGTTTGGAGAATGGGGATCGTGTTCGGGAGGTGTGGGGTTTGGGGGACAGTGCTCAGGGGGAGTGGAGAATGGGGGATAGAACTCGGGGTGAGTGGAGAATGGGGGATAGTACTCGGGGATTGGAGTATGCGGACAGTGCTCCGGAGGAGTGGAAAATGGGGGATAGAGCTCGGGGTGAATGGAGAATGGGGGATAGTGCTCGGGGGGCATGGAGAATGGGGGATACTGCTTGGGGGGAGTGGAGGATGGTGGATAGTGCATGGGGGACTGGAGAATGCGGGATAGTACTCGGGGGAGAGGAGTTTGGGGGTTAGTGCTCGGGGGGAGTGGAGAATGGGAGATAATGCTTGGGGGACTGGAGAATGGGGGATAGTGCTCGGGGGTGAGGGGTATGGGGGCTAGTGTTCGGGGGACTGGAGAATGGGGATAGTGCTCGGGGAGAGGGGATTGGGGGATAGTGCTCGGTGGGAGTGGAGAATGGGGGATTGTTCTTGGGGAGTGGAGACTGGGGGATAGTGCCCGGGGGAGTGCAGAATGGGGGATAGTGCATTGGGGGTGTGGAGAATGGCAGATAGTATTCGGGGGGAATGGGGAATGGGGGATAACGCTCGGGAGGAGTGGAGAATGGTGTATAGTGCTTGGGGGGAGTGGAGAAGGGGGATAGTACTCGGGAGGAGTGGAGAATGGGGTATAGTGCTCGGGGTGTGTGGAGAATGGGGGATAGTGTTAGGGAGGAGTGGAGAATTGGGGCTAATGCTCGGGGGGAGTGGAAAATGGATGAAAGTGTTCGTGGGGAATGGAGAATGGGGGATGGTGCTCGGGGGATTTGAGAATGGGGGATAGTGCTCGGGGGGAGTGGAGAATGGGGGATATTGCTCACGGGGTGTGGGGCATGGGGGAAAGAGCTTGGGGGGAGTGGAGAATAGGGCTATTGCTCAGGGGAAGTTGAGAATGGGGGATAGTGCTCGGGGGAGTGGAGAATGAGGACAGTGCCCGAGTGGAGTGGAGAATTGGGCATAGTACTAGGGGGAGTGGAGATTGGGGGATAATGCTTGGGAGCTTTGGAGAATGGGGATAGTGTTTGGGTGGAGTGGGGTTTGGGGTATAGAACTCGGGGGGAGTGGAGAATGGGGGATAGTGCTTGGGGGGAGTGCAGAATGGGGATTGTGCTTGAGGGGATTGAGAATAGGGGATAGTGCTCGGGGGGAGTGGAGAATGAGAGATAGTGCTCTGGGGGAGTGGAGAATGGGGGATAGTGCTCAGTGGGAGTGGAGAATTGGGGATAGTGCTCAGGGAGAGTGCAGAATTGGGGATTGTGCTCGGGGTGAGGGGAGAATGGGTATAGTGCTCGGGGGGAGTGGAGAATGGGGATAGTGTTCGTGGTGGGTGGAGAATGGTGGAAAGTGTTCGGGGAGTGGAGAATGGGGATAGTGCTCGGGGGAGTGGAGAATGGGGAATAGTGCTTGGGGGGTGAAGAGTGGGGGATAGTGCTCGGGGGGAGTGGAGAATTGGGGATAGTGCTTGGGATAGAGGGGTTTGGGGGTAGGTGCTCGGGGGGAGTGGAGAATGGGAGATAGTGCTCAGGGTGAGTGTAAAATGGGGGATAGTGCTTTGCGGGTGTGGAGAATGGCGGATAGTGCTCGGGAGACATGGAGAATGTGCTATAGTGCTCGGGTGGAGCGGAGAATGGGGGATAGTGCTCGGGGGGATAGTAGAATGGGTGAAAGTGCTTGAGGGGTGTGGAGAATGGTGGAAAATGCTCGGGGGGGTGTGCAGAATGGGGGATAGTTCTCGGGGGGAGTGGAGAATGGGGGATAGTGCTTGGGTGGTGTGGGGAATGGGGATTAGAGCTCGGGGGGAGTGCAGAATGGGGGATAGTGCTCAGGATTTGGAGAATGGGGGATAGTGCTCGGGGAGTGGAGAATGGGGGATAGTGCTCGGGGAGTGGAGAATGGGGGATAATGCTTTGGGGGTGTGGAGAATGGGGGTAGTGCTCGGGAGGCATGGACAATGAGGGATAGGGCTCAGAGGTAGAGGGGTTTGGGGGTTAGTGCTCGGGGGAGTGGAGAATGGGGGATAGTGCTCAGGGGGAGGGAAAATGGGGGATAGATTTTGGGATGAGTGGAGAATGGGAGATAGTGCTCGAGGGGAGCGGAGAACGGGGTATAATGCTCGGGGGAGTGGAGAATGTGAGGTAGTGCTCGGGGGAGTGGAGAATGGGGGAGAGCGCTCGGGGGAGTGGAGAATGGGGCTAGTGCTCAGGGGAAGTGGAGAATGGGGGATAGTGCTCGGGGGAGTGGAGAATTGGGGATAGTGCTCGGGGGAGTGGAGAATGGGGGATAGTGCTCAGGGGGAGTGGAGAATGGGGGATAGTGTTCGGAGGGTGTGGAGAATTGGGGATAGTGCTCGGGGGAGTGGAGAATGGGGGATAGTGTTCGGGGGAGTGGAGAATGGGGCTAGTGCTCAGGGGAAGTGGAGAATGGGGGATAGTGCTCGGGGGGAGTGGAGAATGGGGGATAGTGTTCGGAGGGTGTGGAGAATTGGGGATAGTGCTCAGGGGAAGTGGAGAATGGGGGAGAGTGCTCGGGGGGAGTGGAGAATGGGGGATAGTGTTCGGAGGGTGTGGAGAATTGGGGATAGTGCTCGGAGGGTGTGTAGAATGGGGGATAGTGCTCGGGGTGAGTGGAGAAAGTGGGATAATGCTCGGAGGGTGTGTAGAATTGTGGATAGTGCTCGGGGGGAGTGGAGAATTGGGTAAAGTGTTAGGGAGGAGTGGAAAATTGTGGATAGTGCTCGGGGGGAGTGGAGAATTGGGTAAAGTGTTAGGGAGGAGTGGAAAATTGGGGATTGTGCTCGGGGGGAGTGGAGAATGGGGATAGTGCTCAGGGGGAGGGAAAATGGGGGATAGATTTTGGTATGAGTGGAGAATGTGAGGTAGTGCTCGGGGGAGTGGAGAATGTGAGGTAGTGTTCGGGGGAGTGGAGAATGTGAGGTAGTGTTCGGGGGAGTGGAGAATGTGAGGTAGTGCTCGGGGGAGTGGAGAATGTGAGGTAGTGTTCGGGGGAGTGGAGAATGTGAGGTAGTGCTCGGGGGAGTGGAGAATGTGAGGTAGTGTTCGGGGGAGTGGAGAATGTGAGGTAGTGCTCGGGGGAGTGGAGAATGGTAGATAGTGCTCGGGGGAGTGGAGAATGGTAGATAGTGCTCGGGGGAGTGGAGAATGTGAGGTAGTGCTTGGGGAATGGAGAATGGGGGATAGTGCTGGGTGTGGGGTGGAGAATGCGGATAGTGCTTGGGGGAATGGAGAATGCGGGATAGTGCTCGGGGGAATGGAGAATGGGGGATAGTGCTCGGGGAATGGAGAATGGGGGATAGCACTCGGGGGAGTGGAGAATGGGGGTAGTGCTCGGGGGGTGGGGAATGGGGGATAGTGCTCGGGGGATGTGGAGAATGGGGGATAGTGCTGGGTGTGGGGTGGAGAATGCGGGATAGTGCTTGGGGGAATGGAGAATGGGGGATAGTGCTCAGGGGGAGTGGAGAATGGGGGAGAGTGCTCAGGGGGTGTGGAGAATGGGGGAGAGTGCTCAGGGGGTGTGGAGAATGGGGGAGAGTGCTCGGGGAATGGAGAATGGGGGATAGTGCTCGGGGGGAGTGGAGAATGGGGGATAGTGCTCGGGGTGGGGTGGAGAATGGGGGATAATGCTTGTGGGGAATGGAGAATGAGCGATCATGCTCGGGAGGTTTGGAGAATTGGGGATAGTGTTTTGGGGGAGTGGAGAATTGGAGAGAGTGCTCTGGGAGTGGAGAATGAGTGATAGTGCTCGTGGGCAGAGGAGAATGGGGGAGAGTGCTCGGGAGGTGTGGAGAATGGGGGATAACGTTTGGGGGGGTGGCGAATGTGGGATAGTGCTCTGGGGGTTGGAGAATGGGGATAGTGCTCGGGCGGAGATGAGAATGGGGATAGTGCTCAGGGGATGTGGAGAAGGTGGGATAGTGCACGGGTATGTGAATGATGGGGGATAGTGCTCAAGGGGTGTAGGGAATGGCAGACAGTGCTCGGGGGAGTGGAGAATGGGCGATAGTGCTCGGGGGGAGTAGTGAATGTGGGATAGTGCTCGGGGGGTGTGGAGAATGGTGGTTAGAGTTCTGGCGGGGTGGTGCATGCAGTATAGTCCTCGGGAGGACTGGATAATGGGGAATAGTGATCAGGGGAGCGCAGAATTTGCGATAATGCTCGGGGGGTGGAGTATGGGGAATATTTCTCGGGTGGGTGGAGAATGGGAGATAGTGCTCGGGGGGTGTGGAGAATGGGTGATAGTGCTGGGGGAGAGTGTGGTACTTGGGATAGTGCTCGACGGGAGGGGAGAATGGGGGTTAGTGCTCGGGGGGAGTGGAGAATTTGGGATAGTGCTCGACGGGAGTGGGGAATGGGTGATGGTGCTTGGGGAGAGTGGAGAATTTGGGATAGTGCTCGATGGGAGTGGAGAATGGGTCATAGTGCTTGGGGGAATGGAGTATGGGGATAGTGCTCGGGGGGAATGGATAATGTGGGAGAGTGATCGGGGGAGTGCAGAATGGGGAAGAATGCTTGGAGAGAGTGGAGAATTTGGGATAGTGCTCGGGGATAGTGGAGAATGGGAGATAGTGCTCTGGGGGATTGCAGAGTGGGAGATAGTGTTCGGGGGGAGTGGAGAATGGGGACTGGTGATCGGGGGAGCGGAGAATGTATGTTAGTGCTTGGGGAGAGTGGAGAATTTGGGATAGTGCTCCGGGGTAGTGGTGAATGGGGTTAAAAAGTGCTCTCGGGGAGTGGAGAATTTGCGATAGTGCTCGGGGGGAGAGGAGAATGGGGGATAGTGCTGGTGGCGGGGTGGAGAATAGGGGATATTTCTCGGAGGTGGGTGGAGAATGGGAAATAATGTTGGGGGGGAGTGGAGAATTTGGGATAGTGCTTGGGTGGAGTGGAGAATTGGTGATAGTGATCGGGGCCAGTGGAGAATGGGGGATAGTGCTTGGGGGTAGTGGCATATGGGGCTAGTGCTTGGGGAGAGTGGAGAATGGGGGATAGCTCTCGGGGCCAGTGGAGAATGGGGGATAGTGCTTGGGGGTAGTGGCATATGGGGCTAGTGCTTGGGGAGAGTGGAGAATGGGGGATAGCTCTCGGGGCCAGTGGAGAATGGGGGATAGTGCTCGGGGGGTGTGGAGAATGGGTGGCAGTGCTCGGAGGGAGTGGAGAATGGGGAATAGTGCTTGGGGGGTGACGAATGGGGGATAGTGCTCGGGGGGTGTGGAGAATGGGTGGCAGTGCTCGGAGGGAGTGGAGAATGGGGAATAGTGCTTGGGGGGTGAAGAATGGGGGATAGTGCTCGGGGGGAGTGGAGAATTGGGGTTAGTGCTTGGGCTAGAGGGGTTTGGGGGTTAGTGCTCGGGGGGAGTGGAGAATGGGAGATAGTGCTCAGGGTGAGTGTAAAATGGGGGATAGTGCTTTGCGGGTGTGGAGAATGGCGGATAGTGCTCGGGAGACATGGAGAATGTGCTATAGTGCTCGGTTGGAGTGGAGAATGAGGGATAGTGCTCGGGGGGATTGTAGGATGGGTGAAAGTGCTTGAGGGGAGTGGAGAATGGTGGAAAATGCTCGGGGGGGTGTGGAGAATGGGGGATAGTTCTCGGGGGGAGTGGAGAATGGGGGATAGTGCTTGGGTGGTGTGGGGAATGGGGGTTAGAGCTCGGGGGAGTGCAGAATGGGGGATAGTGCTCGGGGTTTGGAGAATGGGGGATAGTGCTCGGGGAGTGGAGAATGGGGGTTAGTGCTCGGGGGAGTGGAGAATGGGGGATAGTGCTCGGGGGGAGTGGAGAATGGGGGATAGTGCTCGGGGGAGTGGAGAATGGGGGTTAGTGCTCGGGGGGAGTGGAGAATGGGGGATAGTGCTCGGGGAGTGGAGAATGGGGGTTAGTGCTCGGGGGAGTGGAGAATGGGGGATAGTGCTCGGGAGGCATGGACAATGAGGGATAGGGCTCAGAGGTAGAGGGGTTTGGGGGTTAGTGCTCGGGGGGAGTGGAGAATGGGGGATAGTGCTCAGGGGGAGGGAAAATGGGGGATAGATTTTGGGATGAGTGGAGAATGGGAGATAGTGCTCGAGGGGAGTGGAGAATGTGAGGTAGTGCTCGGGGGAGTGGAGAATGTGAGGTAGTGCTCGGGAGAGTGGAGAATGGGGCTTGTGCTTAGGGGAAGTGGAGAATGGGGGATAGTGCTCGGGGGGAGTGGAGAATGGGGGATAGTGTTCGGAGGGTGTGGAGAATTGGGGATAGTGCTCGGGGTGAGTGGAGAAAGTGGGATAGTGCTCAGAGGGTGTGTAGAATTGGGAATAGTGCTCGGGTGAGTGGAGAATTGGGAGATAGTGCTCGGGGGGAGTGGAGAATGGGAGATAGTGCTCGGGGAGGGAAAATGGGGGATAGATTTTGGTATGAGTGGAGAATGGGAGGTAGTGCTCGGGGGAGTGGAGAATGGGGGTAGTGCTCGGGGGGTGGGGAATGGGGGATAGATTTTGGTATGAGTGGAGAATGGGAGGTAGTGCTCGGGGGAGTGGAGAATGTGAGGTAGTGCTCGGGGAGTGGAGAATGGGGGATAGTGCTGGGTGTGGGGTGGAGAATGCGGGATAGTGCTTGGGGGAATGGAGAATGGGGGATAGTGCTGGGTGTGGGGTGGAGAATGCGGGATAGTGCTTGGGGGAATGGAGAATGGGGGATAGTGCTCAGGGGGAGTGGAAAATGGGGAGAGTGCTTGGGGGAATGGAGAATTGGGGATAGTGCTCGGGGGGAGTGGAGAATGGGGGATAGTGCTGGGTGTGGGGTGGAGAATGCGGGATAGTGCTTGGGGGAATGGAGAATGGGGGATAGTGCTCAGGGGGAGTGGAGAATGGGGGATAGTGCTGGGTGTGGGGTGGAGAATGCGGGATAGTGCTTGGGGGAATGGAGAATGGGGGATAGTGCTCAGGGGGAGTGGAGAATGGGGGAGAGTGCTTGGGGGAATCGAGAATGGGGGATAGTGCTCGGGGGGAGTGGAGAATGGGGGATAGTGCTCGGGGGGAGTGGAGAATGGGGGATAGTGCTCGGGGGGAGTGGAGAATGGGGGATAGTGCTCAGGGTGGGGTGGAGAATGGGGGACAATGCTTGGGGGGAATGGAGAATGAGCGATCATGCTTGGGAGGTTTGGAGAATTGGGGATAGTGTTTTGGGGGAGTGGAGAATTGGAGAGAGTGCTCTGGGAGTGGAGAATGGGGGATAGTGCTCGTGGGCAGAGGAGAATGGGGGAGAGTGCTCGGGAGGTGTGGAGAATGGGGGATAACGTTTGGGGGGAGTGGCGAATGTGGGATAGTGCTCTGGGGGTTGGAGAATGGGGATAGTGCTCGGGCGGAGATGAGAATGGGGATAGTGCTCAGGGGATGTGGAGAAGGTGGGATAGTGCTCGGGGATGTGGAGAATGGGGGATAGTGCTCAGGGGGTGTAGGGAATGGCAGACAGTGCTCGGGGGAGTGGAGAATGGGGGATAGTGCTCGGGGGGAGTAGTGAATGTGGGATAGTGCTCGGGGGGAGTGGAGAATGGTGGTTAGAGTTCTGGTGGGGTGGTGAATGCAGTATAGTCCTCGGGAGGACTGGATAATGGGGAATAGTGATCAGAATTTGCGATAATGCTCGGGGGGTGGAGTATGGGGAATATTTCTCGGGTGGGTGGAGAATGGGAGATAGTGCTCGGGGGGTGTGGAGAATGGGTGATAGTGCTGGGGGAGAGTGTGGTACTTGGGATAGTGCTCGACGGGAGTGGAGAATGGGGGTTAGTGCTTGGGGGGAGTGGAGAATTTGGGATAGTGCTCGACGGGAGTGGGGAATGGGTGATAGTGCTTGGGGAGAGTGGAGAATTTGGGATAGTGCTCGACGGGAGTGGAGAATGGGTCATAGTGCTTGGGGGAATGGAATATGGGGAATAGTGCTCGGGGGGAATGGATAACGTGGGAGAGTGATCGGGGGAGTGCAGAATGGGGAAGAATGCTTGGAGAGAGTGGAGAATTTGGGATAGTGCTCGGGGATAGTGGAGAATGGGAGATAGTGCTCTGGGGGATTGCAGAGTGGGAGATAGTGTTCGGGGGGAGTGGAGAATGGGGACTAGTGATCGGGGGAGCGGAGAATGTATGTTAGTGCTTGGGGAGAGTGGAGAATTTGGGATAGTGCTCCGGGGTAGTGGTGAATGGGGTTAAAAAGTGCTCTTGGGGAGTGGAGAATTTGGGATAGTGCTCGGGGGGAGAGGAGAATGGGGGATAGTGCTGGTGGCGGGGTGGAGAATAGGGGATATTTGTCGGGTGTGGGTGGAGAATTGGAGATAGTGTTCGGGGGGTGTGGAGAATTTGGGATAGTGCTTGGGTGGAGTGGAGAATTGGTGATAGTGATCGGGGCCAGTGGAGAATGGGGGATAGTGCTCGGGGGTAGTGGCATATGGGGCTAGTGCTTCGGGAGAGAGGAGAATGGGGGATAGCTCTCGGGGCCAGTGGAGAATGGGGGATAGTGCTCGGGGGGTGTGGAGAATGGGTGGCAGTGCTCGGAGGGAATGGAGAATGTGGGACAGTGCTCGGGAGGACAGGAGAATGGGGATATACCCGGGGTGAATGGAGAAAGGGGGATAGTGCTTGGGGAGTGCTGAGAATTTGGGATAGTGCTCGGGGGTGTAGAGAATGGGGATATAGTGCACTGAGGGTGTGGAGAAAGGGAGATACTGCTCGGGGCGAGTGGAGAATGGGAGATAGTGATCGGGGGAAAGGTGAATGGGGGATTTTTCTCGGGGTGGGGTGGAGAATGGCAGATGGTGCTCGGGGGGTGTGGAGAATGTGCGATTGTGCTCGGGGAGAGTGGAGAATTTGGGATAGTGCTCGGGGGGTGGAGTATGGGGGATATTTCTCGGGGGGTTGGAGAATGGCAGACAGTGCTCGGGGGGTGTGGAGAATGTGTGATGGTGCTCGGGGAGAGTGCTGAATTTGGGATAGTGCTCGGTGGGAGTGGAGAATTTGGGATAGTGCTCGGGGGGAGTGGAGAATGGGGGATAGTACTCGGGGGTGTGGAGAATGGGTGGTAGTTCTCGGGGGGAGTGGAGAATTGAGGATAGTGCTCGGGGGTTTGAGGAATGTGGGACAGTGCTCAGGAGGACTGGAGAATGGGGATAGTACTCGGGAGGAGTGAAGAATGGCGGATAGTGCTCGGGGTAGGGGGAATGTGGGATATTGCTCAGGGGGATGGGAGAATGGTGATATATACGGGGTGAGTGGAGAATGGGGGATAGTGCTCGCAGTGAGTGGAGAATGGGGATAGTGCTCGGGGGAGTGGAGAAATTAGGTTAGTGCTTGGGGAGAGTGAAGAATTTGGGATAGTACTCCGAGGGAGTGGAGAATGGGTGATAGTGCTCTGGGGGAATGGAGAATATGGGATAGGGCTTGGGGGGAATGGAGAATGGGGGATAGTGCTCGGTGAGCGTGGAGAATGGGGGATAGTGCTCGAAGGGAGTGGAGAATGGGGATAGTGATCAGGGAGCGGAGAATGGGGGATAGTGCTCGGTGTGTGGAGTATGGGGGATATTTCTCAGGGGGTGTGGGGAATGGAAGATAGTGCTCGGGGTGTGTGGAAAATGGGAGTTTTGCTCGGGGGAGTGGAGAATGGGAGATAGTGCTCTGGGGGAGTGGAGAATGGGCGATAGTGCTCAGGGGGAATGGTGAATGGGGGATAGTGCTTGGGGGAAGTGGAGAATGGGAGATAGAGATCGGGGGGAGTGGAGAATGGAGGATAGTGCTCTAGGGGTGTTCAGAATTTGTGATAGTGCTCGGGGGCAGTGGGGAATGGGGGATAGTGCTTTGGGGGTGTGGAGAATTTGCGATAGTGCTCGGGGGTTGGAGTATGGAGGATAGAGCTATGGGTGAGTGGAGAATTTGGGATAGTGCTCACAGGAAGTGGAGAATGCGGCTAGTGCTCGGGGGGAATGGTGAATGCGGGATAGTGCTCAGGGGTAGTGGAGAATGGGGGATAGTGCTCGGGGGAGTGGAGATGGGGGATAGTGCTCGGGGGAAGTGGAGAATGGGAGAAATTGCTTGGGGAGTTTGGAGAATGGGGATAGTGCTCGGCGCAGTGGAGAATGAGGATCATGCTCGGGGGGAATGGTGAATGGTGGATAGTGCTCCTTGGGTGTGGAGAATGTGGGATAGTGCTTGGGGAGAGTGGAGGATCTGGGAAAGTGCTCGGGGGGGGGTGGGGAGCATGTGGTATATTGCCCGGGTGGAGTGGAGAATGGGAGATAGTGCTCGGGGGGAGTGGAGAATGGGGATAGTGCTCGGGTGTAGTGGTGAATGGGGCTAGTGCTTGGGGAGAGTGGAGAATTTGGGAAAGTGCTCGGGGGCAGTGGTGAATGGGGGATAGTGCTCAGGGGGAGTGGAGAATGGGGGACAGTGCTCGGGGGGAGTAGACAATGGTAGATAATGCTCGGGGGAGTGGAGAATGGGGATAGTGCAGGGGGGAGTTGAGAATGGGGATAGTGCTCGGGGGGAGTGGAGAATTTGGCACGATGGTCTATTCTTGAAACTTATTGAAAGTGGTGTAGGGGGAAAAACATATGATGTAATTAAATCAATGTATACAAACAATAAATGTGCAGTTAAAATTGGAGACAAACAAACAAAATACTTCCCACAGGGGTGTGGTGTGATGCAGGGCTCGCCCATCTCACCGACATTCTTTAATATTTACATAAATGAACTGGCAAAACTACTTGAACAATCTGCAGCACCTGGCCTCACCCTATATGAATCCAAGGTTAAATTCCTCCTCTATGCAGATGACCTGGTTCTGCTGTCACCAACTAAGGAGGGTCTACAGCAGAACCTGGATCTGCTAGAGTCGTTCTTTCAGACCTGGGCCTTGACAATAACCCCCCAAAAAACCAAAGTCCTTGTGTTCCAGCAAAGATCCAGACATCAGGGACCCAGAATAAATTTCACACTAGGAACAACTAAAATTGAACAAACCACTAACTACACATTCTTGGGCTTAAAAATCAGTTCTACGGGACATTTTCATCTGGCTGTGAATGAACTGAAAGAGAAAGCTAGAAGGGCTTTCTATGCCATTAAAAAATCAATCCAAATAGAAATCCCAATTAGCATTTGGCTCAAAATTTTTAAATCAGTAATTGAACCAATTGCACTCTATGGCAGTGAGGTGTGGGGACCGCTAACACAACAAGATTTAGCAAAATGGGACAAACACCCAATTGAGATCCTACATGCAGAATTCTGTAAAAGTATCCTCCGGACTCAAAGGAAAACCGTAAACAATGCATGCAGGGCAGAACTAGGCCATTATCCATTAATAATTACTATCCAAAAAAGAGCCACCAAATTTTGGAAATACCTAAAAATGAGCAACCCCCACTGCTATCATTACGAAGCCCTGAAATGCCAAGAGAGGACCATAAAGAAGAATACCCTCAGTCAACTAGTCCTGGGACTCAGTGAAGTAACTACTAACACTGCTAACAATAACCAGCCCCAGGAGAGTGACATCGTAGCACAGAGAATTCGACCCAACACAATTGTCACTAAGCAAAAGGAAAAATATCTGTCATATTGGGCAGAAACAACAAAAACCCAAAACAAACTCAATTGCTACTTGGCCCTAAACAGACAATACAACATGGCTGAATACCTGACCATGGTAAAGGATAGCAAACTGAGAAAAACCTTGACAATGTACAGACTTAGTGTACATAGCCTGGCCATCGAAAAAGGCAGACACAGACAGACCCAGCTGCCAAGAGAGGACAGGATATGCTCTCACTGCAGTCAGGGAGTGGTGGAGACAGAGATGCACTTCCTCACAGCTTGTGGAAAATATCAGGGCATCAGGGAGAATTTCTACCCAAAATTCACAAAAATATGCCCTGAATTCAGAAATTTGAATGACGACCAAAAACTCCCATACCTACTAGGGGAAGAGAGAAATTGTGTAACCTTAGCGGCACACTATGTTACAGCTTGCCATAAACAGAGGGACAACCATTAAATCTAAGAAAAGAGTTTTTTTCAAATTATACGAGTGTATATTTATACACTCAGGGATATATCTGTTTATACACTGTATGGATAGATCTGCGTTTATGTGTTCAACCATAAATGTTTTTCGATGCTTTGGCAACATAAGATGTACCTTGTCATGCCAATAAAGCGATTTGAATTTGAGTTTGAATTTGAATTGGAGATAGCGCTTGGGGGGAGTGGAGAACAGTGATAGTGCTCGGGGGGAGTTGAGAATGCGAGATGGTGCTCGGCGGGGAGTGGAGAATGGGGATAGTGCTTGGGGGGCGTGGAGAATCGGGGATAGCACTCAGGGGAGTGGAGAATGGGGAATAGTGCTCGGCGGGAGTGGGGAATGGCCGATAGAGCTGCTGGGGGGTGGCAAATGAGTAATAGTGCTTGGTAGGAGTGGAGAATGGGGATAGTGCTTGGGGGGAGTGGAGAAAAGCGACAAAGCTCGGGGGGAGTGGAGAATGGGGGATAGTGCTCAGGGGAATGGAGAATGGGGGATAGTGCTCGGGGGGCTGGAGAATGGGGGATAGTGCTCGGGGGGAGTGGAGGATCGCCGATAGAGCTCGGGGGTGTGGAGAATGAGTAATAGTGCTTGGGGGGCGTGGAGAATCGGGGATAGCACTCGGGGGAGTGGAGAATGGGGAATAGTGCTCGGCGGGAGTGGGGAATGGCCGATAGAGCTGCTGGGGGGTGGCAAATGAGTAATAGTGCTTGGTAGGAGTGGAGAATGGGGATAGTGCTTGGGGGGAGTGGAGAAAAGCGACAAAGCTCGGGGGGAGTGGAGAATGGGGGATAGTGCTCAGGGGAATGGAGAATGGGGGATAGTGCTCGGGGGGCTGGAGGATGGGGGGTAGTGCTCGGGGGGAGTGGAGAATCGCCGATAGAGCTCGGGGGTGTGGAGAATGAGTAATAGTGCTTGGGAGGAGTGGAGAATGGGGATAGTGCTCTGGGGGACTGGAGAATGGGGGATAGTGCTCGGGGGGATTGGAGAGTGGGGGATAGTGCTCAGGGGGCTGGAGAATGGAGGATGGTGCTCGTGGGGAGTGGAGAATGGGGGATAGCGCTCGGGGGGATTGGAGAGTGGGGGATAGTGCTCGGGGGGATTGGAGAGTGGGGGATAATGCTCGAGGGGAGTGGAGAATGTGGGATAGTGCTCGGGGGGGAGCGGGGAATGGGGAATAGTGCTCGGGGGGAGTGGGGAATGGGGGATAGTGCTCGGGGGAGTGGAGATTGGGGGACTGTGCTTGGGGGGAGTGGGGAATGGGGGATAGTGCTCGGGGGAGTGGGGAATTGGGGATAGTGCTCGGGGGGAGTGGGGAATGGGGGATAGAGCTCGGGGGGAGTGGGGAATGGGGGATCGTGCTCAGGGGGAGTGGAGAATGGAGGATAGTGCTCGGGGGAAGTGAAGAGTGGGCATAGTGCTCGGGGGAAGTGCAGAATGGACGATAGTGCTTGGGGCCGGTGGGGAATGGGGGAGAGTGCTCGGGTGGAGTGGGGAATGGGGGATAGTGCTCGGGGGGAGCGGAGAATGGGGGACAGTGCTCGGGGGGAGTGGGGAATGGGGGATAGTGCTCGGGGGGATTGGAGAGTGGGGGATAGTGCTCGGGCGGATTGGAGAGTGGGGGATAGTGCTCGGGGGGATTGGAGAGTGGGGGATAGTGCTCGGGGGTAGTGGAGAATGTGGGATAGTGCTCGGGGGTAGTGTGGAATGCTGATATGGCTCAGGGGGAGTGGGGAATGGGGGATAGTGCTCGGGGCCGCGGGGAATGGGGAATAGTGCTTGGGGGAGTCGGGAATGGGGGATAGTGCTCGGGGGAGTGGAGATTGGGGGATTGTGCTTGGGGGGAGTGGGGAATGGGGGATAGTGCTCGGGGGAGTGGGGAATTGGGGATAGTGCTCGGGGGGAGTGGGGAATGGGGGATAGAGCTCGGGGGGAGTGGGGAATGGGGGATCGTGCTCAGGGGGAGTGGAGAATGGAGGATAGTGCTCGGGGGAAGTGAAGAGTGGGCATAGTGCTCGGGGGAAGTGCAGAATGGACGATAGTGCTTGGGGCCGGTGGGGAATGGGGGAGAGTGCTCGGGTGGAGTGGGGAATGGGGGATAGTGCTCGGGGGGAGCGGAGAATGGGGGACAGTGCTCGGGGGGAGTGGGGAATGGGGGATAGTGCTCGGGGGGATTGGAGAGTGGGGGATAGTGCTCGGGCGGATTGGAGAGTGGGGGATAGTGCTCGGGGGGATTGGAGAGTGGGGGATAGTGCTCGGGGGTAGTGGAGAATGTGGGATAGTGCTCGCGGGTAGTGTGGAATGCTGATATGGCTCAGGGGGAGTGGGGAATGGGGGATAGTGCTCGGGGCCGCGGGGAATGGGGAATAGTGCTTGGGGGAGTCGGGAATGGGGGATAGTGCTCGGGGGGTGTGGTAAATGGGGGATAGTGCTCGGGGGGAATGGGGGTTAATGCTCGGGGCGAGTGGGGAATGGGGGATAGTGCTTGGGTGGAGTGAGGAATGGGGGATAGTGCTCTGGTGGAGTGGAGAATCAGGGATAGTGTTCGGGGGGAGTGGAGAATGGGGATTATGCTCGGGGAGAGTGGAGAATGGGGGATAGTGCTCGGGGGGAGTGGAGAATGGAGGATAGTGCTCGGGGGAGTGGAGAGTGGGGATAGTGCTCAGGGGAAGTGCAGAATGGGGGATAGTGCTCGGGGCTGGTGGGGAATGGGGGATAGTGCTCGGGTGGAGTGGTGAATGGGGGACAGTGCTCAGGGGGAGTGGAGAATGGGGGACAGTGTTCAGGGGGAGTGGAGAATGGGGGACAGTGCTCGGGGGGAGTGGAGAATCGGGGATAGTGCTCGGTGGGTGTGGAGAATGGGGATAGTGCTCGGGGGGAGTGGAGAATGGAGGATAGTACTCAGGGGGAGTGGAGAAAGGGGGATAGTGCTCTGGTGGATTGGAGAATTGGGATAGTGCTCGGGGGAAGTGGGGAATGTGGGATAATGCTCGGGGGGAGTGGAGAATGGGGGATATTGCTGGGGGGAAGTGGAGAATGTGGGATAATGCACAGGGGGAGTGGAGCATGAGAGATAGTGCTCAGGGGGAGTCGGGAATGGGGGATAGTGCTCGCGGGAATGGAGAATGGGAGCTATTGCTTGGGGGGAATGGAGAATAGGAGAAAGTGCTCAGAGGGAATGGAGAATGGGAGAGAGTGCTCGGGTGGTGTGGAGAATGGGAGATAGTACTCGGGGGAATGGAGAATGGGAGATAGTGCTCAGGGGCAGTGGAAAATGGGGGATAGTGCTCGGGGGGAGTTGAGAATATGGGATAGTGCACAGGGGAGTGGAGATTCAGGGATAGTGCTCGGGGGAGTGGAGAATGGGCGATAGTGCTCGGGGGTAGTGGAGAATGGGGGATATTGCTCGGGCGGTGTGGAGAATGGGGGATATTGCTCGGGCGGAGTGGTGAATCGGGGGTAGCGCTCGGGGGGTCTTGAGAATACGGGATAGTGCACAGGGGAGTGGAGAATGGGGGATAGTGCTCAGAGAGAGTGGAGAATGTGGATACTGCTCGTGGGTTGTTGCGAATTGGGGATATTGCTCGGGGCTAGTGGAGATTGAGGGATAGTGCTCAGGTGGGGCGGAGAATGCGGGATAGCGCTAGGGCGGAGTGAAAAATGGAGAATAGTGATCGTGGGGAGTGGAAAATTTGGGATCATGCTCGGGAGGAGTGGCGATTCGAGGATGATGCTGGGGGAGTGGAGAATGGGGTATAGTTCTCGGGGAGAGTGGAGAATGGGGGATAGTTCTCGGGGAGAGTGGAGAATTCGAGATAGTGCACAAGGGGAGTGGAGAATGTGAGATATTGCTCGGGTGTCTGGAGAATGGTGGATAGTGCTCAGGCAGAGTGGAGAATGGCGGATAGTGCTGGGGGGAGTTGGGAATGGGGGATAGTGCTCGGAGGAATGGAGAATGTGAGATAGTGCTCGGGGGGAGTGGAGAATGGGGGATAGTGCTCGTGGGGAGTGGAGAATGGGCGATTGTTTTTGGGGGGAGTGGAGAATGGGGGATATTGCTCAGTGGGCATGGAGAATGGGGGATAGAGCTTGCAGGGAGAGGAGAATGAGGAATAGTGCTTGGAGAGAGTGGAGAATGGGGATAGTGCTCGGGGGGAGTGGAGAATGGGCGATAGTGCTTGGGGGGAGTGGAGAATGTGGGATATTGCTCGGGCAGCGTTGAGAATGGGTAGAGAGCTCGGGGGTTTTGAGAATGGAGGATAGTGCTTGCAGTGATTGGAGAATGGGGGAGAGTGCTCGGGGGAGTGGAGAAAGGGTGGTAGTTCTCGGGGTGTGTTGATAATGGGGGATAGTGCTCGGGGGAAGTGAAAAATGGAGAATAGTGATGGGGGAGTGGAGAATTTGGGATAGTGCTCGTGGGGTGTTGCGATTCGGGGTTAATTTTCAGGGGAGTGGAGAAAGGGGTATAGTGCTCGGGTCAGTGGAGAATGGGGGATGGGGGATAGTGCTGGCCGGGTGGAGAATGGGGATAGTGCTCCGGGGGATTATAGAATGTGCTGCTAATGTGCCATTGCCCGAATTTGAAATTTAACCAATATTCCTTTAAATTAAATATTTATTAATAAATTTATAAAATTTTAACCCAATATGCCTTTCGATGGATTACCATAACTAAATAGGTAACATTGCTTACATTGGTTGAATTTCAGCCCGGGGCTGGCTGGGATTTTAACCCGCCCAGCGGGAGGTTAACAGAATATATTCGACCACAGATTTTACTCCTCGCCCGCTTTTACTCTCCATTGACTTCAAATGAGTATAATATCGGGCGAAGTGTTAAAACCAGCGATAGGCACAATCCCATTAGTTTCCTGTCAAGCATTTTAATGACTCCCAAGTTTAAGTTAACACAAAAGTACTGTGTCATTGTATCATTCTATGATTCAACGCAGATGGTGGCCTCTCAGCCCATTGTGCCTGTTCCGGTTCTTTGAAAGAACTGTCCAATTCATCCAACTTCCTTCCTCTTTTACCACAGCCTGCAAATTATTGCCCTTACGTTATTTATCCCATCCCCTTTTGAAATTTTCTATTGAATCTGCTTCCATCATCCTTTCAGGCAATGAATTCTAGAACATAACAACTCGCTGTGTAAAAAAAACCCTCCTCCTCTGTGTCCTTTGGTTATCGAGCCTTTTGCCAGTGGAAGCTATTTCTCCTTATTTACTCTACCGAAATCTTTCATGATTTTGAACAATTCTATTATATCTCTTTATCCTTCTCGTCTTCCACCGAGAAACCTCTGAGAACGTTTCTTGTGACATGGAAAGGATTTTTAGGAGAAGAGCGACGTTTTCCTTCCCTTATTTCGGACTCTTTTTCTCTTGGCTTTCAGGCTGAATCACAATAATATTGGAGACGCAGGAGTCAAACTGTTATCTGAAGCACTGAGGCACCCAGACTGTAAAACACAGAGACTGGAGTAAGTGACACACCCCATTTTAAACTAACACACCGCGCGGTGGGGGCGAGTCGGCCACTTGTTTCACACCCCACCCAATGTTACCATTGACCAATAAATACCTGGTGGGTTAGGTTATAATAATTGGCTGTTCTTTTCATATGGTGCAATATTGTGGAAAGTATGTTAGAGCTGGACAGAGCTCTGGTTAGACCCCATCTGGAGTACTGCTTTCAGTTCTGGACACCACACCACAGAAAGGATAGATTAGAACTGAAAGGGCTGCAGCACAGATTCATCAGAATTATACCGGGGCTAAAAGGATTAAATTATGAGGCCAGGTGGCATAGACAAGGCTATTATTCCCTTGAGTACAGAACATTAATGAATGAACTAATTGTGGTGTTTTTTTTCATTATAGGATTTGATAGGGTAGATATTAAGAAACAATTTCTTCTGGTGGGCGGAGTCCAGAACCAGGACGGATAATTATAATTTACAGCTAGACCATTCAAGGATCATTGCAGGAAATATCTCTTCACACAAAGGGTGGTGGAAATCTGGAAGTCCCTCCCCCAAAATGCCGTTGAGGCTGGCGGCGGGGGGGTGGGGGGTGGGGGGCGGGGTGTCAATTGAAAATTTCAAAACGGAGATTGATAGATTTTTGTTAGGTAATGGTATAAATGCTTTAGAGACTGAAGGCGAGTAGATGGAGTTAAGATATAGATCACCCATGATCTAATTGAATGAAAGAACAAGCTCGAGGGGCTGAATGGCCTTCTCCCGTTCCTATGTCCCCATTTTCCTTCCTATATTCCTAATGTCATATTTTATTGCCTTTTCGAGCAGGAGTAAATCCGGTTTTGAATTATTAATCTTTAGATTGCAGGATAACAATCTGACAGCTGCTTGCATTGAAGATCTCAGGACGGCTTTCAGTATGAACCAGTCTGTGACGATGCTGTACCTGGACGGAAATCAGTTCACGGACCAATGTGTTCCCGACCTGCGAAACCTCATACTGAGCTGTAAAACCTTGGAGCTGATCCAGTGAGTGCTTGTGTTAATACTGAATTATTAAATCTGTGGATAATGCTTTCTGTTATAAAATAATATGGGTGACAAATTGGTCTGGGGCAGTGTCACCAATTGGATGATGTGTCAGATGTGCTGCTCGTTAAAACCCTCTCGCGATATTCTGTTCCACTGGCATCAGAGGCATATTTCAACCTAACTAGTCAGATGGGAACACCCGTTTTACGCCCCGCGTGGTATTGCTCTCCAATACCTTCAGTCGAGAGTAAAATCAGGTGGATGTAAACATCTGCGTCCCAGCCAATCTTGTCAGATTCCCGACAGATACGTTAGGGTAAGATTGCTCCCGGAACTGAATATACAGCGACACGTATAACAGGAGGCCTGTGTCTGTTGCACACAGCCCGAATAATTTTTACCACATAAAATTTTTCAACACAGAGGAGGCCATTCGGCCCATCAGGCCTGTTCTGGCTCTTTGAAACAGCTATCAAATTAGTCCCACACCCCCTATTCTTATACCAAGGCCTGCAAAATATTCATTTACAAATATGTATCCAATTTCTCTTTCGAAAGTATAAAAGTGCCTTTTACTTGTATGATTGAAATGTTACAAGTCCTTTTGTCATTTTGGCCTAATCTATTAGTTGTCTGTTTACCTGTGTTTCAGAGTATGGAGGAATCAGTTCAGTTCAGATGGACAGAAACAGCTCAGGTCGCTGAGAGAATCCAGGGCTGGACTGCGAGTGTTTGTGTGATCACTGGACTGAGGAAGTGATTGGTCTGTTAATATAGTCTGAAATGTGTTTTGCTGAAATTCATAAGCAACAAAATTAGATACATGGGAGATTAAAATTGATCCAAAACAGCAAGTGCTTGAATTCTGAAATAAAACTGGAAATACTGGAAGTAGAAGGGGGACTCTCATTATCTTAAAGATAAGATAGCTTTAGTAAACATCCATGCCCGTCGAGAAACTGAGGGAATCAAGAGCAACGCTGGTTTTACACCTCGCCGGATTTTATTCTCCTTTGAAGTGAATGGAAGCAAAACCGGGCAGGATGTGAAAGACCCATTGCACCCGATACCGGGGTATCCCGCCCTGCGATTTGTGTTAAAATAAGAGCCACATAAGCGCAAGTTTAATACGTGGATGCTTGGTCCGAATTCTTGTTTAAAATCTTTCATCAGGTTAGTTGCATATTGATTGCGTGAGATTAATTCCTTGACTGACGGTGCAGCCATTTAACCTGCTAATAACCAGGCTGAGCTAAATAACAGGGCTGCTCCTGCCTGCTCTAGCTTTGTAGGTGCTTTGCTTCAGAAAGAAGGAGAAAGATGCAGTGAGAGAGATGAGATGTAGAAAGAGAGGGTCACAGAGAGAGAGGGATGTAGAGAAAGAGATGCAGCAAGAGATGAGATGCAGAAAGCGAGAGGTAGCGGCACAAATAGAAGAGAAAGAGATGGAAAGTAAAAAATATGTAGAACGAGTGAAAAACCAAGAGAGAGAGATACAGAGAGAGAGAGATATACAGAAAGAGAAAGGCATAGATATAGAGAGCAATACAGAAAGAGACATTGAGAAAAGAGAGATAGCAATACAGAGAGAGTGACAGAGAGATTGGAGATGTAGAATATAGAAGACATTGGAGATGTAGAATATAGAAGACAAACAGACATGTCACAGTGTAATCCTCGCCCAAAGGACAGAACCTCCTACCTTATTGATTGTTGCTGCTCACAACCGCAAACCTTTTATAACCCAAACTTGGTACAACTAATGAGTAATGTGGAGAGATACAGAGAGGTAATGAATGGGAAACACGCCAGGATCGGGGAAACTGCAGAGCGAACAGACAGACAGGGAGGGACTTATTGGGCACCGTTTCCCAATGTATTCGCGCCACATCACCTCTGGAAGTGTCTTCCAAGTGTCCACGGACCCCCTCCCACACTGCCAAATTCGTAATCAATTGGGTGGAGCATGCGCAGTACATGCTCCCTCAGTTTTTTCCAGGTATACAATGACCAATTGATTGGTCCCTAAAGTGACCTCGGGAGGCCGACCAGAGAAGGTAAATAAAATAGTTTTTGACTTTGCTTTAATGTGGGGTCAGGTGGATCAGGACTGGGACCTGGATTCACATTTGCTGTTAACTCCTTTCCTTCCCCGTGGGTTGGCTTGCTGTCCCAGCCTGCCGAATTTTACTGTCCCGACTGACGAGCTGCATCAGATGATTGACGTTTATCCCTCTCAGACTTTAAGCAGAGAATGCACGAAGCCCAATTTTCAGTGAGCTTCAGGCCCACGTCTTTGAGCGCATGCTCCACTTGTGCAACACACTTGGAGATGGTTTCCGGCTTGAGATCATTTTATCCCGCAGAGTAGACAATGTGGAGGATCTCTTTTTGTAAGACCAAAAAAAAACAAGTTAAACAAGAAAACTGTAACTAAAAGTCTAGTAACCTTTTAAATAAAAATTCAACAATCAAATTAAAATTTGGTCATTTAAACCGATTATGCACTCCAGTCCCCGCAGCGCCCACCAGTCACGAAATTGCTCGAGCGTGCCGGCGGACACCGCGTGCTCCATCTCCAGGGCCACCCGGGCGCGAACATGGCCGCGGAAGCGAGGGAGGCAATCTGGCTGGACGACCCCCTCAACCGCCCGCTGCCTGGACCAATTGATGTTTTTTTTTGCCAGGCCCAGGAGCAGACCCACGAGGAGGTCCTCCAACCTGCCCGCTCCCCTCCGCACCGGGTGACCGTAGATCAGGAGCGTGGGACTGAAGTGCAACCAAAACTTGAGGAGCAGCCCCTTCAAATAATGGAAGAGGGGCTGCAACCTCTCGCACTCAATATATACATGAAATACGGACTCCTCCAGACCGCAAAACAAACAGGCGGTCTGGGAGTCCGTAAACCTATTTAAGAATCTATTGCACGGGACTGCTCTGTGCAACACCCTCCAGGCCAAGTCCCCAATAGAACAAGGGAGGACTTCCGCATAGAGAGCCCCCCATTGGGGACCTCCGCCTCCGTCGGAAGGTAAAACGGCACGCCACGGCGTGTCCGGACGGCAGGCGAAGATGGCAAAGTGGAAGGTGTGCAGGAGCAGCCCGTACAGGAAACCCCTCTGTGCGGAATGAAAAGGCACGGAGGGTATTTCCTCGAGATGGCTCAAGTTGTGAGGCACCGATCCCCGAGGGGAGTTTCGGGGCATGGCGCCGATAAGGAATTCCGTCCGGACGGGGGTAAGCTCGGACGGGATCACCCCACGCGCCCGAGCCGCCTCGATACACCTCGTGGCGCCGGGGGGCAGCGTCGCTTTCACCACCCCGATGGCATTGACCGCGAGCCAGACGTTGTCCCAGGACATGCGTCGCACCAACTCCTCTGGCGCCATCCAGCCCGCTCCTCCGCCATCGAGTAGGTCCCCGACTCTAGTCATCCTGCCAGGCACAGCCCTGCATTCCGCCAGCCACCCGAACTCGCGGACTTGGAGGTGCGGATTCCTGAACAGCGGCTCCCGGAGGACAGCCGCCATTCCTGATGGGGGAGAGCTCCACCTGGAGGCGACGTAGTTCCAAACCCATAGTAGTTCCTGGTAGAAGAAAGGCAGCTCCCGCAGGCTCTCGCGCCTGCCGCTCACTTCCAAAAACAGGAGCTGCGTGTCGTAATTGAGGCCGTGCAGCTGGCGGAAAAAATACGTCGCCAGCGCACACCATCTCGGAGGATTCTCGACGTACAGGTATCTCTGCAGCGTCTGAAGACGGAAAGTCGCAGCCTGGGTGCGGAGGCACACCAACGCCTGACCGACCTCCCTAAGCGGGAGACTCAGAACCGTGGCAGAGACCCAGTGCTTCCTTTTGTCCCAGAAGAAATCGACGAGCTTCTTCTGTATCTTGGCGACAAACGCAGGGGGAGGGATCAAAGTGACGAACCGGTACCACAACATGGCGGCCACCAGTTGGTTTATGACCATCGCTCGACCCCTGTAGGACAACACTCGGAGCAATCCTGTCCAGCGTCCAAAGCGAGCGGTGACTTTGGCCTCCAACTCTTGCCAGTTCGCCGGCCAGGCGTCCTCGGCAGGGCTGAGGTAGACTCCCAGGTAGAGGAGGTGCATAGTGCTCCAGGCAAAGGGCCTGAACTCCTCCGGCAGGGAGTCCACCTGCCACTGACCCACCAGGAGTCCAGAACATTTCCCCCAGTTGATCCTGGCGGAGGATGCGTCCGAGTAAATCTGCTGGCATTCCCGCATCCTCCGCAAGTCAACGGGGTCTGTGACCATGAGGAGCACGTCATCGGCGTAAGCCGAGAGGACCACCTCCACGCCCGGCCCTTGCAGAGCCAGTCCTGCCAACCTCTTCCGCAAGAGGCGCAGGAAAGGCTCTACGCAAATGGTATATAACTGGCCGGACATGGGGCATCCCTGATGCACCCCCCTCCCGAAGCGAAGGGGCGCCGTCAAGGACCCGTTAACTTTAATCAGACACTCCGTGGCAGCGTACAGAAGTCGGATCCGGGTGACAAAATGCGTCCCGAACCCGAATGCGCGCAGAGTCCCAAAAAGATACTCGTGATCCACCCAGTCGAACGCCTTCTCCTGATCCAAGGAAAGGAAGGCGACCGACAGACCGGCCCTCTGGGAATGGTGGACCAGGTCCCGGACCAGATGGATGTTATCATGGATGGTCCGGCCCGGGACCGTGTAGGACTGGTCGGGATGGATCATGTGGGCCAGCACGGTGCCAAGGTGAACAGACATGGCCCTGGCAAAGATTTTGTACTCCGTGCTGAGGAGGGAGACCGGGCGCCAGTTCTTGAGGAGGCGGAGATCACCCCTCTTAGGCAGCAGGACAATCACCGCCCTGCGCCAAGAGAGGGGCATCTCCCCGGTCGCCAAACATTCCCCCAGGACCCGCGCGTAGTCGCCCCCCAGGACGCCCCAGAATGCCCTGTGGAACTCCACGGTCAGCCCGTCCAGCCCCGGGGACTTCCCCCTGGAGAGCTGGCGGAGGGCGCCGGACAGCTCCTCCAAACTCAGAGGAGCGTCCAGTTTTTCGGCGCCCTCCAGGCCGACCTTCGGCAGGTCCTCCCACAAAACTCTGCGCGCGTCCTCGCTGGATGGATCCGGAGAGAACAGAGCCCCGTAATAGGCGCGGGTCTCCGCGCGGATTCCCTCCGGATCCGAGACCAGGGATCCGTCGTCGGCCAGCAGCTCCAAGAGCTGCTTACTGACCCCCCGTCTTTTTTCCAGCGAGTAGAAGAAGGGGGAGCCGCGGTCCAGGTCCCGCAGGAACTGGATCCGCGACCTCACGTATGCGCCTCGGGACCTGATGAGCTGCAGGTCCTTCAGCGCGCCCTTCTTCTCTTCGTACACCAGCCGCAGGGCCGGGTCCTCGACGACTTGACCGAGACGGGACTCCAGGTCGAGCACCTCCTTCTCCAACTGCCCGACCCGGGCCTCCCGCCTCTTGGTCAACCCCTTCGCGTACTCCTGGCAGAAGAGATGGATGTGAGCCTTGCCCACATCCCACCATAGCCTCAAGGAGGGAAGCCCCCCTGCTTCCTTCTCCAGCCGGCCCAGAACCGACCGAATGAATCCCGGAACCGTGCGTCCTCCAGCAGCAGGTTGTTAAAGTGCCAATACGTGGACCCCCCCCGTGCGCGCAGCGGAACGAGCTCCGCCCACACCAGGTGGTGGTCCGTGCACGGCACCGGCCGCATGGAAGCCGCCGGAATGCAGGAGACGTATGCCCGAGAAATGTAGAGGCAGTCGATCCTGGACGCTCCTCTCCCAGACCTCACGCAAGTGAAGGCGCTGGAGTTGGGATGGAGATTTCGCCAGACGTCCACCAAGTCGAGGGACCCGACCAGGTCCCTCAACTTCTCCGTCGCTGCCGGGCAAGGCAGGGTGCCCGTGCGGTCCCTCACCTCGAGGGTACAATTAAAATCCCCCCCGAGGATGACGCACTCGCCCGCGTCGATGGAGCCTAGAAGAGTGGACACTTCCTGCGCACCGGCCTGAGGGGCGTACATGTTCACTAGATGGAGCGGCACGCCCCCCAGGTGAACAGTGACCTGGAGCAAGCGGCCCGGCACGAGCTCCTTGACCCCCAAGGTCTCCGGCTGAAAATGCGGGGCCAACAAAATAGCCACCCCACTGGAAACACTGGAGAGGTGACTCATGCTGACCCCTCCTTGCCACTCCAGGAGCCACGTGGCCTCGTCTCCCGGAATGGTGTGGGTTTCTTGCAGGAAGCACACCGCATACTTCCCGTCCCGAAGGACCGAAAAGTTATTAAATCTGCGGCTAGCTTCCCTGCTGCCGTTGATGTTGAGGCTGGCTATGGTTATCTTCATTTCAGAAGCATAATCCAACCCCTACTTAACACTAACGGGGGAAGGGAGGGCGGCCGCTAGTCGACCGCCACTCCCTTTGCAGCCCAGTGAGGAAGGACCGGAACTGCCGCAGCTCGAGCGGGTCCACGCCCGCGTCCGCGACCATGGTCTTGAAGGCGACGCGGGCCGACCCGACGAGCAGCGCCAGCTCCGACCATCTATCGAGGGCCAGCCGGGTCTTATGACGACCCTGGCACATGGCCACAAAGTCCCGGAGATCCTCAATGGGAATGAGGGGGGTCCCGGCGAGGGGCGCGAGGTCCTCCATCTCCTCATCAGCGATGGAATCGCATTCCTCCTCCGCCCCCACCACCGAGTCCCCCTCCTCCACCGGGTGGTCGCCACCGGCTGCCGACCCGTCCGCCACGCGGAACGCAGCGAGCGGCTCGGCCGCGACGGCCGGCCCCACCTCCGCCCGGATCCCACCCCCAGGATCGGTAGCGGAGGATTCCTCCCTGGGCTCCTCTAAGGGCGCCGGGCCAGAAGACGGCGGCGGTTCAGAGCCCCCCTCCGCCCCAGGCGCCAGAACGACTGGAGTGATCGGAGAGTACGTAAAAACGAACTGCTCCATGTCGCCCGGCGCCGGAGACAGAGACAGAGGGCCCTCCTCTTCCGCGCCACCGGCCTCCAACCCAGCGGATGGGGTAATTTCAGTTAACCCCTCGACGAGGTCGAGCAGCACCTGGGAGACGACCGGGTCACTTTGGGCGAGCTCATTATCCGAGGACTCGCCCGACCCGGACCCCAGGCCGCCCAACCCATCGAGGGGTAACGGTACTGATAAAGGGTCTACTTCTGCTGCGGGTTGCTCCGCGACCCCCCCCACGGGCAGGGTCTCGTCCCCATCCCCGGGAGGCACGAGCTGGGCAGACACCTCTGCCTCAGCCCCCCTAGGGACAGGCGACCCCTGCCGTTCGCCCGTGATGGTATTAGCGGTGGGGTGGGGCGCAGTACCCGCGGCGGGCGACGACTCCCCCTGACCGGAGGGACCTTCCTCCTCCCGGCCCTCTTCCTCATCCAGGGGGTCGCGCCTTCTTTTAAGTGCGGAGGGGTAGAGGGAGACCTCCATTTCCGCAGCGGCCTTCCCTGCTCCCTCCGGTGGAGTGAGTTCTTCGGGTCCCCCAGGCCCGAGCCCGGCCGCAGGTTCTGGCGCTACCGCCTCGGCGGTCGCGGCCACAGGCTCGGGCACGAGGGCCCCCCCCTCCGCACTCCGCGATTAGCGCGGCGACGCTCTCGGGCGTCAGGGGCTCCATATTATGGGGTACGCCCTCCACGGGGGGACACGCCCTTCGGTATTTACTTTTCCCCCACGCCCTCTTCCCGACCGGACAACCCTCCTCCCCCCCGCCGGAGGCCAGGATGGCATCGACCTCCGACGATGACCGCACCCCGGTAGTATTTGTTTGAGGGGGGGCACGGCTAGACCCGGGGGGAGGAGCGGCGGCGGCGCCAGCTTCGGCCACGCCAGACGATCTGGCGGCCTTGGAGGCGGGGCAGTTCTTACGAATATGCCCCACCTCCCTGCAGGCGTGGCACCGCACGCCGTCCGTCGTATAGAAGACGCGGTACGGGGTCCCCTCATGGAGGACTGTAAAGGCCCCGTCCGTCTCCCCCTCCTGCACCAGCTGGATAAAGGCCTGGCGCCGGAAGGAGAAGACATGGCGAAGGCTGGGTTCCCGGAATCCGAGCGGGATCGGCGTAATCCCCGACCTCACCTCCCCAAGTTGGTGCAAGTGGGGGAGGAGGAGCTCACCGGAGATGAAGGGCGGGACGTTAGACAACACGACCCTCTGCACGGTGGCCTCAAGAGGGTCCACTGGCAGGAAGGTCATGCCCACGGTGAGCCCCTGGGCGATGGCCAGGGCCACCGCCCGCTCGGACTCCAGGAAGAACACAGCCTTCCCATACATCCTCGAGGCGGCGAGGACGGCTGAAGGGCCGACAACCCCAGCCATCGCCTTCACACATTCCTCGATAGTCATGTTGGGGTGAGTGGAGCTCTTCACCCCGAGCTTCTTCGTAATAAGTCGGAACGGTGACAGGGCAGCGGAAGGAGCGGGAGCAGCCGCGGCTTTGGCCGTCACCGCCGCATACGTTCTCGCTGGCCCCGTCACCGCCGAAGACGTCGAAGCCATACTGGGGTGATTTTTTGGGTGCACAATGTGGAGGATAATCGGGCGGTACTAATGAAAGGCAGCTGATCCACATCATCACTAACAACAACATGCATTTATATAGTGCCTGTAATGTAACGATTATCAAACACAATTTGACACCGTGAAACATCAGGACTTATTACGACAGGGGAACACAAGCTTGGGCAAAGATGTAGGTTTTAAGCAGCACCTTAAGGATGGAGAAAGAGGTAGAGCATTGTACAGATTTAGGGACAATTTGCCGTGGTTTAGGGCCGAGGAGTCTGACGGCACGCCCGGCAAAGTTGGAACGATATAACCAGTGCTGCGCAAGAGGCCAGAATTGGAGGAACCCCGGTATTTCTGAGTTTTGTACGGCTGGAGAAGGTTACTGAGATAGGGAGGGACGAGGCCTTGGAGGGGTTTGAAAACAAGGATGAGAATTTTCAAAATGAGGTGTTGCCAAACCAGGAGTCAGTGTAGGTCAGAACGCTCAGGGGGTGATGTGTGAACGGGACCTGGTGCGAGTTAGGATGACCCATCAGAATGATGGATGAGCAGAAGTTTACCGAGGGTACAAGGTGGAAGGTCGACCAGGAAAGCATTGGAACAGTAAAGACTTGGGCCTAGAAATTCAGTTGCCTTAGCGCCGCTTTTGAGGCGCTAGAGGGACTAGCGCCAGAGTTATGGCCAGTTTAAAAATTCCCTGGGGCCCTAAATCGGCGTTGCACCGGTAGCGCTGCGCCGGCACCGATGACGTCATCGGTGTGCGCAGCGTCCCGGTTGCCATGCCGACGGGCCCTAGCGCCGAAATTCAGTTGCGGCCGCCTCGCCCGTGGCAGCCGCAACTAAGACTCTGGCAACAGAGTCTTGCATGAGTTTGCGCCGGCGCATTAAAGGCCCCGCGGCGGCCGGCCGCTTTCCCGCCGGCCGCCTGCCCGCAGCTCCCTCCCCGGACTTCTCCCCCCCACCCCCCGGAACAGATGCAAGCCCGGCACTTGTCCGAGGTGCCGGGCTCATTTTTAGACAGATTTGCGCGGGCCGCGGCCGGGTGCAGGCAGCTCCTCCTTAACGGAAGGAGGAGGCCTGCACTTCCCGAGCCTGCCGCACCGCATCGGGTGCCGCAGCGCCGGAATTGCGGCGCGAAACGGCAGTTAGCGCCGATTTACCGCCGCAAAGACCCTTCAGTAGCGCCGGCAGCCGTTTGGGCGCGGCCCTGCTGAATTTTTGGCGCGCGCAGGGGGACTTAGCGCCGGCACTAACTTCCGGCGCTAAAGCCCTGGCTAAGCCAAAACCCAATTTCTAGGCCTTGAGGTAATAAAAGAATGTTGAGTGATTGAACACCTGTTTTTTATGCCCTTACCTTTAGCTGAAAAACTATCACACTGAAACAGAAATAGATGTGTCCAACTGAATGATGCGCTGTGAGTCTAGAAAGTACAGTTTGCGAAATTAGCAGACAAAATCTAAATTGTAATATTTAAAATAGAATCCCTCCGTACCATTTTAATTGTGGTTTTGAGCTTTACATCATGAATGGCAGGCGAAGTTACTTGAAATGAGTGAAGTAACCATTCCAATACCAATACTGTACAGCAAAACAAACGAGAGAATGACTGGGCTAATCTTAACCTTCTTTCAATGGAGATTAAAATTGTGCGCCGTTTAGCACGAGCGGGAGACCAGAACCCGCCTGTTTAAGGCCCGACTGGTTTGGTTAAATTACCCCTTCTGGTGTCTTCACCAATGCTTTCATAAAGAACGCCAGTGCTATGCTACTCCTTGTGAATCACTTTGTTGACTCGCAGGGAGATTCCTCCCAAATTACCCAGCACCGTTCCATTTCCACAACCTGCCTCAAGAGCCCAATCATTTCCCTGTAGATTCCTGTGTCTCTGTGAGCTGGAGGTCACCGCATGCGATCTTAGAGGAACAATCCATCCTGTGACATTCCTCTTCTTTAGAGGAGGTGTTAACTAATTTAAAATGGAAATAACCAATTTAAAATGGAAATAACATTTTCCAACCAGGCGTCTGCTGAGTGCAAGGCTTTCAGTCTAGAACCGGAAATCCGCGCCATTTCCTCATAGTCCGGTACAAACACGTGATACAGGGATATGGGCACAGCACGTACACCAGCTAACGTCTGCATTTCCAATTCCATCGATCAGTCCATTTAGGCACACAGAGTAGGAATGCCCCAAGTTCTAGACTGCCTTAGAATTGGGAGGGGGAACTGGAAAGTGATTTCCGCTCTTGGAGCCAAGTTAAATTGATCTGACAGTCGGGAAACTGCTGGAATTGGGTGAACGTGGGTTTTGCACCCCACATTATTTCACTCTCATTGAATTCAACGGAGAGTAATATAGAGGGTGGTGAAGATGTAAAACTGGCTTTCCACCCAATCTCTGATTCCCGCCCGGCCTGTTATGTTAAAATTACCCGAGTGCGATGGGCGTGTGTGGGGGAAAGCCCAGCTTGTATCAGTGAGCAATCGCCGGACAGGCTGAGAAATGTCGAGTTGCCATCCACCCGACTGATCGCCTACCAACAAGTAATGAAGCACATCATGGGTGAAAGGTGAGGCGGGGGGAATTGGCAGGAGGCGTAGGAAGAAAATAAGATCGTTCTAAGTCAATAATAATATAGCGCCGTTGGTAGTTTATTTCAATCCTTTAAACAGCACGTGCATTACTGCATCAAAGATCAACAAGGTAGTTCACTACAGAAAGTCCAAAGAATCAGATCAGGTTACTGTTGTATTCCAGGGTATTTTCCACATCATAAACAGTTATGGCACGTCTCAAATTTCTCTTTATTCTGTTATTTATGAGTTGGTTTTTCAGGTAATACTCTTAGCTTCACGCGTGTTGTTCGATGGAAAAATGACATAATTCATGAAGTGGATTTAGAAGCCACTGCACCAAACAGTCTTCTTGCTGAATCATAGAATCACAGAATGACACAGCACATAATGAGGCCATTCGGGTCATCGTACCTGTGCCGACTCTCTGAAAGAGCGATCCAATTACACCCACTCCCCTGCTCTTTCCCCATAGCCCTGCAACTTTTTTCCATTTTAAGTCTTTCCACTTACCTTTTGAAAGTTACAATTGAATCTGTTTCCACCGCCATTTCAAACATTGCATTCCAGATTACAACAACTCACTGCATAAATACTTTTCTCCTCATCTCCCCTCTTGCACTTTTGCCAATTACGTTTTATCTCTATCCTCTGGTTACCAATTCCTCTGCCAGTGAAAATAGCCTCTCCTCATTTATTCTCTCAAAGCTACTCATAATTTTGAACACTTCTAATGAATCACCCTTTATCCTTTCCTGCTCTAAGGAGAACAATCCCAGTTTCCATAGGCTCTCGACATAACTGAAACCCATCATCCCTGTTAACATTCTAGTAAATCTCCTCGGCATCATCTCCTCTGCATTGTCTTGATATCTTTCCTAAAGTATGGTATCTAGAATTGGACACAATGCTCCAGTTGAGGCCTAATTAATAATTTACAGAGATTTCACATAACTTCCGTGCTTTTGTACACTGTGCCTCTATTTACAAAGCAAATTATCACATATGCTGTTAACAGCTCTATCAGCTTGCCCTGCCACCATCATAGTTGTGTGCCCCAGGAACCCCAGTTCTCTCAGTTCCTGCACCCCATTAAAAATTGTACTATTTAGTTTATAAAGATTCTCCTCATTCTTCCTTCAAAAATGCAACACTTCACACTTCCCTACGTTAAATTCCATTTGTACTTTGTCCCATAGTACGATCTCCTTTTGTACCATTAAAAAACTTTCTATTAGAATTACGGTGCTGGCATCAGGCTGTTGTAGGTTGGACCATGGGGATTGTTGTTTGAGGCTTACTGTCCTGATCAGTAGGCTCATTGGAAGGCTGGGCAGGAAAATGGAATTGTTGGAAAACAATAAATAAATAAACACATAAATAAATATGCAAACATCCAAGCTGAGGTAAATGATGACGATTTCCTCCACGTAATGTGTGAAATTCCTCGATAAATGGAATCGCGGGATACAGTATAATGGGCTAGAATTTACTGGCAAAATAATGGTGAGGATAATGGCACTCATTGTAATTTATTCACTATTCGGATAGCTACTTTGAGCCAGCACAGATACGCTGTTCAATGCAGAAACCTCGAGTTACTGTCCAAGACCCACCGCTATTCGTCAAGGTGCTCGAAAGTGGCATCTCGCTGTCTGACTCCCTATTCAAATGTACTGAGCTG
The DNA here is from genome assembly GCF_052327205.1 of Somniosus microcephalus. Lineage (NCBI taxonomy): Eukaryota > Metazoa > Chordata > Chondrichthyes > Squaliformes > Somniosidae > Somniosus > Somniosus microcephalus. Next base: position 66,202,285 of record NW_028225180.1, read on the forward strand.
CGTGAATTTCCTGTACTTGCATGGTAGAGAGGGAATAATCTCACCACAGAAAGTTAGGGATTGTCCATATCAGTCAAAGTAGCATTTTTGAAAGTGTCATCATTTTCAATTACTGACAAATAAACTTTCCAGCACTGATAATTAACTTTTACGAATGTGGAGTGTCATTCCTTCATATATTCATTGTTGATAGAGATTATTGTTTAAAGTAAAAATTGAAAACGAATAGTTTATCTTTCTTTCTGTCTCTTTTTTCTCTCTCTGAATCCAATCTTGCTTTCCCTTTCTCTAATTCGCTTTCAATGCCTGATTTGACATTGAATACATGTTCTAACTTACACTTCCTGTTTCACAATCTGTGCTGTTCAGACTTCAGTCCTTCACAACGATTGGTGAAAGGGATACACAATTGCTTGTTCTGTTCACCCAGGCCCCGGATGCCCTGTAGAGGGCGCCGGAACATTTGGATCTGTTACTACAGGTTCAAGTGCAATAAGTCAGAGAATTAAACAGACATCTTCACCCTCAATGATGGCGAACCCCAGCACAAAAGTGCAAAAGACAAGTCTGAAGCGTTTGAAACCATTTTCAGCCAGAAGTGCTGAGTGGATGAAGCATATCGGCCTCCTACTGAGTTTCCCACCATCGCAGAAGCCAGCCTTCAGCCAATTGAATTCACTCCACCTGATATTAAGAAACGACTGAGCGCACTGGTTACAGCAAAAACGATGGGTCCGGACAGCAATCCCAGCTGTCGTGCTAAAGACTGTGGATCCAGAAGTAGCCGCACCTCTAACCAAGCTGTTCCAGTACAGCTACAACTCTGACATCTACCTGCCAATGTGGAAAATTGCCAAGGTACTTCCTGTCCAAAAAAGTCAGACCAATCCAATCTTATCAATTACTGCCCCATCAGTCTACACTCAATCATCAGCAATCAAGCGGCACTAACCAATACCCAGCTCACCGATACACAATTTGCATTCTCCCAGGACCACTCAGATCCAGACCTCATTACAGCCTTGTTCCAAACATGTACAGAAGTACTGAATTCCAGAGGTGAGGTGAGAGTGACTGCCCTTGACACCAAGGCTGCATTTGACCGAGTGTGGCATCAAGGATACCAATTAGAATTAAAATCAATGGGAATCACAAGGGAATTATCCACTTGCTGGAGTCATATCACAAATATAACACAAAGGAAGATGGATGTGGTTGTTGGAGGTCAAACATCTCTGCCCCAGGACATCGCTGCAGGAGAGTATCAGGGCCGTGTCTTAGGCCCAATGATCTACAGCTGGTTCATCAATGACCTTCCCACTATCATACGGTAAGAAGTGGGGAAGTTCGCTGATGATTGCACTGTGTTCAGTTCCATTCACAACTCCTCAGATAAAGAAGCACTTCATGCCCGCATGCAGCAATGCTTGGACGACCTACTGGAGGTTTTGTGGATGTAACTGGTAGAATAGATAAGGGAGAACCAGTAGATGTGGTGTATTTGAAGTTTCAGAATGCCTTTGATAAAATCCCGCATAAGAGGTTAGTGTGCAAAATTAAAGCACGGCGGATTGGTGTAATGCATGGGCATGGATTGAAAATTGGTTAACAGATAGGAAACAGAGAGTAGGAATAAATGGGTCTTTTTCGGGGTGGCAGGCGGTGACTAGTGGGATACCGCAGGGATCAGTGCTTGCACCCCAGCTATTCACAATGGCCCAGAAATTCAGGTCCCAATGCGTGAGTACGGACAGAATACTCACTCGTGGACCCGATGGAAGTGCCGGAATCTTGCATGCACTATGCATGCGCGGGAAACCGACACTTCCGATCCTCTGAACCAAGGGGTTCAAAGGTCGAATGCGTGCACGCGGGAGTCTGCGTGTGCGTGTTGAACATCCTTTTTTTTCAGGTTTTAACATGCGGGTAAGTCTGTACATTTTAGAAATGTAAAAAGCAGCTGTAAGGACTTCATTTTCAAAGGTAAGTGGTCAATTATTTAAAATTAAAACATTTTTTCCACAGGTTTTTTAATTTTAAATACTTTAAAGCAAGGTAAGTTTATTTTTAGCCCCGTTTTTTTATAAAATTGTTTATTTCAAAAATTTAAATTTTTGTTTAAAATAATTATTTAATGTCATTTATTGTTTATTTACAAAGTATGATGTTTTTAAAAAAAATATTTGAAGGTAAAGTACAGTTTTACAGCCTCAGCATTTATACGTTTTGACAGGTCTATCTGTCAAGACCTATGAATGGAGCATTCCCTGCTCCGATTGGCTGCCTGTTGCTCAAGTGATCCCAGGGGACGTTTCGCACTAACTACGCCCCTGGGACACGCCAGAATAGCGCGCCGGCCTCTGGGACAGGCCTTGGAGAGGAATTCCACGCAGGCCAAGAGGTCAACTGCCGGCGCGCTAGGTAAGTGTAGGTCGGGGGGCTTGCACACGCGGGAAGCACCCGACCCAAATTTCTGGGCCATTATATATCAATGATTTGGTTGAGGGAAACAAATGTAATATTTCCAAGTTTGCTGATGACACGAAACTAGTAGGATTGTGAGTTGTGAGGAGGATGCAAAGAGGCTTCAAGGCAATTTAGACAAGTTCAGTGAGTGGGCAAATACATGGCAGATGCAGCATAAGGTGGACAAATGTGAAGTTATGCACTTCGGTAGGAAAAGCAGGAAGGCAGAGTATTATTTAAATGGTGAGGTATTGGGAAATGTTGAAGTACAAAGGGAACTGGGTCTTCTTATACACCAGTCACTGAAAACAAACATAGAAACATAGAAGAAACATAGAAGAAGGAGCAGGAGTAGGCCATTCGGCCCCTCGAGCCTGCTCTGCCATTCAATGTGATCATTGTTGATCATTCAAATTCAGTACCCTGTCCCTGCCTTCTCCCCATATCCCATGATGCCTTTAACCTTAAGAAATATATCTAACTCCTTCTTGAATATATTTAATGAATTGGCCTCAACTGCCTTCTGTGGTAGAGATTTCCACAGGTTCACCACTCTCTGGGTGAAGAAATTCCTTCTCATCTCTGTCCTAAATGGCTTACCCCTTATCCTTAGACTGTGACCCCTGGTTCTGTACTCCCCGGCCATCGGGAACATCCTTCCTGCATTTAGTCTGTCTAGTCCTGTTAGAATTTTATAAGTTTCAATGAGATCCCCTCTCATTCTTCTAAACTCCAGTGAGTATAAGCCCAATCGACCCAATCTCTGCACATATATCATTCCTGCCATCCCAGGTATCAGTCTGGTGAATCTTCGCTGCAATCCCTCCATGGGAAGAACATCCTTCCTCAGATAAGCCAACCAAAACTGCACACAATACTCAAGATGTGGTCTCACCAATGCCCTGTACAACTGCAGCAAGATATCCTTGCTCCTGTACTCGAACCCCCTCGCTACGAATGCCAACATACAATTTGCCTTCTTAACCGCCTGCTGCACCTGCATGCTTACCTTCAGCGACTGGTGCACAAGGACACCCAGGTCTCGTTGCACTTCCCCTTCTCCCAATCTATTGCCATTCAGATAATAATCTGCCTTCCTGTTTTTGCCACGAACGTGGATAACCTCGCATTTATCCACATTGGGCAGATGCATGGCAGATGCAATATAATCACCCAACCTGCCCAAATCATACTTGAGTTTCTCGGCATCCTCCTCACAGCACACACGCCCACCCAGCTTTGTGTCGTCTGCAAACTTGGAGATATTACATCTAGTTCCCTCGTCTAGATCATTAATATATATAGTGAATAGCTGGGGTCCTTGGACCGATCCCTGCATTACCCCACGTGTCACTGCCTGCCACTCGGAAAAAGACCAGTTTATTCCAACTCTTTGCTTCAGGCAGGTGCAGCAAGCAGTTAGGAAGGCAAATGGTATGTTGGCCTTCATTGCAAGAGGAATTGAGTACAGAAGCCAGGGTGTCTTACTACATTTGCACAGGGCCTTGGTGAGACCACACCTGTGTCTCCTTACCAAAGAAAGGGTATACTTGCCATAGAATGAGTGCAGCGAAGGTTCACCAGACTGATTCCTGGGATCACAGGACTGTCGTATGCGGAGAGATTGGGTCAAATAGGTCTGTATTCACTAGTGTTTAGAAGAATGAGAGGGGAACTCATTGAAACGTATAAAATTCTGACAGGGCTAGACAGACTGGATGCAGCAAGGATGTTTCCACTGGCTGGGGGGTCTAGAACGAGGGGTCACAGACTCAGGATACGGGGTAGGACTGAGATGAGGAGAAAATTCTTTACTCAGAGGGTGGTGAAGCTGTGGAATTCTCTACCAATCTGGGTTGTGGAGGCCAATTCACTGAATATATTTAAGAAGAAGATGGATAGATTTCTAGATGCAAAAGGCGTCAAGGGGTATGGGGAGAGAGCGAGGATATGCTGTTGAGATAGAAGATCAGCCATGATCATATTGAATGGCGGAACAGGCTAGAAGGGCCGAATGACCTACTCCTGCTCCTATTTTTCTGTGTGTCTGTTAAGGATTGTTCTGATAAGTGGCTATGGACATCCGTGCCACACAAGTACTAGCCAAGGACTATCTCCAACAAGCGTGAGTCTAACCATCGCCCCTTGACTTTCAACAGTATTACCATCGCCGAATCCCCTAAGATCAGTATGCTGAGGGTCACCATTGACCAGAAACTTAACTGGTACAGCCACGTAAATACCGTGGCCACATGAGCAGGTCAGAGGCTGTGTTTTCTGCAGTGAGTGTCTCGCCGCCTGACTCCCCAAAGCCTTCCCACATCGAAAAGGTACAGGTGATGAGTGTGATGGAATACTCTGCACTTGGCTGGAAGAGTGCTGCTCCAACAACACTGAAGAAGCGCGACAGCATCCAGAACAAAGCAGCCCACGTCACTGCAGCACTTCCACCACATCAAACATTCATAACCTCCACCACTGGCGCACCGTGCTGCAGTGTGTGCCATCTACAAGATGCACTGCAGCAACTCCTCAAGGCATCTTCGGTAGCACCTCCCAAACCAGCGACCTCTTCCACCTAGAAGGGCAAGACAGCAGGCGCATGGGAACACTATCACCTCCAAGTTCCCCTCCAAGTAACACACCACCCTGACTTGGAAATATATCACAGTTCCTTTGTCATTGCTGGGTGAAAATCCTGGAACTCCCTCCCTTACAACACTATGGCAGTACCTTCACGACATGGACTGCAGCAGTTCAAGAAGACAGCTCACCACCACCTTCTCAAGGGTAACTAGGGATGGGCAAAAAATTCTAGCTTTGCCAGCGATGCCCACAAATAAAAAAAGGTCTAATGAATGGTGGGTGCGGTTCGTTCGCTGGCTACAGTAAATCCTGGTGAAATACTTCTCAATGCAATACCTTTAGGAGGTAAATACCAAATTCTGAATTTTTAGAGTCAATATTCAGCAGAGCCGGAAATATTGATTTGTAATTTAGTCTTATAACTACAAACCTTATTGACTTGTATTTTGGAATGGTTCCACATCTTCTTGCCCATGAAAATGGAAACGACAATTGATATCAACAGTGCCAACATTGCCAACAGGTGGCGAATGAGTACGAGCCTGAAATGGTATATCTGTGGATCAGTAACAAGATTATGTTCAGGGGAAAACAGAAATAAGACGACTTCAGGCAACAAGAACATTCGTATATAGAGCGACACCACATTTCAAAGAGAATCTCAAATCGAAGCTTACACATAAGCCAATTTTTGGCCAATGAAAAACATTCAAGCAGAATTGAACTCTGCCAGTAGTGCTAAACGGGCATCGGAAGTCCGTTTTACGCTCCTCCCGATTTTCCTCTCCATTAGAATTCAGGCTAATTTCCTCCCCATTGTCTCAATATTAGGCGACCGCCCACAGGGCATCAAAATATATATTCAGCTGAAAGCATATTTCAGTGTGAGGGAGGGAATTAATGGACCAGGGCGTGGAAATGTTAGTCAGCCCCCGTTTGCAAGACTGAGCTTTCCCTTCAGATAACCAAACTGATCGCAATGTTGGAAGTCGAGAAGAACATTTCATTGAAGCTTCTCCGTGCTCCAGGCTGAGGAGGGAGCAGCCGCAAAACACAGGAGCTACAGCGCCGCCACCGGCTGGCTGGTGTAATTACAGCATCACGTCTGCTCGATACAAAGGTGAATAGGTGGAAATATAATTTGAAAAGCTATATCAGGTTGTGTACGTAGAAAGTACGGAAAAGCCGAAGATTGTTTAATCTTCGCAGAACCAATTCATAGAATCATAGAATGATACAGCAGAGATGGAGGCCATTCACACTATCGTGCCTGCGCTTGTACCTTGAGAGAGGGATCCAGTTAGACACACTGCCCTTTCTTCGTAGCCCCGCAATGTTTTTTCCATTCAAGTGTTTATCCAATTCCCTTTTGAAAGTTGTTATTGAATCAGCTTCCACCACCCATTCGGGCAATACATTCCAGATCATAAATAGTCGCTGTGTACAACACGAATTCTCTACATCCCCCCCGCTGGTTCTTTTGCCATTTACCTTCAATCTGTCACTGACACTCTGCCACTGGGATCAGCTTTTCCTTACTTTACTTTATAAAACACATGATTCACACGACCAATGAAATAAATCTTTAGTAGATTTTAAGCAAGTTTATGTTGCCTCACTAAAGATTTATATTAACATCAAGCTTGTTTCCTGTATACATGACTTCACAGGATGTCCCCTCATCCCATTGCAATGCTGAGTTGACACTGTATTGTGGTTACACTTCGTAAGGTGGAAACCCACAGCGCCTCCTGCTTCTCTCTCAAGTAGATCCACCGACCAATGGTTTTACTACGCCTGTGCGTGCCTGGGAAATGCAAAGTGATGCAAAGCTGTACTGTGAAGGGTAACCTCCATTCTTTTAGTATGACATTATTTAATTGTGCAATCAACCATAACACGGCCAGAGGGAGTGCTTATTTAAAACTGTTATTCGTGTATAAAGGGAGATTTGCTAACCCTGTATAAAACATTGCTTAGGCTACAGCAGGAGTACTCGGGCCAATACTGGACACCACACTTTCGGAATCATGTCAAAGCGTTAGAGAGAGCGCAGATGAGATTTTATAGAAAGGTACCTGGGATGAAAAACTTCAGTTATGTGGATAGACTAGAGAAACTGGGTTTGTTCTCCTTAGAGCAACGAATATTGAGGGGAAATTTGACAGAAGTTTTCAAAATGATGAAGGCGTTTGACAGATAAAATAAGGAGAAACTGGTTCCAGTGGCAGAGCGGTTGGTGCCCAGAGACACAGATTTAAGGTAATTGGAAAGTTAACCAGAGGCGACGTGAGGACAGAAATTATGCAGCGAGCTGTTATGATCTGGAATGCACTGTCTGAAAGGACAGTGGAAGCAAATTCTATAATAACTTTCAAAAGGGAATTGGAGCAATACAGTTCTTTACTTACATCCAAAGTAATGGGTCAAGAATCCCAGATACTACCAAAAGTCAGATAATGAGTGGCGTCCTAACCTCAAAATAAATGCAAATCAGGACCAGATTGATTACGCCAAGAAGAGCACTGATCGCATTCAGCACCAGACACGTCGCCACCTTCGAAGAATAAGCAAAAGATTACTAAAATATTTGAATTTGGTGAGATCTTCACAAAGACATTAATGAATTCCAAATTCCATAAATAGCAGATTTATTGCAATAACTTAGCATCATTGAATCTAACAGCACGCCAGCTTGCCATTCCATAATGTCTCTGCCGGTTCTTTGAAAGAGCTGTCAAATAAGAGTCTTTTATTTTCATTCTATAAATAAAATGTTACCTAGTATGGCAGGATAGGTAGTTGGCATAAAAGACACATTTATTTCAACCTAATTCGTAGAGGAAAGCGCTTTTCTGTTTTGGATTTCGCAGATCAATCTGAGGAGTGTGAGTCGTGGGAGACTGCAGTGATGAGGGGTAGAGTCAAATGACCAAATAATGAAATAATTACATAGACAATCTCGTCTAGACCATCATTCGGAACAAAGGAACAAAGGAACGGGAGTAGGCCATTCAGAGCCTCGAAACTGTTATGCCAACTTTCTGATCTTTAGCTTAACTCCTCTATCTGTCTTGGTTCCAAAGAGCCATAATACTCTTGCCTAGTAAAGTGCAATGAGAACAAATGTCTCGAATCACAACAGGGCCTCGTGGATAAAACACTTTGGGATAGATCTTAAAACGAGCTGCTGACTCGTTTTTACCACCTACGAGGTCAAAATGTACCCCCAGTGAGGGTAAAAAAGACAATATCGATGAAGAAATCAATGGAACTGAATATCGGGCCGGAAATCTAACGAATGACCAATGCAAGACCGCTTGTTTTACCACCCTGCAATTCTCCAATTTCATCCCCGAGACCCACCCAATTATACAGCTTACCACATATCTGAACAATCCCACTGAAAGTTTCTTTTTCATAATCGTCCATAATCAGCTCAGCAACCAGAATGTCAAATTAGAGCAGTATTCCGTGCAATGGACTGTTTTGTTTAAATGAGGTTTTATTGCGGTGATACTTACAAGGCCTGTAGATGATGTCTCTTTCAGAATACACCACAGTCTCCCAGAAATAAGAAACTGGGAAAGAAATGTGACATATCAATTCCACATGATGAAGCCTGTGCTTTGGAACAGCGAATCACAAGGTCATTCAGCCCCTGGAGCCTGTATCACCAGTTAATTAGATTATAGCTGATCTGTAACCTAACTTCATCTACCTGCCTTCGTTCCATAACCCTTAATAACCTCATGTAACATACATCAATCAGCCTCGATGTTGAAATTTTCAATTGACCCCTACCCTCAACAGCCTTTGAGGGAGAGGGCTCCAGATTTCCATTACCCTTTACTTGAGGAAGTGCTTTCTGACATCAGCCCTGAATGGCCTAGTGCTAATTTTGAGGTTATGTTCTCGACTCCCCCACATGAGGAAATAATTTCTCTCTGTCAACCATGTTAGATAATCTAATCATCTTAAAGCACTTCAGTTAGATGACCACTTAATCTTCTTTACTCGAGGGAATAAAAATCTCATCTATGCAAAACGTACTCGTAATTAAAAATATATTAGCCCCTGTATCATTCTGGTGAACTATATCAATTGCCTTGAATCCTGAAGCATAATTTTCTGGCTGATTATTCACAGAAAATCAAACTGCAGTTATACCGGGCCCTGGCTGGACCACATCTGCAGTATTGTGTACAGTTTTGGTCTCCTTACCAAAGAAAGGATATAATTGCCATAGAGGGACTGCAACGAAGGTTCACCAGACTGCTCCTTGGAATGAGGTAATTGTGCTATGAGGAGAGATTGAGTAGACTAGGCCTATATTCTCTAGAGTTTAGGAGAATGAGAGGTGATCTCAATGAAAGATACAACATTCTTACAGGGCTTGACAGGGTAGATGCAGGGAGGATGTTTCCCCTGGCTGGGGAGTTTAGAACCAGGGGTCACAGTCTCAGAATAAGGGCGTCGGCCATTTAGGACTGAGATAAGGAGAAACATCTTCACTCAGAGGGTGGTGAATCTTGGGAATTCTCTACTCCAGAGGACTGTGGAGGCTCAGTCGCTGAGTATATTCAAGGCATAGATCAATAGATTTTTGAATATTGAGAGAATCAAGGGATATGGGGATAATGCAGGAAAGTGGAGATGAGAAAGAAGATCAACCATGATCTTATTGAATGGCGGAGCAGGCTCGAAGGGCCAAATGGCCTACTCCTGCTCCTATTTCTTATGTTTTTATGTTCTACACGTTGAAAACGATAGCATTAAATAAATAACAACCTCGATACATATAGGACCAGAAATTCGGGTCTCCACGGGTGAGTACGCATGGGGTACTCACCTGTAAGCCCAATCGAAGTGCCGGTTTCCTGCATGCACTGAGCATGCGCGGGAAACCGGCACTTCCGTTCCTCTGAACGAAGAGGTTCAGAGTTCGAACGCGTGCATGGGGGAGGATGCACGTGCACATCAAACTTACATTTTTTTTACAGTTTTCTCCAGGATCGTAAGCCTGCAGGATTTAGAAATGTAAAAAGCAGGCGTAAGGCCTGCTTTTTACAAGGTAAGTGGTGAATTAACTAAAATTAAAACATATTTTCCACAGGTTTATTATTTTTTAATACTTTAAAGCAAGGTAATTTTATTTTTAGCCCCGTTAAAATATAAAATTAATTTTTCAAAAATTTAAATTATTGTTTAAAATAGTTATTTCATGTAATTTATAGTTTATTTAAAACATGTGATTTTTAAAAATGTATTTGAATATTTAGTGCTATTTTGGGGCCGTAGTATTTATAAGTCTTGACAGCTCTTCCTGTCAGACTTATGAATGGGCTTTTCCCTGCTCCGATTGGCTGCCCATGGCCCACGTGATCCCAGGGGATGCATCAAACTAACTGCGCACCTGGGATACGCAAGCACTGCACGCCGGCAGCTGGACCAGGCCCCGGATCACAATTCCATGTGGCCCTACAGCTCAACTGCCGGCGTGCAAGGCAAGTGCAGATCGGGGGCTTGCACCCACAGGAAGCCCCCGACCCGAATTCCAAAGTGTTTTAAATAAATCTGAGTGCAGACATTATTGTTTCTGCCTTTACCTTCGGAATTCTTGTTCGTCTGTTTGTTCGCTGTTTTAACGGGAATGTTATTCAGTTTTGAATAGTTGATGCCTCTGCTAAAAGGGCGACAATCAGAAGCAGATTAAAGCAAGGCGTTACACTGCCATGCATTAAATTGCAAAAATTCCAACATTTCATCTAATTAATTCTGACCAGATTTAAATTACTCCAAACAGATTCTACTACAGGCATTGGCCAGAAACTCACCGACAGCCCGCCACACCAGTGTGTTCTGTGCACTCCTGCCACCGATCTCGAATTCAGAAATAATTATTATGAAAACTATTCCCAGCAGGATCTGAAAAACCTAAAAGAGAACAAGCATCGCACTGTGGAAACAAAGCTGAACTGTAGCAACTCATACAAAATATAATGGTGTTTGTGAGAGCGACAGAGTGGGGGAGGTAGCGAGAGAGATGGGTGAGAGATGGAGAGATGGGGAGAGGAGGAGCGAGAGATCAAGGTAAGAGACAAGTAAAGCTTTGTTGAATGCTGATTGAGATGATTGGATTAGCACATTTTTAGAAAGCTTTAAGATCATTTAAATGTGCAAGGCGTCCGAGCATTCTTTCCATTTGTATTTTTAGTGTTAGAGCAGATGTGGGAGAAAGGGGAACTTGAATCTTGTCTCTATGTATGAACCATAAACAGTTTGGAAACGCAAGGACACAACTTGATTTTTGAAAACAGGTCGAGAAACAGGCGGAAAAGTGTTTAGTTGCCAAGACACCATATACCACTGTAAGAGTTAAGCATGGACCTACTTACTGCATTATAAACAAAGGTTATGGAACAGGCAAAGTCCGAAAAATGGCCTTGAATTTCATCGCGGATGGTGTCACAAAATGGGCGTTATCGCATCGGCGGCCAAGTTATCCGCAGTTATGTTCAGTCCTGTTGACTGCAATGGAACTGAATATCAGGCGCTATGAATACCAGACACCTACACGATATCGTCCGTTTTGCGCCACCGCCCGAGTCGAATTTCTAGCCCAAAAAGTGGGGTAAACACCTAAAAACATGGCCTCGGCAAAATGTGCAACTATGTATTATGTAGGCACAGGCCAAGCTTGTACTACAGTATAAGAATAGAACCTGTTTGCCCCCAAGGCAGAGCGTCCTCTGGTTGGTCAGGAGGCACGCAGCCGTGCGGATGGCCTGGAGGGAAGGAGCTGGTCACTCCATGCCTGCGAAACACGGGCTGGGTGGTTCTCTTGGGGTGGGAGTGTGTCAGGGTCAGTTGGAAGGGTCACGGTCAGTTGGAAGCCCACGGATATGCAGGCAGCTTAGCACCAAAAGTGATCACTCCGGGCCGAGAAACCAGATTGTATAATTTGCAGGTCATCCTGTCATTTAATATAACACTGTAGAACAGCTATATAAAATCTAATACTGTTATTGGTCAATGTAATAAAGCTTGTTATTACAAAAAAAAGCTCTTGGGTGACTCATGAGCTGATTTATTTTCGCCAGACTAATAACTCTTTGTTACGACAATGGCCATGGAGGAAATTCTACAACACACATATGCCTGTGGACCACAGTAAACATTCACTCCCTCCACCACCGGTGCACCGTAGCTGCAATGTGCACTATCTACAGGATGCACTGCAGCAACTCACCAAGGCTTCTTCAACATCACCGCCCAAAACCGCAAACTCCACAAGCCAGATAGACAAGGGCAGCAGACACTGAGAATATAATCAACTCCCCTCCAAGTCACACACCATCCCGACATTGACAAATATCTGCCGTTCCTTCATCGTCACTGGGTCAAAACCCTTGAGCTCCTCGGCTAACAGAACTGTGGAAGTACCTTCACCACATGGATCGCAGCTACTCAACAAGAAGGTGCACCACGACTTTCTCAAGTGGAAATGGTCTGGGAAATAAATGCTGACCTTGCTAGCGAGACCCATATCCCCATAATTAATTTTTTTTAAGTATAGCTCATAAATGTACTCATGAACATATTTTCCGGTTTGTAGTCCCAGCGAAATTCTACATATGATCACACTGAAGTTGTGCATAATTTCGCGATGAGTATTGATGGGATCTAATCTCCATCAGCTAATTGATGATGTCCCTACACATAGCGACTGAACTTTATTTTACTCAAGGCGTCTTGAAAGTAAAACATTGCATGTTGAAATTGTGATCTACTTGGGAGGGAATAAATGAATAAAATAAATGCTTTCATCTTACCCCCAGAGCTTTCCCTTTTCCCATCTGAATTCATGGACTATTTGCTCTTGTGGTTGTTGAATGGATCTGGGAGCCTCCCCGTCTCACCAGGGCTTCACTGGTACCGGATTGTGGGCTAATATCGGAACTGATGCCGTTTTCTTTTATGTTCAGTGAAGTGGCCATGTTCCAAATAAGGACTGGACATTCGACCCTCAGTGAATACGAAAGATGCTCCACAGACATTAGAATGCCAACATTTCACTTAATAGTGACTAAACAAAATTCTTTATCGTATTATATTCTGGCAATTGAAATTTTTGAGATTTTAACCATCCTGGCACCGAATCTCAAACTATTTTCTACTAATTCAATTCATTTCGATGGAACCCATCATAATGGCACGTTCTTGTCATGTTAATAAGATTCTTACCTTTGAATCTCGAGGAGTGCTTCGTTTTCACGAACCACAAGCTGGGGATTTTAATAGTTCAGTTCAAAAAAACGCAAAATCTAAACCTCTGAAGGAAACTTTCGACCCAGTTGTGCAGTTTAGCCGGGGCAATGGGTTGGGGCCAAATCGATGGCCATGTTTTTCCTGCGGTGATGAAGCCCTTTGTTCTGACTAATATTCGTCCTGAAATGGCAAGCATCTATTTTGATCCTGAATTTCGCTATAATTACCAACCAAAATAAATTTCCATTCACACTTAGGCAATTATTTAAATATAGCCTAGCGGTCATCTTCCCATTTAAGTTTCATCCCGTTCGCTATATTTTTATATAACAATAAAGCACTTCATAGAAACATAGAAACATAGAAGATAGGAGCAGGAGTAGGCCATTCGGCCCTTCGAGCCTGCTCCGCCATTCAATGAGATCATGGCTGATCATCCAAATTCAGTACCCTGTCCCTGCCTTCTCCCCATATCCCTTGATCCCTTTTGCCTTAAGAAATATATCCAACTCTTTCTTGAATATATTTAATGAACTGGCCTCCACCGCCCCCTGTAGAAGAGAATTCCACAGGTTCACCACTCTCTGGGTGAAGAAGTTCCTCCTCATTTCAGTCCTAAATGGCTTACCCCTTATCCTTCAACTATGACCCCTGGTTCTGGACTCCCCGGCCATCAGAAACACCCTTCCTGCGTCTAGTCTGTCCAGGCCTGACAGAATTTTATAGATTTCGATGAGAACCCCTCTCAATCTTCTAAACTCCAGTGAGTTTAAGCCCAATCGACACAATCTCTCCTCATACATCATTCCTGCCATCCCAGGCATCAGCCTGGTGAATCTTCACTGCACTCCTTCCATGGCAAGGACGTCCTTCCTCAGGTAAGGAGACCAAAACTGCACACAGTACTCAAGGTGCGGTCTCACCAAGGCCCTGTACAACTGTAGCAAGACATCCTTGCTCCTGTACTCGAACCCTCTTGCTACAAAGGCCAACATACCATTTGCCTTCTTAACCTCCTGCTGCACCTGCATGCTTACCTTCAGAAACTGGTGCACAAGAACACCCAGGTCTCTTTGCACTTCCCCTTTTCCCAATCTATTGCCATTGAAATAATAATCTGCCTTCCTGCTTTTGCCACCAAAGTGGATAACCTCACATTTACCCACATTATAGTGCATTTGCCATGTTTCTGCCCAATCACCCAACCTGTCCAAATCGTACTGGAGTTTCACAACAGCCTCCTCACAGCATACCCTCCCACCCAGCTTTGTGTCATCTGCAAATTTGGAGATATTACATCCAATTTCCTCATCCAGCTCATTAATATATATTGTGAATAGCTGGGGTCCTAGGACCAATCCTTGCGGTACAGCACTAGTCACTACCTGCCACTCGGAAAACAACCCATTTATTCCAACTCATTGCTTTCTGTCCACCAACCAGTTCTCTATCAAAGTCAATACCTTGCCCCCAATTCCATGTGCCTTAATTTTGCATGCTAATCTCTTACGTGGGACCTTATCAAAAGCCTTCTGAAAGTCCAAATATACCACATCCACTGGTTCTCCTTTATCTATTTTACCAGTTACATCCTCAAAAAACTTCCGTAGATTAGTCAAGCATGATTTACCTTTTGTAAATCCATGTTGACTTTGTCCGATCCTGTCACTGCTTTTCGAGTGCTCTGCTATTACATCTTTTATAATGAACTCTAGCATTTTCCCCTCTACCTATGTCAGGCTCACCGGTCTAAAATTCCCCTCTTTTTCTCTACCACCTTTTTTGAATAGTGGGGCAACATTAGCTACCCTCCAATCCATGGGTACTGTTCCAGAATCTATCGAGTTCTGGAAGATGACCAGCAATGCATCTACTATTTCTAGGGCCACTTCCTTAATTACCCTGGGATGTAGATTATCAGGCCCTGGGGATTTATTGGCCTTCAGTCCCATCAATTTTCCTAACACCGTTTCCCTACAAATACTGATTTCTTTCAGTTCCTCCCTTTCATCAGACCCTATGTTCCCCAGCATCTCTGGGAGGTTATTTTTGTCCTCCTTTGTGAAGACAGAACCAAAATATGTATTTAGTTGGTCTGCCATTTCTTTGTTCCCCATTAAAAATCCCCCTGATTCTGACTGCAAGGGACCTACGTTTGACTTCACCAATCTTTTTCTCTTCACATATCTATAAAAGCTTTTACAGTCAGTTTTTATGTTCCCTGCTAGCTTACTCTCATATTCTATTTTCCCTTTCTTAATCAATCCCTTTGTCCTCCTTTGTTGACTCCTAAACTGCTCCCAATCGTCAGGATTATTGCTTCTTCTAGCCAATTTATATGTCCTCTCCTTGGATCGGGTGGGATATGTGTCGGTGCAGGCTCGATGGGCCGAAATGGCCTCTATCTGTACTGTGAGGTTTCTGTGTTTCTGTGTTTCTGCTTTTTTCTGTAATTTGCCCGTTTCGAGGTTAAACACCGATAGGGGCCCGTTGGGCTGACTGCCCCGGTTATTTGTGTTGTAACTTCTATGCAATATATTTCCCTATCTGGTTATGGCAGCAATATTCTTTGTAAATTACAATGCCTGCTTGAGGCAATGCTGTTTTTGAAATTAGAAAAGGGTAAAGCTATTTGCACCAAAATCTGCGTCTGTGTGGCAAACACAAGGAACGTGTCCTGTAAGATTATTCTTAACAACTGATTATTCAATTTGCATTTAAAACAATGCAGAAGTAAAACTACGTCTTAACATTCAGCTGAAATCAGACACACATTTTTACATTGATGTAATTACGTCTCTATTTTGTTAAATTATCAGTGTAACCACATACATTAATAACACAAAGTATGAAGTAAATATAATTCTAATAGGTCTAAGAGCGCTAAAAAGAACAATCTATGCTGTACTATTTTATGATGCTATTGAATCATAAACGTCCATTGAACTGAAGAACTGGATTTCTATAGCGCCTTTCACGACCTCGGGGCCAACGCACTTTAAGTAATTTTTAAGTAAGATCACTGTTGTAATGTAGGAATGGTGGTAGCTAATGTACACACTACAATCTACCACAAATAGCAATGTGATAATGACCACTGAAACTGTTTTTAGTAATGTTGCTTGATTGGTCAATTTTGGCCCAGGACACCAAAGAAAAGAAAGGAAGACTTGCATTTATATAGCGCCATTCACTACCACCGGACGTCTCAAAGAACTTTACAGTCAATGAAGTACCTTTGAATCATCGTCACTGTTGTAATGTGGGAAATGAGGCAACCAATTTGCGCACAGCAAGCTCCCACAAAGAGCAATGTGATAATGACCAGATAATCTGTTTTGGTTATGTTGGTTGAGGGAGAATTATTGGCCAGGAGACCCGAGATAAGTCCCCTACTCTTCTTGGAAATAATGCCATGGGATCTTTTACGTCCACCTGAGAGAGCAGATGGGGCCTCGGTTTAACGGCTCAGATGAAAGACGGCACCTCCGACAGTGCAGGGCTCCCTCAGCACTGCACTGGAGTATCAGCCTAGATTTATGTGCTCATGTCCCTGGAGTGGGAGTTGGACCCACAACTTTATGACCCAGAGGCGAGAGTGCTACCCACTAAGCCACAGCCTACACCAGGGAGAACTTCTCTGCTCTGCTTCAATATAGAGGGAGTCTTGCTTCAAAGTCTGAAAGACCGCACTTCCGAGAGTGCAGCGTTCCCTCAGTACTGGCACTGGGAGTGTCAGCCTAGATTATGTGCTGGAGTAGGAATCTAACCCTCAACCATCTAATTCAACGGTGAGCATGCAATCACTGGCCAAATTCTGACTCTTAATTACCGAGAAAGCTAAATAAACAACCTCTCCCTTTTCAACAGCTAAAACGTGCGGCCAATTCCCCTCTCGATGGGCCCAGTACGCTGGTGGTTGATAATAGCGGAGTTGAAGAGGTCAATGCGCTGGCACTGATGCAATGCTTGGGTATTAGTTTTGTTATTTAGGTTTCATAACGGAATGTGACAGATATCTGCCGGCATGGGCACATTCATTCGAAAGGCCTCCAATTGTGCTGCACCATTCTAGGATTCCATTTAGTTGGGGAATAATGCTGACTATACACGAGTGGTGGACGGTATACAAGGATGTTTTACCAAATAATTGTCTGACTGTAAGAACGAGTAAATGTTAATTTTCTTACTTCCTGTTCTCACCTGCACTCGCTACATCCAACCAGCCAATAACACATCTGGGTTTAGGTGGTGATCGACAAAGTGATTCTAAGACGGCGGGACACGCACGTCTGCATGAGATTATCTGGGTCATGGTTGTGCTTTGCAGCAGTTTCTGCACATTTTCAATAGCATGCGGACGTGCGTGTCCCACCATCTTAGAATCACTTTGTCGATCACCACCTAAACCCAGATGTGTTATTGACTGGTCGGATGTAGCGAGTGCAGGTGAGAACAGGAAGTAAGAAAATTAACATTTACTCGTCTTACAGTCAGACAATTATTTGGTAAAACATCCTTGTATACCATCCACCACTCGTGTACAGTCAGCATTATTCCCCAACTAACTGGTTTCAGCAGCTGCACATCAGTTGGAGGTTTTCAATTTGAGTTTAAGTTCTGTCGAGTCTATTAGTGGGAGTGGTATCCCTCAGAAAAACAGCGAAGCAGAGGGATGGTTACTGTGTTTTGTTAATTTCTGTAGTGTTGAGTCAGTTTGTTTCATTTTGAGATGCTGCAAGGATTTTTGATAATTGGCAATTTTGATCTGATGCTTCAGTTTGAGCCCATTTCCCAAGCTGGGTCATTGGGGTTTGATCTGAGCTTTGCGCCAATCTGTAAACTGAGTGCAGACCAGTTAGTGCAACGTCAGTTGTTGGGCAAACGCTTCAAATAAAAAAATCGAGATAAAATTAGTGAGCATTTACAAATGCACGGGTTAATTTAAGGACTGTCTGCATGGGTTTAAGAAAGTTAGTCATGCTTTCCAACTTGTACCGATTGCATAGATGGAGGGGATGAAGTAAAGACATAGTATGAATTTGTATCAGGTGTTTGATAAGGTTTTCCACAAGAGGCGTTTTCGCAACATACGAGAAATGGTGGACAGACAGCGACCTACTGGTGCATTCAGCCTGACCCGTACAGTTGTGAAGCCCCGTGCTTCACAGTATACAAACTCGCCTCCCCACCCAAGACCACGTGATCTACTGGAAGAGGCGACAAAACAGATCAAAATCCAGGATCATGAGTGGTAACAAATGTGAAAAATTCCTCTCCGACGCCTTTAGGTGATTACAATTAATCCACGAGATCACACTGGCCCAGTTTAACCTTACCATGTATCTTCCCGTTGTAACAGGTGACCTCCGCACCAGCCAATTGCAGGTCCAGCCCTCGCTTGATGGAATTGATGCATCCACCACACAACCAGCAGCCTGTTCCACAGTTCCACTATTCTTTGATAAAATAACTTTCTCCTAAAATCTTACCTAGGTCTGGCACTTGAGCTTGGGAACCCTGGTCCACCCTAACCTATTAAGTTGAAGCATTTTGTCTGGAAGAAGGGAATTTAATCCCATCATCATCTTATACATCATATTCAATTCACCACTATATCTGCACTTCTCCAAAGTGTACAGATCCATCTCTTTGAGCCTATCTTGGTAACTACGATACTTCAAACAGGGTATTAATCTTGTGGCCCTCCTCTCCACCTATTCTATCCTCAATTTCACCTATCTTTGGAGGGGACCAAAATGGAATACATTTCTCTAACTGAGGCCTGACCAAGGGCTTGTAAAAGAACAAAATAGCTCTCATCTTTATATAGTTAATTATCCTTTAACTACACCCTAGAATAATCAGAAACTTTGGATTGGAAAATATGTAGCAGCTCGGATCTAAAGGCGGCTGATGGAAAAGATTCAAAAAGTTAGCTTGAATTAATGTTAGTTAGATTGAGACCGGTTGAAGCTGGGTTCGAAGTGTACTACAGGAATCCAGTTTTGTGCTTTGTGTATTGGAATGATTTAAATTTGGAAATAGCAAGAACAATTTCGAAATTTGCTGAGACACAAACCTAAGGAGTTTCCCAAACATCGATCAGGACTGTCAGCACCTTCAGGAAAATAGGTTGGAGAAGTGGGGATAGAGATGGCAGCTGGTTTTTAATATGGACAAGTGTGACATATTAGATTTTGTAAGGAATGGAAATACACTGAATGGTGTCACTGAACAGAGAAACCAAATGTTCAAAGACATAATTCCTGCGAAGTAGCCATGCAGGTAGGTAAAGTCATGTAAAAAGTCAAACTGCATTTTGGATTTAGGAATACAGGAAAAGGATGAGCCCATTCAGCTCCTGGAGCATTTTCCACCATTCCATTAGATATTGGCTGCTCTGTACATTAACTCCATCCACCCGCCTTGGTTCTGCAACCCTTAATACCGTTGCTAACAAAAATCTATTACTTTCAGTTTTACATTTTTGAATTGACATGGCCTCAAAAGCTCTTTGAGGGATAGAGTTCCCGATTTCCATTACCCTTTGAGTGAAGAAGTGCTTCCTAACATCAGTCCTGAACGTTCTTGCTCTAATTTTAATGCTATACCCACCTATTTTTGGACTCACTCACCATTTTTTAAAATGCTGTCAAATAATTTAAGTATTTTAACAACTTCAATTTGCATCACCCTTCTTCATATTCTATATTCAAGGGACATAGAGTCCGAGAGTTACGACGTCAGCACACGTGGAAGCTGACTCTAAGTCTTTGGATAATGCCATCAAGGGGCAGTTGTGAATGAGGAAGTGGAGAGGGTGAAGCTTAAATCTTTGTGGAAACGCCAAGTTAACAATGCAGGGCAGGAAAGCAGCCACAGCTGTAGATGCTAGGGCTACATTTGGATAGGTAAGAATGGAATCAAGCGGGAGGAGTCCATTTTGTGCTGGAATACAGAGCTACACCAAAATATGCAACTGCTGAAACCACTGGCTGTGGTTTAGTTGCTATTGACAATGTACACAACCTGCTACAAAGCACAGCCCTGATCCAGATAATGTCATGCGGACGTGCGTGCCCTGCCATCTTAGACTCACATTGTAAATCATCACCTCAACCGAGATGATTTATTTAATTGTCAGATGCACGGAGTAAATATGAGAACCAGAAATAGAAAATTAACTTTTGTTCTTTCTTGCAGTTATGGTAACAATATTGGCTTTACATCATCTACCGCTTGTTGGTAGACAACTTTATTTCCCCAACTAAATATGTCATATTTTGTCATGGAAACTAAACAAACCTAACACGACAGTATGGTGTCAGTATCAGAGTGCTGACCCATTTAACTCTACCTAGATGGTACTCAGCCCAGAGAGCGGTCGGTTGGCTGCATATTTTAGCCATTGTAAAGGGAGAGGCCGTTTACTCTGAAGTCTCCAGAACAAATTAACCAAAATTAAGCAGTAAGCAGTAACCCAACATACGGTTGAAATTGGACATAGGTCAGAACACAAAACAGGTGTAATTGATACTTGGAGAATAGCGGGTGAACAATATGGAAATTCACGTTACAATTTTCGTGCGGGTACCGAATGCTTTTCTTGAAATGTATAATATTCCGATGAAATAAATATCAGATGAATAAAGAAACTCGGTGTGGAGTAAAATTCGCATCGGGAGTGAATGGAAAACAACTGGTTCCGCAAAGGTCACCTGTTATATGTTTCGCTCGATTTTCAGTCCCAGAGGCTTCAATAAAACTGAAAATCATGCTTGTACTTTTAAAGACTGGAAATGGAATTCAGACTGTTTTGCTTCATCTCATGTGTCCTATTCCATCCCGGGAGCGCATCTCCTCTAATAGGACTTGGTGTAATTTCCAGGCTCACTTTACAGGTAAGTATTCCCGCAATGTTTCTTTCAAAGCTCTCTTGTCCTCCTCTCAACTGAACTGTCTAGAACAGTTTCACAGGGGAGAAAGGTATTGGAATCATGCTTTGAAATTCTAGTGACCCAAAGAATGCACAAAAGTTATAACATAAAAGCAGGCGATTAACCCAATGAGTGTGACTCATAATACCAGTGAACATGAACCACACCGTTCCCGAACGCTAGCCAATATTTAATTTTGGTTAAATCAGGCAGTATTACCCAAGTGTCCGATCATCAAGACTCTCGGGCTCTAAAACAGGACCCAGAGCACCGATCGGTGATCGATAATCACGGGTATGTTATGCCGACTTCATTCTGAACATCTATTTCATTTTATGGAAGAGACATGGCTGTTGTTGGGAACAGTGGGGGTAATTTTAAGTCTGAGCGATGGAATATAATGGGCGATATGGAAATTGCGGCCGTTACATGCCTCATCCGATTTCCCTTCCATTTAACTCCATTGAGGGGAAAATCTGGCGGGGACATATAAAAGCTTAATCGATATCGTCCGTTTTGCGCTGTCACTCATACTTTAATATATATATAAAAACGTGCTAAGTTTATCTGCATAAATAGTACAGCATCGTCTCGGATTGTTGCATATCTTCAGTCTGAAAGTTTCGGTGATGCTCATGTCTTAAATGTAATCCAACGATTACACGCAATATTCCGTGTGTACCGATAAGAATTTTCCGTGCTGACATTTATATATAGAAATCCCGAGCTTCGGTTGAAACTTTCATAACTGGCTGCTCACTGAATATAAACGTTGGGTTTGTAACAAGGTCCTTTTTCTCAATTTATATTTTGCTTAATTTGTTCGCTTTGATGTTTAACACCAACAGTGACTCGCTAGGCCGATTGGCCTGTTGTCTTGTGCTGTAACTTCAATACATTTCTAATTCTATATCTGGTTTTAGGACGATTGTTGTTTGGAACGTCAGAAGTCAATTAAAATGCCTGCTTGAGGTAGTGTTGCGTTTTGAAATTAGAAGAGAGTGAAGCTATTTCCACCGAAATCTGTGTCTGTTTAGCAAATAGAAGGATCTTATCCTGTCAGTTTATTTTTTAACAGCTGTTTATTCAATTTCTACTTCATACGCAGTCGAATTAAAAGAATTATCTTAACTTGTATACATTCAAGCGAATTAAGACACTAATTTTTACATTGATGCAATTATGTTAATTTTTATTTGAATGGACAGTGTAACCTCATACATCAATAATATTAAGTTTTTTTTAGAGTTTTATTATTATAATGATAGACAACACGATATAACTTAAGTGGGAAGATTTTCTCTCGGCTCTGTTGGAAGATTAACATAAATGTTCTCCGGGAAACATTATTTTGGTTGATAATTGTAGCGAAATCTCATTCAAAAACAAGACGCAAGTGATTTCAGGACGAATATCAGACAGCAAAAAAAACCGGAAGGCAGCAACAATATGCTGATCGATTGGGGCCCAAATCATTCCTTTGTCTAGATTTCAAGACTAGGGAACAAAGTTATCTTCAGAGATCGCATTTTTTTCTGGTTTTATGAACTAAAATATTAAAATCCTGAACACGTGAATTGTGAAAATGAAGCACTTCTCCAGATTGAAAGAAAATAACTTCATGAACATGACATAAATTCAGCACATTTTAACTACAATCGAAATTAATTAAATTAGCAATTTATAATTATAGGTTCGGTGCCAGCTTGGTTAAAGTGTTAGCACTGTGCTTAGCACTGTTGCCTCACAGAGCCAGCGACTCCGGGTTCGAATCCGGCCCTGGGCGACTGTCTGTGTGGAGTTTGCACATTCTCCCCGTGTTTGCGTGGGTTTCCTCCGGGTGCTCCGGTTTCCTTCCAAAGATGTGCGAGTTAGGTTGATTGGCTATGATAAATTGACCCTTAGTGTTAGGGGGATTAAATACATGGGGTTACCGGGATAGGGTGGGATATGTGTTGGTGTAGGGGTTATGGGGATCAGGTGGGATATGTGTCGGTGCAGGCTCGATGGGCCGAAATGGCCTCTATCTGCACTGTGGGGTTTCTGTGATTCTGTGAAATTGCCCGTGTCAGACTGTTATACCATATTGAGTATTGTTTTATCATTATTAAGCGACACATTGCTATACTAATGTCTGTGCTACTTGCTTCTTATTCACTAACGTTTTATTGTCCTGTCTTTACTTGGTACATGGAGCCTTCACTGTGCACTGAAGGAAGCGTCATCAGTCCCCATATTAACCCACAATCCGGTACAGGGAAAGTCCCAGTGAGAGGGGGAGGCTCCCGGGATTATTCACCGACCAGAAGAGTAACTGGTCCTGGAAATCACATGGGAAAACCAAAAGCACCGGGTGTAAGATTAAAACATTTGTATTATTCTTTTTTCCTTTTCAGGAAGATCACAATTTCAATTGGCAATGGTCTACTAGCACGACGTCTTGGAAAAGATGTTTCCAGTCATAATATATTGGGACATAATTAATTAGCTGATGAAGATTAATTTCCGTCTCTATTCCTAGCGAAATTAGTGAATTAAGGGGAAGCTGAATACGCACATGATGGAAAAAGGAACAGAAGGATATGGTAATAGGGTGAGCTGAAGAGGGGTGGGTGGAGTTTGGTGTGGCGTATAAATGTGGGCATAGGCCAGTTGGGCAGAATAAGCTTTTTTTGTTCTAAACGCTATGCAATTATATTTAATATAAATTACAAACAACTTCAGTAAGGTCACATTTCGCTAGGCATACTAACCCAGAAATATGGCAGCATTGAAAGTGAGTCACGGGTATGGGTGTCACTGGAGAGGCCGGAATGTATTGCCCATCCCTAGTTGCACCTGAGAAGATGGTGGTGGACCATCTTCTTGAACCGCTGTATTCCGTGTGTTGATGGTAATCCCACAGTGCTGTTAGGGAGGGAGTGCCAGGATTTTGACGCAGCGGCTTTGAAGGATCAGCGATATATATCCAAGTCTTGATGGTATGTGACTTGGAGAGGGACTCGGCGATGATGGAGTACCCATTCACCTGCTGCTCTTGTCCATCTGGTGGAGATCCCGGTGGGACAGTTGCTGTCGATGAATCCTTGGTGAGTTGCTGCAGTGCATCTTGTAGATGGTGCACACTGCCGCCATGGTATGCCAGTGGTGGAGGGTAAAAGACTTTAAACTGTAGCATACCTTGTGTCCCGTTGTATTCCGGCTCCCTTGAGATAAAATCTAACATTTCATAAATTCTCACTATTTTTTTACAAAGAATTATACATTACATAGGATTACAGAACAGAAACAGGCGAATTTGGCCCTACTGCTCTGTGTAAGTGTTTATGCTCTACACTTGCCACCACCCACCCTACTTAATGTAACATCAATAGTCTATTCCTAGTTCTTTCTAATTCATGTACTTACCTAGCTTTCTCTTAAATGCATCAATGGCACTCGCCTGAACTACTCATTATGTAGTATATTCCACATTCCAACTCCCTGGCTAAATATAAATCTCCTGAATCCCTTTTGGATTTATTATCTTTATGATTGCTAATTTTGGACACCCCAAATGTGAAAAAATTCTTCTCGACGTCCACTATATCAAACCCTTTAATACGTGTAAAGACATCAAAAGTCACCATCATCACCATTAATTTTACAGTATAGTTAACATCAGTAATGTTAGAGTGGGTCGCCGCCAAAGTGTTAGATTATGGTTTCCACCAAGTTAGAATAGGAGTAATATTATTAATTTTAGAGTGCGTTCACCAGTAGTAACGATAGAGTACAGTACTCATCAGTAACGTCAGAGGATGGATACCACATGTATTGTTAGAGTAGATGCAGCATCAGTAATATTGGAGTAAAGTAATCATCACTAATGTTAGATTCGGGTCACCATCAGTCTTAGATTAGAGTCACCACCAGTAATGTTAGCGTACGGTTGCTGCCATTAACGTTTTAGTAGTGTCAACAGCTGTACAATTAGAGTAGATTCACCATCACTAATGTTAGTGCGGGGTCACGACTATTGATGCTAAATTAACATCAACACCAGTACCGTTAGAGTAGGGTCACCACCAGTAACGATAGAGTAGGGTCACCACCAGTAATGTTAGAGTAGGCTCACCACCAGTAATGTTAGAGTAGGGTCAGCACCAGTAATGATAGAGTAGGCTCACCACCAGTAATGATAGAGTAGGGCCACCACCAGTAATGTTAGAGTAGGGTCACCACCAGTAACGATAGAGTAGGGCCACCACCAGTAATGTTAGAGTAGGCTCACCACCAGTAATGATAGAGTAGGGTCAGCACCAGTAATGATAGAGTAGGCTCACCACCAGTAATGATAGAGTAGGGCCACCACCAGTAATGTTAGAGTAGGGTCACCACCAGTAACGATAGAGTAGGGCCACCACCAGTAATGATAGAGTAGGGTCAGCACCAGTAATGATAGAGTAGGCTCAGCACCAGTAATGATAGAGTAGGGTCACCACCAGTCATGATAGAGTAGGGTCACCACCAGTAATGTTAGAGCAGGCTCACCACCAGTCATGATAGAGTAGGGTCAGCACCAGTAATGATAGAGTAGGGTCATAAGAACATAAGAACATAAGAAGTATGAGCAGGAGTAGGCCATACGGCCCCTCGCGCCTGCTCCGCCATTCAGTAGGATCATGGTTGATCCAAACCTAGACTCACGTCCACTTCCCTGCCCGCTCCCCGTAACTCCTAATTCCCCTATCAGCTAGGAAACTGTCTACCTCCGTTTTAAATTTATTTTAATGTCGCAGCTTCCACAGCTCTCTGAGGTAGCAAATTCCATAGATTGACTACCCTCTGAGTGAAGAAGTTTCTCCTCATCTTAGTTTTGAAACGGCAGCCCCTTATTCAAAGATTATGCCCCCTAGTTATAGTCTCACCCATCAGTGGAAACATCCTCCCCGCATCCACCCAATCAAGCCCCCTCACAATCTTATATGTTTTGATAAGATCGCCTCTCATTCTTCTGAATTCCAATGAGTAGTGGCCCAACCTACTCAACCTTTCCTCATAAGTCAACCCCCTCATCTCCGGAATCAACCGAGTGAACCTTCTCTGAACTGCCTCGAGAGCAAGTATATCTTTTCTTAAATATGGAAACCAAAACTGTACGCAGTATTCCAGGTGTGGCCTCACCAGTACCCTGTGTAACTGAAGCAAGACTTCCCTGCTTTTATACTCCATCCCCCTTGCAATAAAAGCCAAGATTCCATTGGCCTTCCTGATCACCTGCTGTGCCTGCATACTAACCTTCTGTGTTTCATGCAGCAGGACCCCCAGATCCCTTTGTACCGTAGCACTTTGCAGTTTCTCTCCATTTAGATAATAACTTGCTCTTTGATTTTTTCTGCCAAAGTGCATAACCTCACACTTTCCAACATTATATTCCATCTGCCAAATTACTGCCCACTCACTTAGCCTATCTATGTCCTTTTGCAGGTTTTTTATGTCCTCCTCACTCACTGCTTTCACTCCCATCTTTGTATCAGCGGCAAACTTGGATATGTTGCACGTGGTCCCCTCCTCCCAATCGTTAACATAGATTGTAAAGAGTTGGGGTCCCAGCACTGACCCCTGCGGAACACCACTAGTTACTGATTGCCAACGCAAGAATGAACCATTTATACCAACGCTCTGTTTCTGTTAGATAGCCAATCTTCCACCCATGCCAATATATTACCCCCAATCCCGTGATTTTTTATCTTGTGCAGTAATCTTTTGTGTGGCACCTTGTCAAATGCCTTTTGGAAGTCCAAATATACCACATCCACTGGTTCCCCTTTATGCACCCTGTTTGTTACATCCTCAAAGAATTCGAGCAAATTTGACAAACATGACTTCCCCTTCATAAAACCATGCTGTCTCTGTCCGAATAAATTATGCTTATCCAAATGTCCTGTTACTGCTTCCTTAATAATGGACTCCAACATTTTACCAACTACAGATGTTAGGCTAACTGGTCTATAGTTTCCAGCCTTTTGTCTACCTCCCTTTTTAAATAAGGGCGTTAATATTAGCAGTTTTCCAATCTGTTGGGACCTTTCCTGATTCCAGGGAGTTTTGGAAAATTACCACCAATGCATCCACAATCCCTACCGCTACTTCTCTCAAGATCCTAGTATGCAAGCCATCAGGTCCAGGAGATTTATCCGCCTTAAGTCCCATTTTCTTACCGAGTACCATCTCCTTAGTGATTTTAATCTTGTTTAGCTCCTCCCCCCATAGCCGCCAATTTGTCCAGTGTTGGGATACTTTTAGTGTCCTCTACTGTAAAGACTGATACAAAATATTTGTTCAGCATTTTTGCCACCTCCATTTTCCCCACTACTAATTTCCCGGTCTCGTCCTCTAAGGGACCAACATTCACTTTAGCCACCCTTTTTCTTTTTATATAACTGTAGAAACTCTTGCTATCTGTTTTTATATTTTTTGCTAGTTTACTTTCATAATCTATCTTCCCTTTCTTAATTAATCTTTTAGTTATTCTTTGCTGGCTTTTAAATGCTTCCCAATCTTCTATCCTCCCACTAGATTTGGCTTCTTTATATGCCCTTGTTTTCAGTTGGATACTATCCTTTATTACTTTACTTAGCCACGGATGGCTGTCTTTTCTTTTACTCCCCTTTTTCCTCAGTGGAATATATTTTTCTTGAAAGTTGTGAAATATCTCCTTGAATGTTCACCACTGGCCATGTGCCGTCTTGCACCTTAATCTATATTCCCAGTCCACTTTAGGCAACTCTGCTCTCATACCTTAATAGTCTCCTTTATTTAAGCTTAGTACGCTGGTTTGAGATCCAACTCTCTCACCCCCAACCGAATTTGGAATTCAACCATGTTATGGTCACTCATTCCAAGGGGATCCTTTACTAGGACATTTTTTATTAATCCTGTCTCATTACACAGGACCAGATCTAAGATTGCCTGCCCCTTGGTTGGTTCAGTAACACACTGCTCAAGGAACCCGTCCCTAATGCACTCTATGAACTCTTCCTCAAGGCTGCCCTGCCCAATTTGATTTGTCCAGTCAATATGAAAGTTACAATCTCCCATCTTTATAGCTGTTCCCTTATTACAAGCCCCAACTATTTCCTGATTTATACTCCGACCAATAGAGTTGCAAATGTTAGGAGGCCTATAGACTATGCCCACTACTGCCTTTTTCCCCTTATTATTCCTTATCTCCACCCAAACCGTTTCACTATCTTGATCCTTCGACCCAATATCATTTCTCACTATTGCAGTGATTCCATCCTTTATTAACGCAGCCACCCCACCTCCCTTTCCTTCCTGTCTGTCCTTCCTAATAGTCAAATACCCCTGGATGTTTAGTTCCCAGTCACGGTCACCCTGCAGCCATGTCTCCATAATGGCCACCAGATCATACCCATGTGTAGTTATTTGTATCATCAACTCGTCTATTTTGTTACGAATGCTGCGTGCATTCAGATAAAGAACTTTTAAATATGTTTTGTGGCAACTTATTCCTGCTTTTACCCCCTTTACTACTTTACCTTTATCTTTATATATTCCGTCCCTTCCTGACATGCTCTGGTTTTTAATTCCCCCACTGCTACCTTGCGCTATTGCCTTCTCCGCTGACATTTTTATTTTTCGCTCTCTTCAAACCTCCCCCCCACTAATTAGTTTAAAGCCCTTTCTACAGCCCTATTTGTTCGATTCACCAGGATTCTAGTCCCAGCACTGGCCAAGTGAAGTCCGTCCCAGCGGAACAGCTCTCTCCTGCCAGTGTCCCAGGAAGCAAAACCCATTCGAGCCACGCATTTAACTCTCTGATTTTATTTACCTTGGCCAAATTTGCTCGTGGCTCAGGTAGTAATCCAGAGATTATTACTCTTGAGGTTCTGCTTTTTAATTTGGCTCCTAGCTGCTCATACTTCCTCGCAGAACCTCTTTCCTTGTCCTATCTATGTCATTGGTACCAACATGGACCACGACAACTGGATCCTGCCCCTCCCCCTTCAAGTTTCTCTCCAGCCCAGAGGAGATGTCCTTAACCCTGACACCGGGTAGGCAACACAACCTTCGGGCTCTCGTTCTCGGCTGCAAAGAACCCTATCTATCCCCTTACTGATACTATCCACTACCACTACATTTCTTTTTACTCCCCCCACTTGAATGGCCCCTCATTCCACGGTGCTGTGGCCAGGTTGCTCATCCTCCCTGCAGGCGCTGTTCCCATCCTCACAGGGAGTAAGAGCCTCGAACCTTTTGGACAAGCGCAAGGGCTGCGGCTCCTCCAACACTACCTCCTTGATCCCCGTACCTGCCTCACTCATAGTCACACCCTCCTGTCCCTGACCACGGACTACTTCTGAATTAGTTAATCTAATTGGTGTGACTACTTCCTGGAACACAGAGTCCAGGTAATTCTCCCCCTCCCTGATGTGTTGCATTGTCTGAAGCTCGGACTCCAGCTCATCAACACGGAGCCGGAGTTCCTCGAGCAGCCAGCACTTACTGCAAATGTGATCACTGTGAACGGTCGCCACCAGTAATGGAACGGTTGAGTTAACACCAGTAATTATAGAGTAGGCTCACCACCAGTAATGTTAGAGTAGGGTCACCACCAGTAATCTTCTCTTCTTCTTAGGCAGAACCTCGGAACTGAGGATGACTTGCTTCCGCACTAAAAACGAGTTCACAGGTGACTGATGAGTCCAAAGCAGGACCTGCAGTCTCTGTCACAGGTGAGGCAGATGGTGGTTGAAAGGGTGGGTTGGTGGGGTGCTTGGGTTGAAGTGTGCTCCTTCCTGTTTGTGCTTTGCATCCACTTGTTCCCTGCAAAGTGACTCGAGGTGTTCGGTAATGATAGATTTGTGCCACCACCAGGAATGTTAGGGTAGGGTCACCACCAGAAACGTTAGAGTAGGGTCACCACAATAATGTTAGAGTAGCGTCAACACCAATAATGTTAGAATAGGATCACCGGCAGTAATGTTAGAGTAGAGTAACCACAAGTAATGTTAGAGTAGGGTCAACACAAATAATGTTGGAGTAGGGTCAACACCAATAATGTTGGAATAGGTTCACCACCGGTATTGTTATAGTAGGTTCATCACCAATAATATTAGAATAGGATCACCAGCAGTAATGTTAGGATAGGGCCAACACCATTAATGATAGCGTATAGTTACCATCAGTAATGTTAAAGTGTCATGACCACCAGTATTGTTAGAGTAGGGCATCACCAGTAATGTTCGAGTGTGGTCAGAATTAGTAATGTTAGATTAATGTCAGCACCGTAAATGTTAGAGTAGACTCCACACTGCTACTGTTGGAGTAGAGACACCACCAATAGTTTTGGAATAACATCACAACCATGAATGTTAGAATATGGTCATAATTGTCAGTGTTGATGTTGCTAATGTAACACCCTTATTTAAAAAGGGCAGTAGACAGAAGGCTGGAAACTATAGACCGGTTAGCCTAACATCTGTGGTAGGTAAAATTTTGGAGTCCATTATTAAGGAGACAGTAACAGGACATTTGGATAATCATAATTTAATAGGACAAAGTCAGCATGGTTTTATGAAGCGGAAGTCATGTTTGTCAAATTTGCTGGAGTTCTTTGAGGAAGTAACATATAGGGTGGATAAAGGGGAACCAGTGGACGTAGTGTATTTAGAATTCCAAAAGGCATTTGACAAGGTGCCACACAAAAGATTATTGCTTAAGATAAAAAATCAAGCGATTGGGGGTAATATTCTGGCGTGGGTGGAGAATTGGCTCTCTAACAGAAAGCAGAGAGTTGGGATAAATGGTTCATTCTCAGGCTGGCAATCAGTAACAAGTGGTGTTCCGCAGGGGTCAGTGCTGGGTCCCCAACTCTTTACAATCTATATTAATGATTTGGAGGAGGGGACCGAGTGTAACATATCAAAGTTTGCAGATGATACTAAGATGGGAGGGAAAGTAGTGAGTGAGGAGGACATAAAAAATCTGCAAGTGGACATAGACAGGCTAAGTAAGTGGGCAGAAATTTGGCAGATGGAATACAATACTGGAAAGTGTGAGCTTATGCACTTTGGCAGGAAAAATCGTAGAGCAAGTTATTATCTTAATGGCAAGAAACTGGAATGTACTGAAGTACAAAGGGATCTGGGGGTCCTGGTGCACGAAACTCAAAAGGTTAGTATGCAGGTGCAGCAACTGATTAAGAAGGCCAATGGAATGTTGGCTTTCATTGCTACGGGGATAGAATATAAAAATAGGGAGGTATTGCTTCAGTTGTACAAGGTATTGGTGAGACCGCACCTGGAATACTGCGTACAGTTTTGGTGTCCATACTTAAGAAAGGACATACTTGCTCTCGAGTCAGTACAAAGAAGGTTCACTCGGTTAATCCCGGGGATGAGGGGATGGACATATGAGGAGAGGTTGAGTAGATTGGGACTCTACTCATTGGAGTTCAGAAGAATGAGAGGCGATCTTATTGAAACATATAAGATTGTGAAGGGGTTGGATCGGGTGGAAGCGGGGAGGATGTTCCCGATGATGGGTGAAACTAGAACTAGGGGGCATAGTCTTAGAATAAGGGGCTGCTCTTTCAAAACTGAGATGAGGAGGAACTACTTCACTCAGAGGGTGGTAGGTCCATGGAATATGCTGCCCCAGAAAGCTGTAGAAGGTACATCATTACATAAATTTAAAACAGAAATAGACAGTTTCCTAGAAATAAAGGGAATTAAGGGTTACGGGGAGCGGGCAGGAATTTGGACATGAGCCTAGGTTCGGATCGGTCATGGCCCTGTGGGTAGCGGAGCGGGCCCAGGGGCCGTGTAGCCTGATCCTGCTCCTATTTCGTGTGTCTAATTCTGTTAGATTCAGGAGATGGTTCTGTGACAGTGGATTGGCGGTTAGGATCAGATCAGCCATGATCTTATTGAATGGCGGAGCAGGCTCGAGGGGCCGATTGGCCTATTCCTGCTCCTATTTCTTATGTTCTTATGTTCTTATGTTGGAGTCGGATCATTACCAATCATATTCGAGCCGAGTCATCACTAGTAATCATTACAGTACATAACACATTTAATTGATCAATGGATGACTGAAATTTTCAGAGAATTAATATGAGGTCAACAGAACTACCGCAATGTCCAGGAGGGATGTTCCCTTCAGCGTTCTGGGTGCATCATTTTACTGTTCAGTGTATCGCGCAGTTTTATACCATTGTGGCTTACTGCTATTGTTAGTTTTTTAACTACCAGACTGAGAAACACCGCGCAGTATCAACTCGATTATGCAGCCCCTGCCTATGTTTCCGCTGAACCAGAATATATGCTCATGTATTTGAGCTCCTGTACAAACACATGTATTTATACAGCTACCCAAATAAATTCAGGGAAGAGCTGAAGGATGTGGTGAAATACCCTTGCACATTTATTGGTTAAAAAATGAAAAAGTTATCTAAAGCATCCTGTCCTAACTAGAATTAAATTACAGCATGTGTTCTATTTTAGAATAGCCGTCTGTCCATTAGAACGGGAATGGTTTGTTGTTGTGAGAATGAAGAGGTACCAGAGAAGATTTCTTTCACTTTGTGCCGTGTGTTCGATGTCTGCCGTTTTCACCGGGCGAACAGAATCGATTCCCACAAAAGAGCGCCCTTCCCGCTCAAGATTCAAAGAGAAGAATCATGACTGAGCTTCAGCAGTGGAGTAGAAAATGTGGGCGTCAACATTAACGGCCTTACACCACAGGGACTTGAAGGAATCTCCCCAGTTTAATTAACAGATACGGTTTCCTTTAGTGTAGACACAATGTGTTACAATGGAGCTTTTCTCTAATGCTATAATCTTGGTGTGAATATTCACAGAAATCACAGAAACCCCACAGTGCAGATAGAGGCCATTTCGGCCCATCGAGCCTGCACCGACACATATCCCACCCGATCCCAGTAAACCCTACACCAACACATATCCCACCCTATCCCCGTAACCCCACGTATTTAATCCCCCTAACACTAAGGGTCAATTTATCATAGCCAATCAACCTAACCCGCACATCTTTTAGACTGTGGGAGGAAACCGGAGCACCCGGCGGAAACCCACGCAAACACGGGGAGAATGTGCAAACTCCACACAGACAGTCACCCGAGGCCGGATTCGAACCCGGGTCCCTGGCGCTGTGAGGCAATAGTGCTAACCACTATGCCACTGTGCTGCGTGCTAACCAATAGTGCTAACCACAGTGCTAACCAATATTCCAGGCGCTGGTCTCCCAGTCAGACTCCGCCGCCCCCCACCCCATTGTCTCCTGGTCCAATAGAACCGGGCCCTGTCTCCTGATTAGTGTCTAATGATGGAAACAGTCGGAACTTGACTCGTCAATGTGACATTAGACATCTTTGTTCACAGATATTTACTGAAAATTTCAAAGGGCCATCAACATGTTGCAGTGCTATGATAGGCGAGCAAGCTATTCGAGCCAATCAGTCCTAGTTGGTGATTACCCTCCACCCTAACAATTACTTCCAATCACTGTACTCGCAATGTCTCAACATCACTTCAACCTATTTTTATTCATTCATCTGTACAATTTAATATTGACATAATTTCTGCCTCCATTAAATCCAGTCTCACAACTCTCCATTTAAAGAAGTTTCACCTATCCTCAGTTCTATATCTCTTACGTTTATTATTTAATCAATGGCCATTCTTTACAGATCCCTCAACTAATGGAAGAAGTCTGATTCTATCTATCAGTTCACGTCCCTGTTTAAATGAAATCATCTGAGTAACCTGTTATTAATAGAAAATATCGTACAATCAGGAAAGTATAGTTAAAATGGCTAATTGATAGCTTTCTGAAGGAAATGGTTGTGTCCTTCTTTCTACTGAACAATGAGGAGAAACTTAACAGGACCAGCCATATAATTACTGTGGCAACATGAGCAGTTCAGAGGCTAGGTGTTCTGCAGCGAGTGTCTCAAATCCTGCCTCTCCAAAGACTTTCTACCGTCTACAAGGCACAAGTAAGGACTGTGATTGAATACTCTCCACTTGTCTGGATGAGTGCAGCTCCAAGAACACTCAAGAAGCTTGACACCATCCAGGACAAAGCAGCCCGATTGATTGGCACTGCATCCACCACCTTAAACATGAACTCCCTCCACTACCGGCATACCGTGGCTGCAGTGTGTACCTCCTACCAGATGCACTACAGCAACTCACCAAGGCTTCTTCAGCAGCACCTCCCGAAACCGCGACATCTTCCCCCTAGAAGGACAAGGGCAGCAGACACATGGGAACACTACCACCTCCAAGTTCCCCTCTAAGTCACACATCACTCTGACTTAGAAGTATATTGCCGCTCCTTCATCGTCGCTGGGTCAAAATCCTGGAACTCCCTACGTAACAATACTGTGGGAGTTCCTTCACCACACAGACTGCAGCGTTTCAAGAAGGGGGCTCACCACCACCTCCTTCTCAATGGCAATTAGGGATGGGCAATAAATGTTGGCCTTGCCAACGATGCCCACATCCCATTAAAATGACTAAAAATGAGAATGCATTAATTAGCTTTTCACTATCTCTAACATCGGGACATGCAGGGGGAGATTTGAATGGAACACCTCCGGACACCCGATCCATTGACAGATTGCCAGAAAGGGCAGGAGTGGTTTGTACCGGATATCATGTGCTGGATGACCTTGGGATATCGCTGTGTGAGCAGAAGTGATCTGAGACCTGTGAAGCAACCAGCATGCGAAACTCTTGATGAAGATTCCCAGAGGTATGGACCCATGACATGGTTAGTCAAACTGATAACACCACTGTCTAAATGGTTAATTCATCTCTAGAGAATGAAAGCAGGTGTAAAACGAATGGGTAGAGATTTGCACAAATGAGTAGGTCGAGATACATACTTGATACTGATGAAATACTGCTTAGTGATGGCCTTAAATGCTCTAACGCCAACAGCGGGGGCACTATGAGCATAGGTTTAATCAGATTATCCTGAGGTCTGTTAATGTTACACTGTATCGGTTTCCCTTTATATTGTAGTAATTTCAAACTTTAGCCCTTGCCTGTTAAGTAGGGAAATAGAAGTCAGTCTAAATACCAGTGCGCTGGCTGATGGGCCAGGGCTGACCCTGCAGCAATTGCCAGTTGCAGGATGAAGTAATCAGATGTGTAATTACAAACATGCCATCCCAAGGTGATTCATGATTTTGTGGAGATCTTTAATCGTTTGATAACGTGTGGGAAAGTGTTACTTCTGCAAAGGAAAACATCTGGACCAACATCATCATTTTTCATTGATATCAGTATACAGAAATAAAGCAAGACTTATCATTCAAGGTTTCACTTGGTAGAATTGTAATTATATGGACCAAGAGCGAAACTATCGATTATAAAAAGAACTAAGGTGAAATTAATTATTAGCCTAATGGAGAAACATAGCTTGTTTAGTAAGGAAAGCTATCGTGATTGATAAATATATGTAAATTAATTATCGTTATATTGAATTAAATTTTAAATTTTATATATTTATGTAATACAGAATTGTGTGGATTTCCAAGTTGAGGGATTAAGAGAAATACATAAAACCGAGCTGTTTGTAATTAGTATTTGAAACACTTTTGCAACGAGCCCTGAGTGTCCTTGTGCACCAGTCGCTGAAGGTAAGCATGCAGGTGCAACAGGCGGTTAAGAAGGCAAATGGTATGTTGGCCTTCATAGCAAGAGGATTCGAGTACAAGAGCAAGGATGTCTTGCCGCAGTTGTACAAGGCCTTGGTGAGACCACATCTTGAGTATTGTGTGCAGTTTTGGTTGCCTTATCTGAGGAAGGATGTTCTTTCACTGGACGGAGTGCAGCGAAGATTCACCAGACTGATACCTGGGATGGCAGGAATGACATATGAAGAGAGATTGGGTCGATTCGGCTTATATTTGCTAGAGTTTAGAAGAATGAGAGGCGATCTCATTGATGCTTATAACATTCTAACAGGACTAGACAGATTGGATGCAGGAAGGATGGTCCCAATGGCGGGGGAGTCCAGAACCAGAGGCCACAGTCTAAGCATAAGGGGTAACCCAACTTAGACTGAGATGAGGAGGAATTTCTTCACCCAGAGACTGGTGAACCTGTGGAATTCTCTACCACAGAAGACAGTTGAGGCTAATTCATTGCATATATTCAAGAAGGAGTTAGATGTACTTCTTAAGGCTAAAGGAATCAAGGGATATGGGGAGAAAGCAGGAACAGCGTACTGAATTTGGATGATTAGCCATGATCTCATTAAATGGCGGAACAGGCTCGAGGCGCCAAATGGCCTGCCCCTGCTCCTATCTTCTATGTTTCTATGAATTCCCAATCAACCATCATCAGGTGTGGCTGTAATTTGTGCCTTTTAAGTGTGTGTTTAAGTACTATTGCATGTACTGCGTGCTCAATAAGCAGATGTTACCTCACTCCAATGTTCAAGAACTTTACTGAAAACCTTACTCTAACAATAACCTCAGTACTTTAAATGTGAATGGGCTTCATTTATTAATTTTGATTGAGGTCCCCCTTTTCCCGTCACATTTTAACACCCCGCATCATACTGGGGTTCATAACGCCAAACACCACATGGTTTCATTTCCCCGTGGATCCCAGGTTCTGCCAGTCCGGCTGGCATCCAGATTCTGAATGAAGTGTTGGTGAATTGCGGGCTGTTCTGTGTAATAGGCACATTCTCATTTAACTGGATTCAGATGCCAACTGTGATAAGGGAGGAGTAAGGCAGCAGGCGGAGGTGTTAATTCCATCCGTCAGTGAAGCTTCTGCACCCAGTTACAATCGTGAGAAGCCGATGTGTAATCAATCACATCATCTAATACAAACATATAAAAGATAAATCAAAGGATTGAACACGTTAACCATTACATTACCGTGTCAAATTCAGTCCCATTTAGTTGTGATTCTCCTGCCCCCTTTTTCTACTTAAATAGTTGATGTGTGCCCTTGGGTTCTTCTGATTCTAATCAAACTGATACTGTGTTTCCCTGACATCAATTCGTTATTAAACAGTAACTATGTTCCCCTGTGCCCTACTTCTTTCCACATGGTTATTAAGTTTCATGAAACCAATTTCTAATTAAACTGCTACTGTGTTCTCCTTAATTCCCTGTACTCTATTTATAATTAAATAAATATTATATTCCCCTAAATTGCCCCGTTTTCTGTTTCTAATTAAAATGTTACGGTATTTCCCATAATTCCCGTGTTCCTCATTTTTAATTAAAGAGCTACTGAGTTCAACTACATTCAACTTTATTCTATTCCTAATTAAACAGTTACTGCATTACACAACATTCAACTTTATTCTTATACTAATTAAATTGTTACTGTGTTCACCTCTACCCCCTATTCCCCATTTATAATTGAACAGATACTGTGTTCCCCTATATCCACCGTTCCCCATTTATAGTTAAACAGTGACTGAGTTCTCCTATATTCCGCTATTCCACATTTATAATTAATCTGTTACCATGTTCCACTATATCCACCGTTCTACATCTTTAATTAAACAGTTACTGTGATCCCCTATATCCCCATTACCCATTTATAATTAAACAGTTACTGTGATCCCCTATATCCCCATTACCCATTTATAATTAAACAGTTACTGTGATCCCCTATAAGCCCCTATTGCCCATTTATAATTAAATAGTTTGTGCATTCCCCTATATCCCCCATTCTGCATTTATAATTAAACAGTTACTGTATTCCACTATATCCTGCTATTACCCATTTATAATTAAACAGTTACTGTGTTCCACTATATCCCGCTATTCCCCATTTATAATTAAACAGTTACTGTGTTCCACTATATCCCGCTATTCCCCATTTATAATTAAACAGTTACTGTGTTCCACTATATCCCGCTATTACCCCTTTATAATTAAACAGTTACTGTATTCCACTATATCCCGCTATTACCCATTTATAATTAAACAGTTACTGTATTCCACTATATCCCGCTATTACCCATTTATAATTAAACAGATACTGTGTTCCACTATATCCCGCTATTCCCCATTTATAATTAAACAGTTACTGTGTTCCACTATATCCCCTATTCCCCATTTATAATTAAACAGTTACTGTGTTCCACGATATCCCGCTATTCCCCATTTATAATTAAACAGTTACTGTGTTCCACTATATCCCGCTATTACCCATTTATAATTAAACAGATACTGTGTTCCACTATATCCCCTATTACCCATTTATAATTAAACAGTTACTGTGTTCCACTATATCCCGCTATTCCCCATTTATAATTAAACAGTTACTGTATTCCACTATATCCCCTATTACCCATTTATAATTAAACAGTTACTGTATTCCACTATATCCCGCTATTACCCATTTATAATTAAACAGATACTGTGTTCCACTATATCCCCTATTACCCATTTATAATTAAACAGTTACTGTATTCCACTATATCGCCTATTCCCCATTTATAATTAAACAGTTACTGTATTCCACTATATCCCGCTATTACCCATTTATAATTGAACAGTTACTGTGTTCCACTGTATCTCCTATTACCCATTTATAATTAAACAGATACTGTGTTCCACTATATCCCGCTATTACCCATTTATAATTAAACAGATACTGTGTTCCACTATATCCCCTATTCCCCATTTATAATTAAACAGTTACTGTGTTCCACTATATCCCCTATTCCCCATTTATAATTAAACAGATACTGTGTTCCACTATATCCCCTATTCCCCATTTATAATTAAACAGTTACTGTGTTCCACTATATCCCCTATTCCCCATTTATAATTAAACAGTTACTGTGTTCCACTATATCCCGCTATTCCCCATTTATAATTAATCAGATACTGTGTTCCACTATATCCCGCTATTCCCCATTTATAATTAAACAGTTACTGTGTTCCACTATATCCCGCTATTCCCCATTTATAATTAAACAGATACTGTGTTCCACTATATCCCGCTATTCCCCATTTATAATTAAACAGATACTGTGTTCCACGATATCCTGCTATTCCCCATTTATAATTAAACAGATACTATGTTCCACTATATCCCGCTATTACCCATTTATAATTAAACAGTTACTGTGTTCCACTATATCCCACTAATGCCCATTTATAATTAAACCGATACTGTGTTCCACTATATCCCGCTATTCCCCATTTATAATTAAACAGTTACTGTATTCCACTATATCCCGCTATTCCCCATTTATAATTAAACAGATACTATGTTCCACTATATCCCGCTATTACCCATTTATAATTAAACAGTTACTGTGTTCCACTATATCCCACTAATGCCCATTTATAAT
Organism: Somniosus microcephalus; assembly: GCF_052327205.1. Classification (NCBI taxonomy): domain Eukaryota; kingdom Metazoa; phylum Chordata; class Chondrichthyes; order Squaliformes; family Somniosidae; genus Somniosus; species Somniosus microcephalus. The sequence continues at coordinate 66,241,926 of NW_028225180.1, forward strand.
TAAACAGTTACTGTATTCCACTATATCCCGCTATTCCCCATTTATAATTAAACAGTTACTGTGTTCCACTATATCCCACTAATGCCCATTTATAATTAAACCGATACTGTATTCCACTATATCCCCTATTACCCATTTATAATTAAACAGTTACCGTGTTCCACTATATCGCCTATTCCCCATTTATAATTAAACAGTTACTGTATTCCACTATATCCCCTATTCCCCATTTATAATTAAACAGTTACTGTGTTCCACTATATCCCGCTATTCCCCATTTATAATTAAACAGTTACTGTGTTCCACTATATCCCCTATTACCCATTTATAATTAAACAGTTACTGTGTTCCACTATATCCCCTATTCCCCATTTATAATTAAACAGTTACTGTATTCCACTATATCCCCTATTCCCCATTTATAATTAAACAGTTACTGTATTCCACTATATCCCCTATTACCCATTTATAATTAAACAGTTACTGTGTTCCACTATATCCCCTATTACCCATTTATAATTAAACAGTTACTGTGTTCCACTATATCCCCTATTCCCCATTTATAATTAAACAGTTACTGTGTTCCACTATATCCCCTATTCCCCATTTATAATTAAACAGTTACCGTGTTCCACTATATCCCCTATTACCCATTTATAATTAAACAGTTACTCTATTCCACTATATCCGCTATTACCCATTTATAATTAAACAGTTACTGTGTGCCACTATATCCCCTATTACCCATTTATAATTAAACAGTTACTGTATTCCACTATATCCCCTATTCCCCATTTATAATTAAACAGTTACTGTGTTCCACTATATCCCACGAATGCCCATTTATAATTAAACCGATACTGTGTTCCACTATATCCCCTATTACCCATTTATAATTAAACAGTTAATGTGTTCCACTATTTCCCCTATTCCCGATTTATAATTAAACAGTTACTGTGTTCCACTATATCCCCTATTCCCCATTTATAATTAAACAGTTACTGTATTCCACTATATCCCCTATTACCGATTTATAATTAAACAGTTACCGTGTTCCACTATATCCCCTATTCCCCATTTATAATTAAACAGATACTGTGTTCCACTATATCCCCTATTACCCATTTATAATTAAACAGTTACTGTGTTCCACTATATCCCACTAATGCCCATTTATAATTAAACAGTTACTGTGTTCCACTATATCCCCTATTCCCCATTTATAATTAAACAGTTACTGTATTCCACTATATCCGTTATTACCCATTTATAATTAAACAGTTACTGTGTGCCACTATATCCCCTATTACCCATTTATAATTAAACAGTTACTGTATTCCACTATATCCGCTATTACCCATATATAATTAAACAGTTACTGTGTGCCACTATATCCCCTATTACCCATTTATAATTAAACAGATACTGTGTTCCACTATATCCCGCTATTACCCATTTATAATTAAACAGTTACTGTGTTCCACTATATCCCCTATTCCCCATTTATAATTAAACAGTTACTGTGTTCCACTATATCCCGCTATTACCCAATTATAATTAAGCAGATACTGTGTTCCACTATATCCCCTATTCCCCATTTATAATTAAACAGATACTGTGTTCCACTATATCCCCTATTACCCATTTATAATTAAACAGATACTGTGTTCCACTATATCCCGCTATTACACATTTATAATTAAACAGATACTGTGTTCCACTATATCCCCTATTCCCCATTTATAATTAAACAGTTACTGTGTTCCACTATATCCCCTATTCCCGATTTATAATTAAACAGATACTGTGTTCCACTATATCCCATATTCCCCATTTATAATTAAACAGTTACTGTGTTCCACTATATCCCCTATTCCCCATTTATAATTAAACAGATACTGTGTTCCACTATATCCCCTATTCCCCATTTATAATTAAACAGTTACTGTGTTCCACTATATCCACGATTCCCCATTTATAATTAAACAGATACTGTGTTCCACTATATCCCGCTATTACCCATTCATAATTAAACAGTTACCGTGTTCCACTATATCCCGCTATTCCCCATTTATAATTAAACAGTTACTGTGTTCCACTATATCTCACTAATGCCCATTTATAATTAAACAGTTACTGTGTTCCACTATATCCCCTATTCCCCATTTATAATTAAACAGTTACTGTATTCCACTATCTCCCCTATTACCCATTTATAATTAAACAGTTACTGTATTACACTATATCCCGCTATTACCCATTTATAATTAAACAGTTACTGTGTTCCACTATATCCCGCTATTCCCCATTTATAATTAAACAGTTACTGTGTTCCACTATATCCCACTAATGCCCATTTATAATTAAACAGTTATTGTGTTCCACTATATCCCCTATTCCCCATTTATAATTAAACAGTTACTGTATTCCACTATATCCCCTATTACCCATTTATAATTAAACAGTTACTGTATTACACTATATCCCGCTATTACCCATTTATAATTAAACAGTTACTGTGTTCCACTATATCCCACTAATGCCCATTTATAATTAAACAGTTACTGTGTTCCACTATATCCCCTATTCCCCATTTATAATTAAACAGTTACTGTATTCCACTATATCCCCTATTACCCATTTATAATTAAACAGTTACTGTATTACACTATATCCCCTATTACCCATTTATAATTAAACAGTTACTGTATTCCACTATATCCCGCTATTACCCATTTATAATTAAACAGATACTGTGTTCCACTATATCCCCTATTACCCATTTATAATTAAACAGTTACTGTATTCCACTATATCCCGCTATTACCCATTTACAATTAAACAGTTGCTGTGTTCCACTATATCCCCTATTACCCATTTATAATTAAACAGATACTGTGTTCCACTATATCCCGCTATTACCCATTTATAATTAAACGGATACTGTGTTCCACTATATCCCCTATTCCCCATTTATAATTAAACAGTTACTGTGTTCCACTATATCCCCTATTCCCCATTTATAATTAAACAGATACTGTGTTCCACTATATCCCCTATTCCCCATTTATAATTAAACAGTTACTGTGTTCCACTATATCCCCTATTCCCCATTTATAATTAAACAGATACTGTGTTCCACTATATCCCGCTATTCCCCATTTATAATTAAAAAGATACTGTGTTCCACTATATCCCGCTATTACCCATTTATAATTAAACAGTTACTGTGTTCCACTATATCCCACTAATGCCCATTTATAATTAAACCGATACTGTATTCCACTATATCCCCTATTACCCATTTATAATTAAACAGTTAATGTGTTCCACTATATCCCCTATTCCCCATTTATAATTAAACAGTTACCGTGTTCCACTATATCCCGCTATTACCCATTTATAATTAAACAGTTACTGTGTTCCACTATATCCCGCTATTACCCATTTATAATCAAACAGTTACTTTGTGCCACTATATCCCCTATTACCCATTTATAATTAAACAGTTACTGTATTCCACTATATCCCGCTATTACCCATTTATAATTAAACAGTTACTGTGTTCCACTATATCCCGCTATTCCCCATTTATAATTAAACAGTTACTGTGTTCCACTATATCCCCTATTCCCCATTTATAATTAAACAGTTACTGTGTTCCACTATATCCCACTATTACCCATTTATAATTAAACAGTTACTGTGTGCCACTATATCCCCTATTACCCATTTATAATTAAACAGTTACTGTGTTCCACTATATCCCGCTATTCCCCATTTATAATTAAACAGTTACTGTGTTCCACTATATCCCGCTATTCCCCATTTATAATTAAACAGTTACTGTGTTCCACTATATCCCGCTATTACCCATTTATAATTAAACAGTTACTGTATTCCGCTATATCCCGCTATTACCCATTTATAATTAAACAGTTACTGTATTCCACTATATCCCGCTATTACCCATTTATAATTAAACAGATACTGTGTTCCACTATATCCCGCTATTACCCATTTATAATTAAACAGTTACTGTGTTCCACTATATCCCCTATTCCCCATTTTTAATTAAACAGTTACTGTATTCCACTATATCCCCTATTACCCATTTATAATTAAACAGTTACTGTATTCCACTATATCCCCTATTACCCATTTATAATTAAACAGTTACTGTATTCCACTATATCCCGCTATTACCCATTTATAATTAAACAGATACTGTGTTCCACTATATCCCCTATTACCCATTTATAATTAAACAGTTACTGTATTCCACTATATCGCCTATTCCCCATTTATAATTAAACAGTTACTGTATTCCACTATATCCCGCTATTACCCATTTATAATTAAACAGATACTGTGTTCCACTATATCCCCTATTACCCATTTATAATTAAACAGTTACTGTATTCCACTATATCCCGCTATTACCCATTTATAATTGAACAGTTACTGTGTTCCACTGTATCTCCTATTACCCATTTATAATTAAACAGATACTGTGTTCCACTATATCCCGCTATTACCCATTTATAATTAAACAGATACTGTGTTCCACTGTATCTCCTATTACCCATTTATAATTAAACAGATACTGTGTTCCACTATATCCCGCTATTACCCATTTATAATTAAACAGATACTGTGTTCCACTATATCCCCTATTCCCCATTTATAATGAAACAGTTACTGTGTTCCACTATATCCCCTATTCCCCATTTATAATTAAACAGATACTGTATTCCACTATATCCCCTATTCCCCATTTATAATTAAACAGTTACTGTGTTCCACTATATCCCCTATTCCCCATTTATAATTAAACAGATACTGTGTTCCACTATATCCCGCTATTCCCCATTTATAATTAAACAGATACTGTGTTCCACTATATCCCGCTATTACCCATTTATAATTAAACAGTTACTGTGTTCCACTATATCCCACTAATGCCCATTTATAATTAAACCGATACTGTATTCCACTATATCCCCTATTACCCATTTATAATTAAACAGTTAATGTGTTCCACTATATCCCCTATTCCCGATTTATAATTAAACAGTTACCGTGTTCCACTATATCCCCTATTCCCCATTTATAATTAAACAGTTACTGTGTTCCACTATATCCCGCTATTACCCATTTATAATTAAACAGTTAATGTGTTCCACTATATCCCCTATTCCCCATTTATAATTAAACAGTTACTGTGTTCCACTATATCCCGCTATTACCCATTTATAATTAAACAGTTACTGTGTGCCACTATATCCCCTATTACCCATTTATAATTAAACAGTTACTGTGTTCCACTATATCCCGCTATTACCCATTTATAATTAAACAGTTACTGTGTTCCACTATATCCCCTATTACCCAATTATAATTAAGCAGATACTGTGTTCCACTATATCCCGCTATTACCCATTTATAATTAAACAGATACTGTGTTCCACTATATCCCCTATTACCCATTTATAATTAAACAGATACTGTGTTCCACTATATCCCGCTATTACCCATTTATAATTAAACAGATACTGTGTTCCACTATATCCCCTATTCCCCATTTATAATTAAACAGTTACTGTGTTCCACTATATCCCCTATTCCCGATTTATAATTAAACAGATACTGTGTTCCACTATATCCCCTATTCCCCATTTATAATTAAACAGTTACTGTGTTCCACTATATCCCCTATTCCCCATTTATAATTAAACAGATACTGTGTTCCACTATATCCCCTATTCCCCATTTATAATTAAACAGATACTGTGTTCCACTATATCCCCGATTCCCCATTTATAATTAAACAGATACTGTGTTCCACTATATCCCGCTATTACCCATTTATAATTAAACAGATACTGTGTTCCACTATATCCCGCTATTACCCATTCATAATTAAACAGTTACCGTGTTCCACTATATCCCGCTATTCCCCATTTATAATTAAACAGTTAGGGCTAGATTTTCAGTATAGGCAGTTTTGGGGCGCTAATCTTAGCACCCGCCCGAAGTTAGTGCCCACCCCAAAGTAGCGCCCCATTGCAGGAAATTCAGTGGCTTCGCCCTAAGAGGTAGGTGGAGCGCTAAAAGAGGCGTTCCACTACTATCTTTAGGTGCTAAGCCGGCGGTCCAGAGGGATAGCGCCCAGGCGGGGCGCAGCGCGGGTGCGGTCATTTTTGGACTGACAGCAGACCCCGTGGCGCCGACCAGCTCTTAAAGGGGGAAGGGACGAATTGGTCTGCTGCCACGCCCTGCACACTGCAGCCTTGCAAAGAGGCCTCAACACTGCAGCTCAGCCCCAGGGACTCATGGCAACGCCAGAGAAGGCCCGTCAGCGTGCCCTGCGCTTCTCAGAGGGTGATCTGGACATAATGGTCACAGCTCTGGAGGTGAGGCGCAAGATCTTGTTCCCAGAGAGTGGGATTAATCCAACCCACCACGACTACACCAAAGCCTGGAAGCAGATTGCCCAGAGGGTGACGTTCACCGGCGATGCCCCCAGGACCCACAAACAATGTCGTAAAAAATACAACGACCTGACCAGGATTGTCAGGGTGAGCACCCTTTCCAGTCTCCTCCTCATCCTTGCTTGTACACCTGACATGATTGGCAAAGGGAGCTGAAAGTCCTATTGGCCAGCCCTCAGCCAGCAGCATTGGGACAGTCATGAGCATCAATTGGCCATTCGGCACTCTACACTCTGGCCAAGCTATTCCACCATGAGAGGCTGTGCACACTACATCAGGGCTTCACTCTGTCCAAGCTATTCCACCATGGGAGGCAGTGCACACTACATCAGGGCTACACTGCGCACTTACAGCCCGTCCTTTCTCTTGCAGGCTAAAGTAGCCTTTAATCGCCAGGCCCGTGCCAGGGGTGGCCGCGCCAAGCTGCAGAAGCTCACTCGGCTGGAGGAGCACGTGTGTGTGCTCATGGGAGCCCGTGTGCTCGTCCCCACAGCGTGTGGAGTAGCCGACCCTCCACTGCCCGGCAATGGTAAGGACCTCGCCTTTTGGCCCTCTCGCGTTGCACTGGCCCATCCGAGCTACCTCCTTTGCCACTGTCCCACCAATGCGCTGAATGCCACCAGTCCTAACTCCCTCGCTGACGCCGTCTCCTCACTCTGAAGCTACTCTTGTGCATTCCTGCTTTCAGCTGGTGATGACCAGGACCCTGAAGCTGCCAGTGACAGCACCTCCGAGCAGGAGGAGGAGGAGGAGCAAGCCGGACCATCGGGGGAACAGTCACGTCCCGCAGGAGAGGAGGAAATGCTTGACACCTCCTCACTGGACGAGTGCCTGGAGGAACTGTCGCAGGGCAATGCAGCTTCTGGGACCAGTGGCGTCCAGCCACCCAGGAGCCGTGCGCGTGGCCTGCGGCCTTGCCCCCAAAGGGGGGAAGGATCAGAGGGGAGTGCTGCTGATCGGCACACTCGCCGCCGCCAACGTGGCAAGGGTCCCCTAGTTCGGCCCCCTCCTCCCCAGCGGGAGAGTCGCGACTCCAGTCCGGACACCTTCACCTCGGAGGAGGTGCGGAAGCTGGATAAGATGGCCGAGGATTCAGACCAGCGCCACACGGAGCTCATGAGCGTGGTGGGGTGCATGCCTGAGGCCATCGAGTCGCTGGCGACCAGTGTGCGCGAGTTCGGGGCAGCAACTGCCGCGAGTGGCCGCATGCTGACTGATGCCGTCAAGATCCTGGTGGATGTGATGCGCGCGCACACCAGGACAACAGGGGCACTCACTGCTGCCACACGCACTGTCTCAGGCAGGCATCGCCAGGGCAGCCGCCGCGCTGGACCATCCCAGCAAGCCGCCCCTAGGCTGATTGTTGCGGATCCTGCAGTGCGGGCCCGGCCGAGTGCCACCGCGCCACAGCACCAGCCAGCGCATCCCAGATGCCAGCTGGCCCACATTGCGCCATCCGTCGCCGCCATTCCCCCACTGGGGTGTCAAGGGCAAGCGGCTGCAGCTGATGGTGGCCAGGCTCAGGTGTGCCACTCAGCAGACGGCCCCTCGAGGCCCAAACGCCGTGTAGGTCGCCCCCCAGCGGCATCTGGCGGAAGGTCTTCTGAGCCTCAGTCGCCTTCCCCCAGCCTCGCAGCAGCCACTGGGCAGAGCTTGCGAAGGAGCAGCAGGCCGGGCAGGGGAGGCAAAAGGCTGGGCAAGGTCTCGCCCTCGCGGGCCACTCAGTAGAGGGTGTGGCCAGCTTTCCTTTTATATGTCGGTGGCCATCTTTATTTTGCCCATGGTTGTGTTGTTGGAGGGCTTATTTTTTGCGTTAGGCCGACGTTGAGGCCCGGTTTGAAGAAAGGTGGAGTGACTCCTCCCCAGTTTGTGGGAGTGAGTCGTTTGTTGGGCTTTTTCTTGGGGCCCGTTTATTGTTTTTGGGGATTCATGTGGGAAGGGCTTTTCATTTTTGTATAATAAAAAATTATCTTTATTCATGCAGTCTCCATGTTTGTTGTTCTTAGTGTTTGTTGGCTTCGCCGGCTGAGGGCTTGCGGAGCGGCTGCATTCATCTTCCCTCATGGCCCCTGGCCATTCCCTGACAGGGGGCTTAGAAGTACCGTGTAATAAGGTGGTGTCGTGCGGCCCTTGGCCCTGGTCGCTCCCTCCTGGGAACGTACTCCTGCTCCTCCTCCTCCTCATGCTCCTCCTGCTCCTCCTCCTGAGGTGCTGGTCCAACATCAGGTGGCAGTGCCAGAGTCCTGCGGATAGCCAGGTTGTGTAGCATGCTGCAAACCACCTCAAATTGGGAGACCCGGTTCGGCGAATATTGGAGAGCTTCTCCGGAGTGATCAAGGCAGCAGAACCGCTGCTTGAGGACCCCAATAGTTAGCTCGATGATGTTGCGGGTGTTTTGATGGCTCTCGTTGTAGGCCTCTTCAGCAGCGGTCCTGGGCGCGCGGAGCGGGGTCATGAGCCAGGTGCACAAAGGATAGCCTTTGTCCCCGAGTAGCCATCCACTTGGGGGAGGCTGTGCCTGGAACATGTCATGCACAGTACTCTGCCGCAGGATAAAGGCATCGTGGCTGCTGCCTGGGAAGCTGGCATTGACTGCCATGATGCGCTGCTTGTGGTCACACACCAGCTGCACATTCAGAGAATGGTAGCCCTTCCTGTTGCGATACTGCTCGCCATGCTCCAGAGGGGCCCGCAAAGCCACATGCGTACAGTCAATGGCGCCCTGCACCAAGGGGAATTCCCCGAGTCTGGAAAATCCCAATGCGCGCCGATGCTGGCTCTCCAGGGCCATGGGGAAGGAGATGAATTGGCTTCTCCTTCTGAACAGTGCTTCGGTCACCTGGCGGATGCAGCGATGCGTGCCGTACTGGGAGATGTTTGCTATGTCCCCAGCAGCGTATTGGAAGGAGCTGGTGGCATAGAAGTGCAATGCCACCGTCACCTTCACTTCCACCGACAGAGACGTCCTGCACCTGAGCTTTGGCCGCAGATCTCGGCGAAGCAGGTGGCAGATCTCTGCAATCACCTCCTTTCGGAATCGGAGCCTTTTAACACATCGCGCGGCACTCATGTTTAGGTAGGAGCGCTGCTGGCGGTATAGCCTGACTGGGTAAGGCCTACGTGGCCGACGCCTGTAGCCCCCTCTGCCTCTAGCCAGGGCTGCCCCTCTCACAATGAGTCTGCGAGCCCTACGGACATGGAGCTGCAGCTATGCGTTGGCACCCCATGCAACCCCCATCAAATCCTGGCAAACACTCAAATTTCCAAAAGGCCACTTGCAGCGCTCTGGCCTGAGTCCAAAAATACCTGAGCTCTTGCTGCTTGAAACCAGTTAGCTATCCTCCTTGTTGTGTCTCCAGAAATGCGTTGCACAAGAGTGTTTCCTGAAAAAAGGCTGGCCTTTATACTGGAGAGCACGTCCCCTTTAATTTGCGCCCCCCGGGGCCCACGCTGGTTGTGTTGCGTTCCTTTTTCCAAACGCTCCGGCCGCCAGCCGCACAATGGGGCAGTCCGACTGAAGTTTGGAATCGGGGCGGCCAAAGGGCGTTGCACGAGAATGTGACGTCATTTTCTGCGCACGCATCCGGGCGGGCGCTAAACTTTGTGCTGGCGCTAACGGGCAACTTAATTTGGGGCGGGGCGCAATCTGCGCTGCGCACGGGCGCTACACGCGTAGCGCCCGAAAATCACTTCTCTTAAGGCGCTAACTGCTGGCGCTAGCAACTGAAAATCTAGCCCTTACTGTGTTCCACTATATCCCACTAATGCCCATTTATAATTAAACAGTTACTGTGTTCCACTATATCCCGCTATTACCCATTTATAATTAAACAGATACTGTGTTCCACTATATCCCCTATTACCCATTTATAATTAAACAGTTACTGTATTCCACTATATCCCGCTATTACCCATTTACAATTAAACAGTTGCTATGTTCCACTATATCCCCGATTACCCATTTATAATTAAACAGATACTGTGTTCCACTATATCCCGCTATTACCCATTTACAATTAAACAGTTGCTATGTTCCACTATATCCCCTATTCCCCATTTATAATTAAACAGTTACTGTGTTCCACTATATCCCACTATTACCCATTTATAATTAAACAGTTACTGTGTGCCACTATATCCCCTATTACCCATTTATAATTAAACAGTTACTGTGTTCCACTATATCCCGCTATTCCCCATTTATAATTAAACAGTTACTGTGTTCCACTATATCCCGCTATTCCCCATTTATAATTAAACAGTTACTGTGTTCCACTATATCCCGCTATTACCCATTTATAATTAAACAGTTACTGTATTCCGCTATATCCCGCTATTACCCATTTATAATTAAACAGTTACTGTATTCCACTATATCCCGCTATTACCCATTTATAATTAAACAGATACTGTGTTCCACTATATCCCGCTATTACCCATTTATAATTAAACAGTTACTGTGTTCCACTATATCCCCTATTCCCCATTTTTAATTAAACAGTTACTGTATTCCACTATATCCCCTATTACCCATTTATAATTAAACAGTTACTGTATTCCACTATATCCCCTATTACCCATTTATAATTAAACAGTTACTGTATTCCACTATATCCCGCTATTACCCATTTATAATTAAACAGATACTGTGTTCCACTATATCCCCTATTACCCATTTATAATTAAACAGTTACTGTATTCCACTATATCGCCTATTCCCCATTTATAATTAAACAGTTACTGTATTCCACTATATCCCGCTATTACCCATTTATAATTAAACAGATACTGTGTTCCACTATATCCCCTATTACCCATTTATAATTAAACAGTTACTGTATTCCACTATATCCCGCTATTACCCATTTATAATTGAACAGTTACTGTGTTCCACTGTATCTCCTATTACCCATTTATAATTAAACAGATACTGTGTTCCACTATATCCCGCTATTACCCATTTATAATTAAACAGATACTGTGTTCCACTGTATCTCCTATTACCCATTTATAATTAAACAGATACTGTGTTCCACTATATCCCGCTATTACCCATTTATAATTAAACAGATACTGTGTTCCACTATATCCCCTATTCCCCATTTATAATTAAACAGTTACTGTGTTCCACTATATCCCCTATTCCCCATTTATAATTAAACAGATACTGTGTTCCACTATATCCCCTATTCCCCATTTATAATTAAACAGTTACTGTGTTCCACTATATCCCCTATTCCCCATTTATAATTAAACAGATACTGTGTTCCACTATATCCCGCTATTCCCCATTTATAATTAAACAGATACTGTGTTCCACTATATCCCGCTATTACCCATTTATAATTAAACAGTTACTGTGTTCCACTATATCCCACTAATGCCCATTTATAATTAAACCGATACTGTATTCCACTATATCCCCTATTACCCATTTATAATTAAACAGTTAATGTGTTCCACTATATCCCCTATTCCCGATTTATAATTAAACAGTTACCGTGTTCCACTATATCCCCTATTCCCCATTTATAATTAAACAGTTACTGTGTTCCACTATATCCCGCTATTACCCATTTATAATTAAACAGTTAATGTGTTCCACTATATCCCCTATTCCCCATTTATAATTAAACAGTTACTGTGTTCCACTATATCCCGCTATTACCCATTTATAATTAAACAGTTACTGTGTGCCACTATATCCCCTATTACCCATTTATAATTAAACAGTTACTGTATTCCACTATATCCCGCTATTACCCATTTATAATTAAACAGTTACTGTGTTCCACTATATCCCCTATTACCCAATTATAATTAAGCAGATACTGTGTTCCACTATATCCCGCTATTACCCATTTATAATTAAACAGATACTGTGTTCCACTATATCCCCTATTACCCATTTATAATTAAACAGATACTGTGTTCCACTATATCCCGCTATTACCCATTTATAATTAAACAGATACTGTGTTCCACTATATCCCCTATTCCCCATTTATAATTAAACAGTTACTGTGTTCCACTATATCCCCTATTCCCGATTTATAATTAAACAGATACTGTGTTCCACTATATCCCCTATTCCCCATTTATAATTAAACAGTTACTGTGTTCCACTATATCCCCTATTCCCCATTTATAATTAAACAGATACTGTGTTCCACTATATCCCCTATTCCCCATTTATAATTAAACAGTTACTGTGTTCCACTATATCCCCGATTCCCCATTTATAATTAAACAGATACTGTGTTCCACTATATCCCGCTATTACCCATTTATAATTAAACAGATACTGTGTTCCACTATATCCCGCTATTACCCATTCATAATTAAACAGTTACCGTGTTCCACTATATCCCGCTATTCCCCATTTATAATTAAACAGTTAGGGCTAGATTTTCAGTATAGGCAGTTTTGGGGCGCTAATCTTAGCACCCGCCCGAAGTTAGTGCCCACCCCAAAGTAGCGCCCCATTGCAGGAAATTCAGTGGCTTCGCCCTAAGAGGTAGGTGGAGCGCTAAAAGAGGCGTTCCACTACTATCTTTAGGTGCTAAGCCGGCGGTCCAGAGGGATAGCGCCCAGGCGGGGCGCAGCGCGGGTGCGGTCATTTTTGGACTGACAGCAGACCCCGTGGCGCCGACCAGCTCTTAAAGGGGGAAGGGACGAATTGGTCTGCTGCCACGCCCTGCACACTGCAGCCTTGCAAAGAGGCCTCAACACTGCAGCTCAGCCCCAGGGACTCATGGCAACGCCAGAGAAGGCCCGTCAGCGTGCCCTGCGCTTCTCAGAGGGTGATCTGGACATAATGGTCACAGCTCTGGAGGTGAGGCGCAAGATCTTGTTCCCAGAGAGTGGGATTAATCCAACCCACCACGACTACACCAAAGCCTGGAAGCAGATTGCCCAGAGGGTGACGTTCACCGGCGATGCCCCCAGGACCCACAAACAATGTCGTAAAAAATACAACGACCTGACCAGGATTGTCAGGGTGAGCACCCTTTCCAGTCTCCTCCTCATCCTTGCTTGTACACCTGACATGATTGGCAAAGGGAGCTGAAAGTCCTATTGGCCAGCCCTCAGCCAGCAGCATTGGGACAGTCATGAGCATCAATTGGCCATTCGGCACTCTACACTCTGGCCAAGCTATTCCACCATGAGAGGCTGTGCACACTACATCAGGGCTTCACTCTGTCCAAGCTATTCCACCATGGGAGGCAGTGCACACTACATCAGGGCTACACTGCGCACTTACAGCCCGTCCTTTCTCTTGCAGGCTAAAGTAGCCTTTAATCGCCAGGCCCGTGCCAGGGGTGGCCGCGCCAAGCTGCAGAAGCTCACTCGGCTGGAGGAGCACGTGTGTGTGCTCATGGGAGCCCGTGTGCTCGTCCCCACAGCGTGTGGAGTAGCCGACCCTCCACTGCCCGGCAATGGTAAGGACCTCGCCTTTTGGCCCTCTCGCGTTGCACTGGCCCATCCGAGCTACCTCCTTTGCCACTGTCCCACCAATGCGCTGAATGCCACCAGTCCTAACTCCCTCGCTGACGCCGTCTCCTCACTCTGAAGCTACTCTTGTGCATTCCTGCTTTCAGCTGGTGATGACCAGGACCCTGAAGCTGCCAGTGACAGCACCTCCGAGCAGGAGGAGGAGGAGGAGCAAGCCGGACCATCGGGGTAACAGTCACGTCCCGCAGGAGAGGAGGAAATGCTTGACACCTCCTCACTGGACGAGTGCCTGGAGGAACTGTCGCAGGGCAATGCAGCTTCTGGGACCAGTGGCGTCCAGCCACCCAGGAGCCGTGCGCGTGGCCTGCGGCCTTGCCCCCAAAGGGGGGAAGGATCAGAGGGGAGTGCTGCTGATCGGCACACTCGCCGCCGCCAACGTGGCAAGGGTCCCCTAGTTCGGCCCCCTCCTCCCCAGCGGGAGAGTCGCGACTCCAGTCCGGACACCTTCACCTCGGAGGAGGTGCGGAAGCTGGATAAGATGGCCGAGGATTCAGACCAGCGCCACACGGAGCTCATGAGCGTGGTGGGGTGCATGCCTGAGGCCATCGAGTCGCTGGCGACCAGTGTGCGCGAGTTCGGGGCAGCAACTGCCGCGAGTGGCCGCATGCTGACTGATGCCGTCAAGATCCTGGTGGATGTGATGCGCGCGCACACCAGGACAACAGGGGCACTCACTGCTGCCACACGCACTGTCTCAGGCAGGCATCGCCAGGGCAGCCGCCGCGCTGGACCATCCCAGCAAGCCGCCCCTAGGCTGATTGTTGCGGATCCTGCAGTGCGGGCCCGGCCGAGTGCCACCGCGCCACAGCACCAGCCAGCGCATCCCAGATGCCAGCTGGCCCACATTGCGCCATCCGTCGCCGCCATTCCCCCACTGGGGTGTCAAGGGCAAGCGGCTGCAGCTGATGGTGGCCAGGCTCAGGTGTGCCACTCAGCAGACGGCCCCTCGAGGCCCAAACGCCGTGTAGGTCGCCCCCCAGCGGCATCTGGCGGAAGGTCTTCTGAGCCTCAGTCGCCTTCCCCCAGCCTCGCAGCAGCCACTGGGCAGAGCTTGCGAAGGAGCAGCAGGCCGGGCAGGGGAGGCAAAAGGCTGGGCAAGGTCTCGCCCTCGCGGGCCACTCAGTAGAGGGTGTGGCCAGCTTTCCTTTTATATGTCGGTGGCCATCTTTATTTTGCCCATGGTTGTGTTGTTGGAGGGCTTATTTTTTGCGTTAGGCCGACGTTGAGGCCCGGTTTGAAGAAAGGTGGAGTGACTCCTCCCCAGTTTGTGGGAGTGAGTCGTTTGTTGGGCTTTTTCTTGGGGCCCGTTTATTGTTTTTGGGGATTCATGTGGGAAGGGCTTTTCATTTTTGTATAATAAAAAATTATCTTTATTCATGCAGTCTCCATGTTTGTTGTTCTTAGTGTTTGTTGGCTTCGCCGGCTGAGGGCTTGCGGAGCGGCTGCATTCATCTTCCCTCATGGCCCCTGGCCATTCCCTGACAGGGGGCTTAGAAGTACCGTGTAATAAGGTGGTGTCGTGCGGCCCTTGGCCCTGGTCGCTCCCTCCTGGGAACGTACTCCTGCTCCTCCTCCTCCTCATGCTCCTCCTGCTCCTCCTCCTGAGGTGCTGGTCCAACATCAGGTGGCAGTGCCAGAGTCCTGCGGATAGCCAGGTTGTGTAGCATGCTGCAAACCACCTCAAATTGGGAGACCCGGTTCGGCGAATATTGGAGAGCTTCTCCGGAGTGATCAAGGCAGCAGAACCGCTGCTTGAGGACCCCAATAGTTAGCTCGATGATGTTGCGGGTGTTTTGATGGCTCTCGTTGTAGGCCTCTTCAGCAGCGGTCCTGGGCGCGCGGAGCGGGGTCATGAGCCAGGTGCACAAAGGATAGCCTTTGTCCCCGAGTAGCCATCCACTTGGGGGAGGCTGTGCCTGGAACATGTCATGCACAGTACTCTGCCGCAGGATAAAGGCATCGTGGCTGCTGCCTGGGAAGCTGGCATTGACTGCCATGATGCGCTGCTTGTGGTCACACACCAGCTGCACATTCAGAGAATGGTAGCCCTTCCTGTTGCGATACTGCTCGCCATGCTCCAGAGGGGCCCGCAAAGCCACATGCGTACAGTCAATGGCGCCCTGCACCAAGGGGAATTCCCCGAGTCTGGAAAATCCCAATGCGCGCCGATGCTGGCTCTCCAGGGCCATGGGGAAGGAGATGAATTGGCTTCTCCTTCTGAACAGTGCTTCGGTCACCTGGCGGATGCAGCGATGCGTGCCGTACTGGGAGATGTTTGCTATGTCCCCAGCAGCGTATTGGAAGGAGCTGGTGGCATAGAAGTGCAATGCCACCGTCACCTTCACTTCCACCGACAGAGACGTCCTGCACCTGAGCTTTGGCCGCAGATCTCGGCGAAGCAGGTGGCAGATCTCTGCAATCACCTCCTTTCGGAATCGGAGCCTTTTAACACATCGCGCGGCACTCATGTTTAGGTAGGAGCGCTGCTGGCGGTATAGCCTGACTGGGTAAGGCCTACGTGGCCGACGCCTGTAGCCCCCTCTGCCTCTAGCCAGGGCTGCCCCTCTCACAATGAGTCTGCGAGCCCTACGGACATGGAGCTGCAGCTATGCGTTGGCACCCCATGCAACCCCCATCAAATCCTGGCAAACACTCAAATTTCCAAAAGGCCACTTGCAGCGCTCTGGCCTGAGTCCAAAAATACCTGAGCTCTTGCTGCTTGAAACCAGTTAGCTATCCTCCTTGTTGTGTCTCCAGAAATGCGTTGCACAAGAGTGTTTCCTGAAAAAAGGCTGGCCTTTATACTGGAGAGCACGTCCCCTTTAATTTGCGCCCCCCGGGGCCCACGCTGGTTGTGTTGCGTTCCTTTTTCCAAACGCTCCGGCCGCCAGCCGCACAATGGGGCAGTCCGACTGAAGTTTGGAATCGGGGCGGCCAAAGGGCGTTGCACGAGGATGTGACGTCATTTTCTGCGCGCGCATCCGGGCGGGCGCTAAACTTTGTGCTGGCGCTAACGGGCAACTTAATTTGGGGCGGGGCGCAATCTGCGCTGCGCACGGGCGCTACACGCGTAGCGCCCGAAAATCACTTCTCTTAAGGCGCTAACTGCTGGCGCTAGCAACTGAAAATCTAGCCCTTACTGTGTTCCACTATATCCCACTAATGCCCATTTATAATTAAACAGTTACTGTGTTCCACTATATCCCGCTATTACCCATTTATAATTAAACAGATACTGTGTTCCACTATATCCCCTATTACCCATTTATAATTAAACAGTTACTGTATTCCACTATATCCCGCTATTACCCATTTACAATTAAACAGTTGCTATGTTCCACTATATCCCCGATTACCCATTTATAATTAAACAGATACTGTGTTCCACTATATCCCGCTATTACCCATTTACAATTAAACAGTTGCTATGTTCCACTATATCCCCTATTCCCCATTTATAATTAAACAGTTACTGTGTTCCACTATATCCCACTATTACCCATTTATAATTAAACAGTTACTGTGTGCCACTATATCCCCTATTACCCATTTATAATTAAACAGTTACTGTGTTCCACTATATCCCGCTATTCCCCATTTATAATTAAACAGTTACTGTGTTCCACTATATCCCGCTATTCCCCATTTATAATTAAACAGTTACTGTGTTCCACTATATCCCGCTATTACCCATTTATAATTAAACAGTTACTGTATTCCGCTATATCCCGCTATTACCCATTTATAATTAAACAGTTACTGTATTCCACTATATCCCGCTATTACCCATTTATAATTAAACAGATACTGTGTTCCACTATATCCCGCTATTACCCATTTATAATTAAACAGTTACTGTGTTCCACTATATCCCCTATTCCCCATTTTTAATTAAACAGTTACTGTATTCCACTATATCCCCTATTACCCATTTATAATTAAACAGTTACTGTATTCCACTATATCCCCTATTACCCATTTATAATTAAACAGTTACTGTATTCCACTATATCCCGCTATTACCCATTTATAATTAAACAGATACTGTGTTCCACTATATCCCCTATTACCCATTTATAATTAAACAGTTACTGTATTCCACTATATCGCCTATTCCCCATTTATAATTAAACAGTTACTGTATTCCACTATATCCCGCTATTACCCATTTATAATTAAACAGATACTGTGTTCCACTATATCCCCTATTACCCATTTATAATTAAACAGTTACTGTATTCCACTATATCCCGCTATTACCCATTTATAATTGAACAGTTACTGTGTTCCACTGTATCTCCTATTACCCATTTATAATTAAACAGATACTGTGTTCCACTATATCCCGCTATTACCCATTTATAATTAAACAGATACTGTGTTCCACTGTATCTCCTATTACCCATTTATAATTAAACAGATACTGTGTTCCACTATATCCCGCTATTACCCATTTATAATTAAACAGATACTGTGTTCCACTATATCCCCTATTCCCCATTTATAATTAAACAGTTACTGTGTTCCACTATATCCCCTATTCCCCATTTATAATTAAACAGATACTGTGTTCCACTATATCCCCTATTCCCCATTTATAATTAAACAGTTACTGTGTTCCACTATATCCCCTATTCCCCATTTATAATTAAACAGATACTGTGTTCCACTATATCCCGCTATTCCCCATTTATAATTAAACAGATACTGTGTTCCACTATATCCCGCTATTACCCATTTATAATTAAACAGTTACTGTGTTCCACTATATCCCACTAATGCCCATTTATAATTAAACCGATACTGTATTCCACTATATCCCCTATTACCCATTTATAATTAAACAGTTAATGTGTTCCACTATATCCCCTATTCCCGATTTATAATTAAACAGTTACCGTGTTCCACTATATCCCCTATTCCCCATTTATAATTAAACAGTTACTGTGTTCCACTATATCCCGCTATTACCCATTTATAATTAAACAGTTAATGTGTTCCACTATATCCCCTATTCCCCATTTATAATTAAACAGTTACTGTGTTCCACTATATCCCGCTATTACCCATTTATAATTAAACAGTTACTGTGTGCCACTATATCCCCTATTACCCATTTATAATTAAACAGTTACTGTATTCCACTATATCCCGCTATTACCCATTTATAATTAAACAGTTACTGTGTTCCACTATATCCCCTATTACCCAATTATAATTAAGCAGATACTGTGTTCCACTATATCCCGCTATTACCCATTTATAATTAAACAGATACTGTGTTCCACTATATCCCCTATTACCCATTTATAATTAAACAGATACTGTGTTCCACTATATCCCGCTATTACCCATTTATAATTAAACAGATACTGTGTTCCACTATATCCCCTATTCCCCATTTATAATTAAACAGTTACTGTGTTCCACTATATCCCCTATTCCCGATTTATAATTAAACAGATACTGTGTTCCACTATATCCCCTATTCCCCATTTATAATTAAACAGTTACTGTGTTCCACTATATCCCCTATTCCCCATTTATAATTAAACAGATACTGTGTTCCACTATATCCCCTATTCCCCATTTATAATTAAACAGTTACTGTGTTCCACTATATCCCCGATTCCCCATTTATAATTAAACAGATACTGTGTTCCACTATATCCCGCTATTACCCATTTATAATTAAACAGATACTGTGTTCCACTATATCCCGCTATTACCCATTCATAATTAAACAGTTACCGTGTTCCACTATATCCCGCTATTCCCCATTTATAATTAAACAGTTAGGGCTAGATTTTCAGTATAGGCAGTTTTGGGGCGCTAATCTTAGCACCCGCCCGAAGTTAGTGCCCACCCCAAAGTAGCGCCCCATTGCAGGAAATTCAGTGGCTTCGCCCTAAGAGGTAGGTGGAGCGCTAAAAGAGGCGTTCCACTACTATCTTTAGGTGCTAAGCCGGCGGTCCAGAGGGATAGCGCCCAGGCGGGGCGCAGCGCGGGTGCGGTCATTTTTGGACTGACAGCAGACCCCGTGGCGCCGACCAGCTCTTAAAGGGGGAAGGGACGAATTGGTCTGCTGCCACGCCCTGCACACTGCAGCCTTGCAAAGAGGCCTCAACACTGCAGCTCAGCCCCAGGGACTCATGGCAACGCCAGAGAAGGCCCGTCAGCGTGCCCTGCGCTTCTCAGAGGGTGATCTGGACATAATGGTCACAGCTCTGGAGGTGAGGCGCAAGATCTTGTTCCCAGAGAGTGGGATTAATCCAACCCACCACGACTACACCAAAGCCTGGAAGCAGATTGCCCAGAGGGTGACGTTCACCGGCGATGCCCCCAGGACCCACAAACAATGTCGTAAAAAATACAACGACCTGACCAGGATTGTCAGGGTGAGCACCCTTTCCAGTCTCCTCCTCATCCTTGCTTGTACACCTGACATGATTGGCAAAGGGAGCTGAAAGTCCTATTGGCCAGCCCTCAGCCAGCAGCATTGGGACAGTCATGAGCATCAATTGGCCATTCGGCACTCTACACTCTGGCCAAGCTATTCCACCATGAGAGGCTGTGCACACTACATCAGGGCTTCACTCTGTCCAAGCTATTCCACCATGGGAGGCAGTGCACACTACATCAGGGCTACACTGCGCACTTACAGCCCGTCCTTTCTCTTGCAGGCTAAAGTAGCCTTTAATCGCCAGGCCCGTGCCAGGGGTGGCCGCGCCAAGCTGCAGAAGCTCACTCGGCTGGAGGAGCACGTGTGTGTGCTCATGGGAGCCCGTGTGCTCGTCCCCACAGCGTGTGGAGTAGCCGACCCTCCACTGCCCGGCAATGGTAAGGACCTCGCCTTTTGGCCCTCTCGCATTGCACTGGCCCATCCGAGCTACCTCCTTTGCCACTGTCCCACCAATGCGCTGAATGCCACCAGTCCTAACTCCCTCGCTGACGCCGTCTCCTCACTCTGAAGCTACTCTTGTGCATTCCTGCTTTCAGCTGGTGATGACCAGGACCCTGAAGCTGCCAGTGACAGCACCTCCGAGCAGGAGGAGGAGGAGGAGCAAGCCGGACCATCGGGGGAACAGTCACGTCCCGCAGGAGAGGAGGAAATGCTTGACACCTCCTCACTGGACGAGTGCCTGGAGGAACTGTCGCAGGGCAATGCAGCTTCTGGGACCAGTGGCGTCCAGCCACCCAGGAGCCGTGCGCGTGGCCTGCGGCCTTGCCCCCAAAGGGGGGAAGGATCAGAGGGGAGTGCTGCTGATCGGCACACTCGCCGCCGCCAACGTGGCAAGGGTCCCCTAGTTCGGCCCCCTCCTCCCCAGCGGGAGAGTCGCGACTCCAGTCCGGACACCTTCACCTCGGAGGAGGTGCGGAAGCTGGATAAGATGGCCGAGGATTCAGACCAGCGCCACACGGAGCTCATGAGCGTGGTGGGGTGCATGCCTGAGGCCATCGAGTCGCTGGCGACCAGTGTGCGCGAGTTCGGGGCAGCAACTGCCGCGAGTGGCCGCATGCTGACTGATGCCGTCAAGATCCTGGTGGATGTGATGCGCGCGCACACCAGGACAACAGGGGCACTCACTGCTGCCACACGCACTGTCTCAGGCAGGCATCGCCAGGGCAGCCGCCGCGCTGGACCATCCCAGCAAGCCGCCCCTAGGCTGATTGTTGCGGATCCTGCAGTGCGGGCCCGGCCGAGTGCCACCGCGCCACAGCACCAGCCAGCGCATCCCAGATGCCAGCTGGCCCACATTGCGCCATCCGTCGCCGCCATTCCCCCACTGGGGTGTCAAGGGCAAGCGGCTGCAGCTGATGGTGGCCAGGCTCAGGTGTGCCACTCAGCAGACGGCCCCTCGAGGCCCAAACGCCGTGTAGGTCGCCCCCCAGCGGCATCTGGCGGAAGGTCTTCTGAGCCTCAGTCGCCTTCCCCCAGCCTCGCAGCAGCCACTGGGCAGAGCTTGCGAAGGAGCAGCAGGCCGGGCAGGGGAGGCAAAAGGCTGGGCAAGGTCTCGCCCTCGCGGGCCACTCAGTAGAGGGTGTGGCCAGCTTTCCTTTTATATGTCGGTGGCCATCTTTATTTTGCCCATGGTTGTGTTGTTGGAGGGCTTATTTTTTGCGTTAGGCCGACGTTGAGGCCCGGTTTGAAGAAAGGTGGAGTGACTCCTCCCCAGTTTGTGGGAGTGAGTCGTTTGTTGGGCTTTTTCTTGGGGCCCGTTTATTGTTTTTGGGGATTCATGTGGGAAGGGCTTTTCATTTTTGTATAATAAAAAATTATCTTTATTCATGCAGTCTCCATGTTTGTTGTTCTTAGTGTTTGTTGGCTTCGCCGGCTGAGGGCTTGTGGAGCGGCTGCATTCATCTTCCCTCATGGCCCCTGGCCATTCCCTGACAGGGGGCTTAGAAGTACCGTGTAATAAGGTGGTGTCGTGCGGCCCTTGGCCCTGGTCGCTCCCTCCTGGGAACGTACTCCTGCTCCTCCTCCTCCTCATGCTCCTCCTGCTCCTCCTCCTGAGGTGCTGGTCCAACATCAGGTGGCAGTGCCAGAGTCCTGCGGATAGCCAGGTTGTGTAGCATGCTGCAAACCACCTCAAATTGGGAGACCCGGTTCGGCGAATATTGGAGAGCTCCTCCGGAGTGATCAAGGCAGCAGAACCGCTGCTTGAGGACCCCAATAGTTAGCTCGATGATGTTGCGGGTGTTTTGATGGCTCTCGTTGTAGGCCTCTTCAGCAGCGGTCCTGGGCGCGCGGAGCGGGGTCATGAGCCAGGTGCACAAAGGATAGCCTTTGTCCCCGAGTAGCCATCCACTTGGGGGAGGCTGTGCCTGGAACATGTCATGCACAGTACTCTGCCGCAGGATAAAGGCATCGTGGCTGCTGCCTGGGAAGCTGGCATTGACTGCCATGATGCGCTGCTTGTGGTCACACACCAGCTGCACATTCAGAGAATGGTAGCCCTTCCTGTTGCGATACTGCTCGCCATGCTCCAGAGGGGCCCGCAAAGCCACATGCGTACAGTCAATGGCGCCCTGCACCAAGGGGAATTCCCCGAGTCTGGAAAATCCCAATGCGCGCCGATGCTGGCTCTCCAGGGCCATGGGGAAGGAGATGAATTGGCTTCTCCTTCTGAACAGTGCTTCGGTCACCTGGCGGATGCAGCGATGCGTGCCGTACTGGGAGATGTTTGCTATGTCCCCAGCAGCGTATTGGAAGGAGCTGGTGGCATAGAAGTGCAATGCCACCGTCACCTTCACTTCCACCGACAGAGACGTCCTGCACCTGAGCTTTGGCCGCAGATCTCGGCGAAGCAGGTGGCAGATCTCTGCAATCACCTCCTTTCGGAATCGGAGCCTTTTAACACATCGCGCGGCACTCATGTTTAGGTAGGAGCGCTGCTGGCGGTATAGCCTGACTGGGTAAGGCCTACGTGGCCGACGCCTGTAGCCCCCTCTGCCTCTAGCCAGGGCTGCCCCTCTCACAATGAGTCTGCGAGCCCTACGGACATGGAGCTGCAGCTATGCGTTGGCACCCCATGCAACCCCCATCAAATCCTGGCAAACACTCAAATTTCCAAAAGGCCACTTGCAGCGCTCTGGCCTGAGTCCAAAAATACCTGAGCTCTTGCTGCTTGAAACCAGTTAGCTATCCTCCTTGTTGTGTCTCCAGAAATGCGTTGCACAAGAGTGTTTCCTGAAAAAAGGCTGGCCTTTATACTGGAGAGCACGTCCCCTTTAATTTGCGCCCCCCGGGGCCCACGCTGGTTGTGTTGCGTTCCTTTTTCCAAACGCTCCGGCCGCCAGCCGCACAATGGGGCAGTCCGACTGAAGTTTGGAATCGGGGCGGCCAAAGGGCGTTGCACGAGGATGTGACGTCATTTTCTGCGCGCGCATCCGGGCGGGCGCTAAACTTTGTGCTGGCGCTAACGGGCAACTTAATTTGGGGCGGGGCGCAATCTGCGCTGCGCACGGGCGCTACACGCGTAGCGCCCGAAAATCACTTCTCTTAAGGCGCTAACTGCTGGCGCTAGCAACTGAAAATCTAGCCCTTACTGTGTTCCACTATATCCCACTAATGCCCATTTATAATTAAACAGTTACTGTGTTCCACTATATCCCGCTATTACCCATTTATAATTAAACAGATACTGTGTTCCACTATATCCCCTATTACCCATTTATAATTAAACAGTTACTGTATTCCACTATATCCCGCTATTACCCATTTACAATTAAACAGTTGCTATGTTCCACTATATCCCCGATTACCCATTTATAATTAAACAGATACTGTGTTCCACTATATCCCGCTATTACCCATTTATAATTAAACGGATACTGTGTTCCACTATATCCCCTATTCCCCATTTATAATTAAACAGTTACTGTGTTCCACTATATCCCCTATTCCCCATTTATAATTAAACAGATACTGTGTTCCACTATATCCCCTATTCCCCATTTATAATTAAACAGATACTGTGTTCCACTATATCCCGCTATTACCCATTTATAATTAAACAGTTACTGTGTTCCACTATATCCCACTAATGCCCATTTATAATTAAACCGATACTGTATTCCACTATATCCCCTATTACCCATTTATAATTAAACAGTTAATGTGTTCCACTATATCCCCTATTCCCGATTTATAATTAAACAGTTACCGTGTTCCACTATATCCCGCTATTACCCATTTATAATTAAACAGTTACTGTGTTCCACTATATCCCACTAATGCCCATTTATAATTAAACCGATACTGTATTCCACTATATCCCCTATTACCCATTTATAATTAAACAGTTAATGTATTCCACTATATCCCCTATTCCCCATTTATAATTAAACAGTTACTGTGTTCCACTATATCCCGCTATTCCCCATTTATAATTAAACAGTTACTGTGTTCCACTATATCCCGCTATTACCCATTTATAATTAAACAGTTACTGTGTGCCACTATATCCCCTATTACCCATTTATAATTAAACAGTTACTGTATTCCACTATATCCCGCTATTACCCATTTATAATTAAACAGTTACTGTGTTCCACTATATCCCCTATTCCCCATTTATAATTAAACAGTTACTGTGTTCCACTATATCCCGCTATTACCCAATTATAATTAAGCAGATACTGTGTTCCACTATATCCCGCTATTACCCATTTATAATTAAACAGATACTGTGTTCCACTGTATCCGTATTCCCCATTTATAATTAAACAGTTACTGTGTTCCACTATATCCCCTATTCCCCATTTATAATTAAGCAGATACTGTGTTCCACTATATCCCGCTATTACCCATTTATAATTAAACAGATACTGTGTTCCACTATATCCCCTATTCCCCATTTATAATTAAACAGTTACTGTGTTCCACTATATCCCGCTATTACCCAATTATAATTAAGCAGATACTGTATTCCACTATATCCCGCTATTACCCATTTATAATTAAACAGATACTGTGTTCCACTATATCCCCTATTCCCCATTTATAATTAAACAGTTACTGTGTTCCACTATATCCTCTATTCCCCATTTATAATTAAACAGTTACTGTGTTCCACTATATCCCCTATTCCCCATTTATAATTAAACAGATACTGTGTTCCACTATATCCCGCTATTACCCATTTATAATTAAACAGATACTGTGTTCCACTATATCCCCTATTCCCCATTTATAATTAAACAGATACTGTGTTCCACTATATCCCACTATTACCCATTTATAATTAAACAGATACTGTGTTCCACTATATCCCGCTATTCCCCATTTATAATTAAACAGATACTGTGTTCCACTATATCCCACTATTACCCATTTATAATTAAACAGATACTGTGTTCCACTATATCCCGCTATTACCCATTTATAATTAAACAGATACTGTGTTCCACTATATCCCACTATTACCCATTTATAATTAAACAGATACTGTGTTCCACTATATCCCGCTATTACCCATTTATAATTAAACAGATACTGTGTTCCACTATATCCCACTATTACCCATTTATAATTAAACAGATACTGTATTCCACTATATCCCACTATTACCCATTTATAATTAAACAGTTACTGTATTCCACTATATCCCGCAATTACCCATTTATAATTAAACAGTTACTGTGTTCCACTATATCCCGCTATTACCCATTTATAATTAAACAGATACTGTGTTCCACTATATCCCGCTATTCCCCATTTATAATTAAACAGATACTGTGTTCCACTATATCCCGCTATTACCCATTTATAATTAAACAGTTACCGTGTTCCACTATATCCCCTATTCCCCATTTATAATTAAACAGTTACTGTGTTCCACTATATCCCGCTATTCCCCATTTATAATTAAACAGTTACTGTGTTCCACTATATCCCGCTATTACCCATTTATAATTAAACAGTTACTGTGTGCCACTATATCCCCTATTACCCATTTATAATTAAACAGTTACTGTATTCCACTATATCCCGCTATTACCCATTTATAATTAAACAGTTACTGTGTTCCACAATATCCCCTATTCCCCATTTATAATTAAACAGTTACTGTGTTCCACTATATCCCGCTATTACCCATTTATAATTAAACAGTTACTGTGTTCCACTATATCCCGCTATTACCCATTTATAATTAAACAATTACTGTGTTCCACTATATCCCCTATTCCCCATTTATAATTAAACAGTTACTGTATTCCACTATATCCCCTATTACCCATTTATAATTAAACAGTTACTGTATTCCACTATATCCCCTATTACCCATTTATAATTAAACAGTTACTGTATTCCACTATATCCCGCTATTCCCCATTTATAATTAAACAGTTACTGTATTCCACTATATCCCCTATTCCCCATTTATAATTAAACAGATACTGTGTTCCACTATTTCCCGCTATTCCCCATTTATAATTAAAGAGTTACTGTGTTCCACTATATACCCCATTTCCCAATTAAAATTAAACAGTTACTGTGTTCTCCTATAACCCCCTATTCCCCATTAATACATGAACAGTTACGGTGTTCCCCTATTTCCCCCTATTTTCCATTTATATTTAAACAGTTTCTGCATTCTCCCATGTTTCACTGTACTTTATTTTTAATATAACAGTTACTGTGTTCCACTAAAGTCACCTTTCTTCTACTTCTAATTAACAGTTGGTGTATTCCTCTAAATTCGCCTGCTCTGTATTTGTTTTTAAATAGCTACTGTATTATCAGGAATTCCCCTATGTTCCCTATTTCTCGTTGTGCCCTCTCTGATCCCATTTTGTCCATAAGCCCCACCTCGTGCTCTCTCGGCCCTATTGCCACTAATCTGCTGATCACCCAGCTTCCGTTTCTATCCCTCATGCAAGCTGTTTTTATGAATGGTTCCCTCAGCTCTGGTTCTGTCCGCTTCCTTTCAAATGTACCGTCATTGCCCCATCTAACAAATCCACCCTTGACCCCTCTGTCTTTGCAAATTACCGCTCCATCTCCAAACTCCTATTCCTCTCCTTGAACATATAGTCATCTCACAGATCCATGACCATCTTTCCAGCCACACCATGTTTGAAACTATATAATAAAATTACTGCCCTTGCCACAGCACTGAAACGGTCCTTATTTAAGTCACAAATGATATTCTTATGTGACTGTCACCATGGTGAACTGTCCCTCCTCATTCCCCCTGTCCTTGACATGGTTGACGACACCATCCTTCTCCAATGACTCGCCACCATTTTCCAGCTGAGTGAATTGCCTTCAGCTGGTTCCACTCCTCCCTATGCAGTCACAGCCAGAAAATATCCTGCAATGGCTTATATTCGAGCTTTCACACCGTTACCTCTGGAAACCTGAAGGTTATATTCATTCGCCTTCCTATCTATATTCTGCCCCTTAGCAACATCATCCGGTAATACAACATCAGATTCCATATATACACTGATGACGCATCTCACTACCTCAGCAACAGCTCTCTCCACACCTCCACTGATTCTGTGATATCAAAGTATTTGATTGACATGCGGTCCTGGAAGAGACAACATTTCCTTCAATTGAATTCAATTGCAGACTGAATCCAGTGGCTTTTTTATAATTTTTATATCCAGTCTCTTTGATCCCTGCGACGAACTCCGTTCTCTAGCTCACGACTCTATCTCCCTCCCTGGCCAATGAAACAGACTGTTCACATTCTCGGACTCCCATTTGACCCTAAGCTGAACCTCTGACCCCAGATCATCTCCATCACAAAGACCGTGTAATATTACCCAGCTCCGCCCCTTCTGCCACCTCCAGGCCTGGTTTGTCCAATGCTACCCTGTCCCGACTCCCATCTTCCACCGTCCATAAACTGGGCAGCTCACCCGAAACTCTGCTGCCCATAACCGAACTCGCACTAAGTCCCATTCACACATCACCCTCTGTTCCTTGAACTACATTGGATCCTGTTCCAGCAACGTCTCGATTTTAAAATTCTCATTCTCCTGTTCAAATCCCTCCATGCCCTCTCCGCTCCCTATCTGTGTAACCTCCTCCAGCCCTACGATCCTCTGTGAACTGTGCATTTCTCTTCTCTATCTGCCACTTCCTTTGCCTCATCATTGGAGGCCGTGCCTTTAGCTGTCTAGGCCCTAAACTCTGGAATACCCTCCCTAAGCCTCTCCATTTCTCTCCTTTAAGACTCTCCTTTGACCCTACCTCTGATCCCGCTTTTGGTCACCTGTCCTCATGGCTCCTTCTTTAGTTCGGTATCCTATTTTGCCTGATTACGCTCATGTGACGTGCCTTGGGGTATTGTAGTAAGTTAAATGCGCTACATAAATGAACGTTGTTGTTGCTGTTGTAATGAGCAGTCCATCCTGGCTTGTCCCGTCACCCACACGTATCTAGATTGTTCGGTCCATTTACAATGATCAGTGGGGTTGGACTGTGGTGATGATTCTGTTGTCATAACTAGTCCGTCCTGGCCAATCCCGTCACTCACATGTATCTAGGTGGTTCAGTACATTTACAATGACCCGTGGGGTTGGGTTGTACTGATTCCATCAGTAGCACTGAATCGCTGATCATCAGAATCTCCTGGTTCAGCACATGAAAGGAATCTGACCCCGATTCACAAAGCGTTCATTTGCAATCAGCATTGGGGCAGAGAGTGTCACAGATTAGTGACTGTTCTCAACTTATGGGGCCTGAACAGCTCTCTACAGATTTCACCATGTCAAGCTGGACTCCATCTGCCCTGCACAGATGATGGAAAGTATTGGCTCTGAGCGGAGTTGCTGTAATGGTACAAACGAGAGGGAGGAAGGTGGCGCCCCACTTTAATATCCCACAGTGCAGATTATCTAATAGCTGATGGAGAATAAACCCGCGATTGACCAACTGACCATTAACGGGAGCGTGATGGGAAAGATCCAGATGTGGAGAACTCTCCCCCTTTGGATGAGGCCAGCTCCAGTGTTATGCTAAATATCTGACTGTTCCGTATGAAAAGTGCATGCGCTTCACCTGCCAGGGGCAAAGAATGAGTTTACACTTAAACCCCGCCCGGTGGATAGAAACCCAGAGCCCCTGTTTATTGGTCAATCACACATAGTGATGTAACATGCCTAATTCAGTCACTAGAATCCAGTCCACTACCAGTGAATCCATAACACTCAGAGGAAAGCACAAGGAGATCTCCGGCAATCCAAACAATACAATTAAATTGGCATTGAGTGGGTGGCCATCGGACAGTGAGGATGTGGTGAGTGGAGCAAAGAAATGTTCTCAACTACTGATCTTACAATACAATGGCTAATGAAAGTCAAGCGATGATCACTGAACTCTCTGGAGCAGCCAAGATAACATGAGTCAGTGTCCCATGTAAAAGTGCGCTATATACCATTTACACCTCTGCCAACCCCGGGCCTCAGTGCAGCTGGATATCAAAGTGCAGGAGGGGCCTCAATACACTTCAGCCCGCCCGATCCTTTCCCGACCGAACATCCTTCAATCAGACCGATATGTCGGAAACCAGTGAAAGACTCACATGACGCTTATTATCTGCTTTCTGCCATTGTTATCACCCACATTAAGGACCGCTTCCTGGCCCCTGCGTTACATTCCAGGTTAAGCCACGTGCAGCGGCTTCACTTGCTGCACTTTCTTCTGAATGGGGAAACAAACCACCGCCAAATCTAAGGAAGTGCCGCATCAGTCCCAGAAGAAACGTGCTGGACAGCATCAGGTCAGAACCGCCTGTTGCTGAAGGCCCACTGAGGAGAGGGGAGAGTTTGGGGTGAAAGGTCCTATAATTGTAGGAATCGGCAGGGGCACCGTGGGTTATCAAAAGTGGAAAGCAGACTAAAAGGCGTCCTTTCATTTTTAGTACTATTTAGAGAGGGGAAATAATTCGGGCAAGGTGAGGTGTCCCAGCGAGATAGACGGATTACAAAAAGGCTACAGAGGCACTGGAGAAGTTTCAACAAATATTTAAAGGTTCATACCAGAACTGAGAGTTTATAACTATCAGGAAAAATTGAACAGGCTAGGGCTTCCTTCTGTAGAAAAGAAAAGGGCAGATCACAGAAATCACAGAAACCCCACAGTGCAGATAGAGGCCATTTCGGCCCATCAAGCCTGCACCGACACATATCCCACCCGATCCCCGTAACCCCTATACCAACACATAGCCCACCCTATCCCCGTAACCCCACGTATTTAATCCCCCTAACACTGAGGGTCAATTTATCACAGCCAATCAACCTAACCCGCACATCTTTGGACTGTGGGAGGAAACCGGAGCACCCGGAGGAAACCCACGCAAACACGGGGAGAACGTGCAAACTCCACACAGACAGTCACCCGAGGCCGGATTCGAACCCGGGTCCCTGGCGCTGTGAGGCAACAGTGCTAACCACTATGCCACCATGGGTGATTTGATATATGTCTTTAAACTTATGAAGAGCTTTGATAGGGGAGATGTAGAGAAGATGTTTCCTCTTGCTGGATTATCCTAAACGAGGGACCGCATTGGATAATCCCTAATAAATCCAACAAGGAATTCAGGAGAAACTTCCTTACTCAGAAAGTTGTGAGCATGTGGAACCTGGCACTATAGGAATAATTGAGGCAAATAGCTGAGATGCATTTAAGGGGAAGCTAGATAAGTACATGAGGGAGAAAGGAATAGAAGGATATGCTGATACGTTTACATGAAGGAGGGTGCGAGGAGGCTCGTGTGGAAACTAAACAGCGGCCTGGATCATTTAGGCCGAATGGCCTGTTTCTGTGCTTTAGATTCCATGTAATTGTTTGTAAAAGGAGAATCAGGATGTTTTCTGATAAGAGCCTCGGTAGTTGTGGAGGAGAGCTCTGTGATAGGAGGACTGGTTCATTTTTCAGATGTCACGGATCTTATTGCTGCTCTGGTGCAGCCTCTGACCTGCAGTCACATATATCTGACAGCGGGCACTTGGCTGTCCTCGGCAACTTCATCCTGAAGCGAGTCTCCAGCTGTCTGCTTGTCCTGCTGCTACTCATCATTTCCCTCTTCCTGCTCTTCATAGACTCAGGTACAGGGGAAAGATCCAAGTCAATCCCTCAGCACTGGTGGCGATGGAGAAACCGCTCGCGAGCTGGAGATAGTAAAGGCCAAAAACATGGACTCTTCAGATAGAAAGTTTCCCCCAAGTACACAATCCTAATAAAGTGGTTTGAATAGGAATCGCTCCTGACAACGGCCACCGAGCAACAAGCAGCATCTCTATGATTGGGGTTTGTGAGTCAGAATACAGATGGTAGAGATTAAATTCCAATAATTTAAACTCCCATTTTCGTCCAGCGGGCAGTGCGGGTGCTGTAAATTTTGGACCGTCAGAAAATCTGTACCAGGCATTTCCACCGCATGTTCTACACGGGTCACATCTTGTGTAAGTGTCGTGTATCACCAGTAGTGGAGGAGCACAGTCTCACCGAGTGTAAATGTAGTGGTGCGAGTAATACTGGAATAGCACAGTCATTTCTTATATAAGTGTAGGGTGCCACCAGTACCAGAGGAGCTCGGTCACCTCCAGTGTAAGTGTAAGTTACCACCAGTACAGGAGGAGCATGGTCACTTTTAATGTAGGGAGAGGGATGGAGTTGGTGGCTAGGGAACGGATTTCATGGCGGGGACTGAAGACAATAGCTTTGGTCTTCCCAATATTTATTTGGAGGAGAATTCTGCTCATCCAGTGCTGGATGTAGGATAAGCATTGCGACAATTTAGAGACAGTGAAGGTGTCGGGAGATGTGGTAGTGAGGTACAGCTGGGTGTCATCAACATACATGTGCCCCATCCGAAATCACATCATCGGTTTCCTCCTATACAACTCTCTTGACCCCTTCAGCTTTCCTAAACTGGCACACTGCTTGTCCGACATAAACTACTGGATGAGACGCAATTTCCTCCAACTAAATATATGTAAGACCAAAGTAATTTTCGTTGGTTCCCACCACTAGTACCATTCCCCAGCACCAGATTCCATCCCTCATCCTGGCGAATGTCTGAGCTGATTCAGACAGTTTGCAAACCTGGTGTCATATTTGACCCCGAGATGACCTTCCGATCACATAACTGCGCCATCCCCAAGATCGCCTATTTCCACCTCTAGAACATCCCCCGACACGCCCCGTCTCAGTTCATCTCCGGCTGAAACCCTCATCCATGCCTTTCTTACCTCTAGACTTGTCTATTCCAACCCACTTCTGGCTGGTCTCCCACGTTTTACTTGCCGTTAACTTGAGGTCATCAAAAACGCTGCTGACCATCTCCTAACTCGCACTAAGCCCCATTCACACGTTATCCCTGCGCTCGCTGACCAATATTGTCTCCCGGTTAAAAAACGCCTCGAATTTAAAACTCTCATCCTTGTTCCCAAATCGCTACATGGCCTAGCCCCTCCCTATCTCTGTAATCTCCTCAACCGCACAACACTCTGAGATATCTGTGCTTCGCCAATTCCGGCCTATTGAGCTTCGCTGATTTTAATCGCTCAATCATTGGCGGCCGTGCCTTCAGCTACCAAAGCCCTATACCCTGGAATCCCCTTACTAAACCCCTCCGCCTCTCTACTTCTCTTTCCTGATTTTTGATTAGGATTTGTGTTATCTGAAATAACATCTCCTTTTGTGGATTGGTGTCAATTCCTGGTTGATAATGCTCCTGTGAAGTGCAGTGGGAAGTTTTACTAAGTTAAAGGCACTATAAAAAATCAAGTTGTTTTTGGTGTTAAGTTTAAGGCTACCACAAGTACTGTTAAATCACCATCGTCGCTGGGGTAAATGTAGGGAACCACGAGTACAGGACGTGCTCGTTAACCACTAGTATAAGTGTAGGGGTAACATTCGTACCAGAGGAGCAGATACACTTCTAGTGTATGTGTACGGTACTATTGGGTACTGAAGGAGCACGGTCACTACAAGTGTAAATGTAGGAGTACCACTAGTACCGGAGTAGCACTATTATTTCCAGTGTAATTGTATGGGTACCACTAATACAAGAGCATCATGCTCAAACCTAGTTTAAGTGTAGTGGTACTACTTGTACCGGAGGAGCATGGTCACCTATAGTGTAAGTGTAGGTTACCACCAGTGTATGAGGAGAACAGACAAAACTAGTGTAGTGTAGGTTACTAATAATGTAGTAGGAGCACGGTCAACAGTACTGTTAGTGTAGTGATTCCACGAGCATCGGAGGTGGAAGGTGTAAGTGTAAGTGTAAGTGTAGGGATGCCACTAGTGAATGCTCATCTGTAGTATAAGTCAATTTACAACAAGTACCAGAGGAGCAAGGTTACATAAAGTGCAAGTGCAGCATTTTGAGCAGGACGCTCACAGCATGTGTATGTATTGGGGACCACAAGTATGGGAGCAGCACAGTCAAACTTATGTAAATATAGGGTACCACTAGTACCGGAGGAGCACAGTCACCTTTAGTGTGAGTGTAGGGGTCCCACTAGTACCGGAGGAAAAGTTTCACCACTGGTGCAATTTTAGTGATACCACTATTACCAGAGAAGCTTGCACAAATCTAGTGTAAGTGCAGAGGTAGCACTGGGACAGGAGGGGCACAGTCACATCTAGTGTCAATGCAGCGGTAGCACTGGGATAGGAGGGGCACGGTCACATCCAATGTTAGTGTAGGTATAACACGGACAGGAGAGGCACGCTCATATCTAGTGTAAGTGTCGGGGTAACACTGGGACAGGAGGGGCACGCTCACATCTAGTGTATGTGTAGGGGAAACACTGGGACAGGAAGGGCACGGTCACATCTAGTGTAAGTTTAGGGGTAGCACTGGGACAGGAGGAGAACACACTCATCTAGTGTATGAGGGGGTATTCCACTAGTACCGGAGGAGCACTGTCAAAGTAGTGTTAGTGTAGTGCTACCACTATTACCATAGCAGCACATTCAACACCAATTTAGGCATGGTACTAGTACCTGAGGAGCACTGACACATCTAGCGCAAGCGTATGGAGCCAATAGCCCAGGAGGAGAACTGTCCCTCTAATCTAAATGTAGGGTACCACTAGTACAGAAGGAGCACAGTCACCTCTAACGGTGCCAGACTGAGTTCATCACCAATATTGCAGGATGTGCTTCACTGCCTGTATTGGAGGAGTTACTGCACTAGGAATGAATCAAGGGCAGGGTCATGACGATTATTGCCTGGAGAGCTGCCTTCACTAGGCATGCAGGAATAGGGTCAGCACCAGTACTGGGCGGTTGCACTTCATACACGTAGACAATGTTTTAAATCTGCATTTTATTGAAATTGTCCAACAACCGTTTCACAGATTTCTCTTAATCTAACGTATCAGCTAACAAAAACAGCTTACCTGAGTCTATTTGTTAAATGACTGTAACTAATGCTCATTATGATGTAACCTGATTAACTCGCTGGAGGATTGATGTGTGGATAAATATAAGCTCCCTTCCATTGCCTCAGCCGCGCGCCCATCAGTCTTTCAGCTGCTACAGAATTAATCCATTCTCACTGAAAATGGGGCGACCAACTATTCTGCTGATCAAAGAGATTTACTTCCCGATTATCGCGGCTGTCGGTGTCCCCGGTGAGCTATTGCAACCTGTTTTTTGTTAATCGGGGTTAATTGTATTCATGTACATACAGCATGTTTTAATAAGGTAATGAGTTTTCTAGAGGTCAACATTACACTTAATCCGATAACTTTAATGATGTTACAATGTTCTTTGAAGCTCCAACACGAGGATTTTAACGGATTTCTGGACCGTCCTGTTCCCCCATGCAGAGTGAGCGCTGCTAAAGCTCATTAAAATGTGTGGATGGGCTGCCCAGGTAATGGCTCCAATGCTAATCCTGTTCTCACAATGCTCCGTGTACATAATCACACTGAATGGAATAAAATGATCTCAACAGGTATGTCCATATATATTTCAATCGGACAAAATAACATTATTTCTCTCCTCTCTCTTTCTTACAGCGAATTTGGTGACAATCGTGATTCTCTCCCGAAGAAACTGCGGCCTTTCCAAGTGTATCTCTGTCTACATGGTGGCCATGGCAACAGCAGATCTACTGGTCTTGATCTTCAATGTAATAGTGTACAATATTTTCAATTATCATTTTCCACTTTCATTCCTGTACCACACTCTCGTGTGTAAGTCCATTCTATACATGACTTCTGTCACCCTCGATTTGTCTGTTTGGTTCACCGTCTCCTTCACATTTGACCGATGTGTTGTTATCTGCTGCCAGAAGCTTAAAGCAAAGTATTGCACCGACAGAACTGCGGCCTCGATTTTAACAGTGTTCACAGTCCTAATATTTTTAAGGGGCATCCCCATTTTTTTTGCATTTGAAGCTGAACAAATAATTAACAAGGTGCAGTGGGGCTGCCGGAACAGTGTGACTTTTGTTTCCTCACCTCCAGGTATAGCCTACATCTGGTTTCACAGCGCCTGGCGCGTTTGGCTTCCTTTTACTTTAATTGCCTTATTAAATTATTTGACAATCAGACGTATTTTAGTGGCCAGCAGAGCCCGCAGGGGTCTCAGGGGTCACAGAAGTGAGAATCAGACTGATCCAGAGGTGGAGAATCGAAGGAAATCCATCATTTTACTGTTCACTGTATCGGGCAGTTTTATATTGTTGTGGATGACAAGTGCCGTGAGTTTAGTAACTACCAGACTGGCAAACAACACCTATTACCGAGGTGACCGCACAGACCCTGGATATATCGCCAGTGAAGCTGGAACAATGTTGAAGTTTTTGAGTTGCTTTCAAAACTCGTGTATTTATGTAGCGACCCAAAGGAAATTCAGAGAAGAGCTGAAGAACGTGGTAATATCCCCCTGGGCACTCATTCAGAGAATAGTTAGAAAATGAGAATAAAAAGAATCAATCAAACAAAAGCTTCCTCATGACTAAATCTCCATTTTAACTCCTTTTTCACCGTAGAATGTCCTTCTTTCTGGTAATGCGATGAGAACTTGTTTGAGCATTTCTCCCATTTTGCAGCATGCGTTTGAGGTCTGCAATGCTTAATTTTTCATGCTTCTTTTGTTGCGTAAACATATCCCATTCCTGCAAATTTAGCACATTTCAAGTTCAGGGATCAAAGATATCAAGGATGAGGTTCAGCAGTGGACTTGTGAGCAACAGAGGAATCCACCTTACAGTCCAGGTACTGGGATCCAGCGCGGAACTTTAAAATCATCAATAACTTTTAATTCGGTGCCGAAGCAATCAAAGGTCTTGCGGGCGCCGATATTGGCAACTTGGAAGTTTGGTGTGAATATTGCAGGCGCTGGTCTCTCTGTTGGACTCCATTACTCATTGACAAATACAGCGGGCTCATGTCCCATCATCAGTGTTCGAATGGAGGAAATAGTCGAAAATCAGCTCATCGCTGTGACCTTTCACCTCTTTTGTCCCAAACACTGACTTTAAATCTCGATTGTGCACTGACTGGTGTCCTTCACTCAGCACAAAGATGGAGTCTGCTCTTGTATTGTGCTGTCAATAAAACTATTATGAGTAATAATATTGATATTCTGTCTCAAACAGTCTCCCATACAAAGGTGTAAACGAATGTAAAATGAATTACTTTTCATAAGGTTATTAATTTTTACAATTGTTGCAAGTGATCTGTTAAAACACTGCCAGAAACCCAGGTAAAATACAAATAACATTAAGTCTTCTGTGTTTGGATGATCATTTGCAGACGGTCAGAAAGAATATTTGATCATTACCGTCTTATTATGCGGTTACACATTGTTCCAAATCATAACACAAAAATACCAGTAACATTGAATCAGTTGCAAATTGTTCATTGGTGATCTCACCTGATTGTGCGAGAAACACCAAGGAATGGGAGCAGACGCTCAATGGAAAGGAGCTGTAGTCTGTGGATCGACAGCGAGTGATAGGGATCCAAATATTAAATTCCTAGCAAGTTCATGAGCAACCCAACAGAAATTACTGTTTAATGGACAAGGACATTAATCACAAGAATAAACAAATGATGATGAATCTTTGCAAAATACTGGTGAGGCCACAGTAAGAACACCATGTACAGCGTCGGTCCCTCATTATGGAAAGGCCAATAAATCCACTGAGAGCGGGCAGTGTAGACACACCAGGATGGTGCCATGGATCAGAAATATACTGGTGGTGAGGGACAAGATTTTGAGACTATTTGCACTGGAGCAGCGAAAGATAAGAGGAGATTAAATAGGGGATTTAAAAATTATGAACAGTTTCGTTAGTGTGAAGAGGGAGAGATTATTCCATCTAGTTGGGGAGGGAGCAATAAATAGTGATCGACTCAAATTGGCCACAAAGGGAATGAGCAGAGAGGTTAGAAGAAACTTCGTTATGCAAAGGGGTGCTGGAGCACGGAATGTTTTGGCTCAGGGAGTAGTTAATGGAAAGTTGGGTGATTATTTGTAAAAAGAGAAAAAAAAATTTACGTGGAGAGGAGGACAGTGTAAATAGTTTTTAATTCATGTCTCAAAGAACTCATTTAGATAGAATGGGTCAAATTACATACTCTCGCCCAGTATATTTCTATGGTTTTATAGTGTTACCTATGCTGGCATGATTTTAATTGTTTTTGTGCCTAAGATACCCTCAGCCCCATTGAGTTTCTACTGAACAAAATATTGTTAAAAAACTGATACCAAGGAAGATCCCAGAGTTTCAATAATCTCCCATCCCTTACTGATTTCCATTTGTCAATAACCTACTTTCATTTTTTAATTAGCTCTCTGTGCAGTGCCAGATTTCCCACCCTATCCCATAACTTCTCATCGTTTGTAGATGTGGAACCTTGTCCTTTGCTGCATTAAAATCCGACTGGGTCATTCCAGCTGCATTTCCCCTGCCCTACAGGCCAGTGATGTATTTGAGTAACTCCATTAGGGTAGTTAAAGGTGAAACATAGAATCATAGAAGATAGGAGCAGGAGTAGGCCATTCGGCCCTTGAAGTCTGCTCCGCCATTCAATGAGATCATGGCTGATCATCCAAATTCAGTACTCTGTCCCTGCGTTCTCCCCATTTCCCTTGATCCCTTTAGTCTTAAGAAATATATCTAACTCCTTCTTGAATTTGTTTAATGAATTGGCCTCAATTGCCTTCTGTGTTAAAGAATTCCACAGGTTCTCCACTCTCTGGGTGAGGAAATTCCTCTTCATCTCAATCCTAAATGGCTTACCCCTTATCGTTAGACTGTGACCCCTGGTTCTGGACTCACCCACCATCGGGAACATGCTTCCTGAAGCTAGTCTGTCTAGTCCTGTTAGAATTTTATAAGTTTCAATGAGATCCCCTCTCATTCTTCTAAACTCTAGTGAATGTAAGCCTAATCGACCCGACCTCTCTTCTTATGTCATCCCTGCAATCCCAGGTATCAGTCTGGTGAATCTTCGCTGCACTCCCTGCATGGCAAGAACATCCTTCCTCAGATAAGACGAACAAAACTGCACACAATATGCAAGGTGTGGTCTCACCAAGGCCTTTACAACTGCAGCAAGACATCCCTGCATCTGTACTTGAATCATCTCGTTATGAAGGCCTACATACCATTTGCCTTCTTAAAAGCCTGCAGCACCTGCATGCTTACCTTCAGCGACTGGTGCAAAAGGACACCCAGGTGTCGTTGCACCTCCCCTTTTCCCAACCAATTGCCGTTCAGATTATAATCTGCCTTCCTGTTTTTGTCACCAAAGTGGATAAGCTCACAATTATCCACATTATACTGCATCTGCCATGCATTTTCCCACTCATCCAACCTGTTCAAATCATATTGGAGTTTCTCTGCATCCTCCTCATAGCACGCTCCCCCACCCAGCTTTGTGTCATCTGCAAACTTGGAGATATTACATGTAGTTCCCTCGTCTAAATCTTTAATATATATTGTGAATAGCTGGGGTCCTAGCACCGATCCCTGCAGTACCCCACTAGTCACAGCCTGTTTTTTGGAAATAGACCCGTTTATTCCAACTCTTTGCTTCCTGTCTGCCAACCAGTTCTCTATCCAAGTCAGTACCTTACCTCCGATCCCATGTCCTTTAACGTTGCATGATAATCTCTTATGCGAGACCTTGTCGAAATCCTTCTGATATTCCAAATACACCACATCCACTGGTTCTCCCTTATCAATTCTACCAGGTTACATCCTCAGAAAACTCCAGTAGATTTGTCAAGCATGATTTACCTTTTGTAAATCCATGTTGAATTTGTCCGAACCTGTCACTGTTTTCCAAGTGTTTTGCCATTACATCTTTTATAATGGAATCTAGCTTTTTTGCCACTACCGATGTCAGGCTAACCAGCCTATAATTGCCCGTTTTCTCTCTACCAACTCTTTTAAATAGTGGGGTTACATGAGCTACCCTCCAATCCATGGGAACTGTTCCAGAGTCTATAGAATTTTAGAAGATGACCAGCAATGCATCTACTACTTCTAGGGCCACTTCCTTAAGTACCCTAGGATGTAGATTTTCAGTCCCTGGGGATTTATCTGCCTTCAATCCCGTCAATTTCACTAACACCATTTCCCGACAAATACTGATTTCATTCAGTTTTTCCCTGTCATTAGAGCCTATGTTCCCCGACCTCTTTGTGAAGACAGAACCAAAGTATGTATTTCATTGGTCAGCCATTTCTTTGTTCCCCATTATAAATTCCCCTGATTCTGACTGCAAGAGACGGATGCTTGACTTCCCCAATCTTTTTCACTTCACATATCTATAGAAGCATTTACAGTCAGTTTTTATGTTCCCTGAAAACTTGCTCTCATATTCTATTTCCCCTTCTTAATTAATCCCTTTCTCCTCCTTTGCAGACTCCTAAACTGCTCCCAATCCTCAGGTATGCTGTTTTTTTCTGGCCAATTTATATGTCTGCTCCTAGGATCTTATGCTATCCCTAATTTCCCATGCTAGCCACGGTTGAGCCACCTTTCCTGTTTTATTATTATGCCAGACAGGGAGGAGCAAATTCTTTAGTTCATCCATGCAATCTTTAAATGTTTACCATTGCCTATCCACCGTCAACCCTTTAAGTAACATTCGCCAATCCACCCTAGCCAACTCGCACCTCATACCATCATAGTTTCCTTTATTTAAATTCAGGACCCTAGTCTCTGAGTCAACTACGTCACTCTCCATTTTAATGAAGAATTCCATCATGTTATGATTGCTCTACCGCAAGGGACCTCGCACTAAAAGATTGCTAATTAATCCTTTCTCATTTCATAATACGTGGGTTAAGATGGTCTGATCTCTAGTTGTTCCCTCACAATATTGGTCAAGGAAACCATCCCATATACACTCATAGGAATTCCTCCTCCACAGTATTGTTACCATTTTGGTTAGCCCAATCTATATGCAGATTAAAGTCACCCATGATAGCT
This sequence comes from Somniosus microcephalus, assembly GCF_052327205.1. NCBI lineage: Eukaryota > Metazoa > Chordata > Chondrichthyes > Squaliformes > Somniosidae > Somniosus > Somniosus microcephalus. Next base: position 66,282,877 of record NW_028225180.1, read on the forward strand.
GCTGTGCCCTTATTGCATGCCTCTCTAATTTCCTGTTTATTGCCATCCCCAACCTCACCACTACTGTTTGGGGGTCTGTAAACAACTCGCACTAACGTTTTCTGCCCCATGGTATTTCGCAGCTCCACCCATACAGATCCCACATCATCCGAGCTAATTTCCTTCCATACTATTGTGTTAACATCCTCTTTAATCAGCAAAGATTTTGCCTGTTCTTCCTGAATATTGAATACCTCTGAATGTTGAGTTCCCAGCCTTGGTCACCCTGGAGCCATGTCTCCGTAATTCCAATTATATCATATCCGATTACATCTATTTGCACAGCTAATTCATACATCTTAATAGGAATGCTCCTTGCATTAAGACACAAAGCCTTCAGGCTTGATTTTTTAACACTCTTAGGCCTTTTGCAATTATTTTTTACAGTGGCCCTGTTTGATTTACACCCGTGATTTCTCTGCCTTCCACTTTTGCTTTCCTCCTTCCTATCTTTTGCTTCTATCCTTGTATATCTTTTCTCTGTCTCCCTGCACAGGTTGCCAACCCCCTGCCAACAACACTAGCTAACACTCCCTCTAGGACATCGTGGCCGGTCCTGCCCAGGTGCAAACCATCCAGTTAGCACTGGTCCCACCTCCCCCAGAACAGGTACCTATGTCCCAAGAATTTGAAACCCTCCCCCATGCAACATTCCTCTAGCCACGTATTCATCTGAAATATCGTGCTACTTCTACTCTGACTAGCACATGGCACTGGCAGCAATCCTGAGATTACTAATGGATAAATATATTTTAATTTCCCACCTATTAGCTCCTTCTTAACTACTTCCTGCTTGTCTAAACTAGCGTTCGGATCTCCTAGATATGCACCACTTCGGAAGTCTCAAACGCACATCGGTGGATTATTGGAAAATGATGGATCCACTTCAGCAGCTTTCATTCCATTGTCATTATTGGCTGAAGGTCATGGGCAATGCATGAGGCATAGATTCATCTAATCAAAGGCCCATAAGGAGACCATGCAGCCCATCATGCCTCTCCTGGCTCTTTGAACTAGATATCCAATCAGTCCATCTCTGCTGCACTTTCCCCACAGCCCAGCAAACATTGCTTTTTGAAATATATATCCAATTCCCTTTTAAAGTTACTATTTTTATAAGGGTGCCAGCAGTGGCTCTTTGGTAGCAATCTCGCCTCTGCATCAGATGGCAGCGGGTAAATTCCCGCTCCAGAAACTTGGACATAAAATCTATGCTGACACATCAATGAAGTACTGGGGTCGATTTTCCTGGAGCCGTCAGGCGGGGTTTCAGGTGTGTGGGGGGGGGGGAATCCCGATTTCGGGGGTCCCGACACCATCCCGCCCAAAAACTACCTCCACGTAAGTTTCAGGGGAGGCGGGTCCCCGCCCCGCACTGGGACCCGCCGACCCGAGGCGGGAAGGGATTAGTGCCAATTAACTGCCTGTTAATAGGTAGTTAACAGGCATTTTTTATCCTAATCCCTATTTTGGGGGGTGTCGTGTGGGATTCCTGATGGCTCCAAACCACGCCAGGTTAGAGCAGGCGGGCCGTCGGGTTGAAGGACTTGGAGGGGTCATGATGTCGGTGTTCAGGTGAGTGATGGGTGCATGAGTGCAAAGGTAAGTGTGTTTCGTGTGTCTAAAGTGTGTAAAGAAGTTTAAATTACCTGTACTTACCTTAACAGCCTTTCCTCCTCTAGGTTTCAGGAGTCCATCACTCAGCCGGCACTGAAAGCAAAATGGCTGTGAGCTGTCAAAAGTGACAGCTTCAGCTTTCTTTGCCAGTGAGACTTCTAACTGAGTCTGTGTAGAAGGACTCAGGTTAGAAGTCAGACTGTCAGTGTTTGACAGCTTCAAACAGCAGTGAAACACTGATATTTCATCTGTCAAGACCTCTTGACAGATGAAATTTCAGACTGTGACGTCACCTGTTGCTGGGTGGCCCTGAATTGGCCTGCTGTGCCCGCTGGGCGGGCTTAACAAGGTCAATAAAGGGAAAATCGCGTGGATTGGCCGAACGTCGATGTAGGCGGGACTAAAACCCAAAAGTTGTAGTCCCGCCTCCTTCCTGACAGCTTTATGAAAATCTACCCCGCTGAGTGTGTGCTGCACTGTCGGAGGTGCAGTCTTTCAGATGGAACGTCAAACCGAGGCCCCGACTGATCTGTCAGGAGCTCATTAAAGATCCCACAGCACTATTTCAAAGAACAGCAGGGGAGATCTCCACATAGTCCTGGCTTATATTCACCCCTCAACCAATATCACTAAAGCAGATTATCTGGTCATTTTCTTATTGCTGTTTGAGGGAGCTTGCTGTGCTCAAACTAGCTCTCCCACTTCCTACTTTACAACAGTAACTGCACTTCAAGAAGTTCTTCATTGATGGTACAGCTCTTTGGGACGTCCACAGGTCGTGAAGGGAGCTGTAATCTGTACCGGTACCCTTTCAGGCAATGCATTCCAGATCATAACAGCGCGCTGTGTAACAAAAAATACCCTCATCTCCTCGCTGGATCATTTCCCAATTTCCTTAAATTGTGACCGTGATTACCAACGCTCCTGCCAGTGGAAACGATGTTGCCTTATTTAGTCAAAACCCCTCATAATTTTGAACAAATCCCCCCTGAACGTTGCATGCTCCACGGAGAACTATTCCAGTTTCTGGCCGTGTCGACAGTTTTCAGGTCTTAGTTTCACCTTGACCTCTTTCTTGCTCAGTTTGGAAGATTATTCTTTCATTGTTCTGTATAATCAACAATTTAAGGTTAATCAAAATACATTGTAAGTATGTTAACCAATTCCCCTTTGAAACGGATCCAATCTTTTCCTGCTCCAATTTCTTGTGTTCTTAACTATTTTATCGATTCAATGTTAAAATCATTTCACAGATCGGTATTTAAAAGCGGAAACAAAATGAGATTGATATTTTATTAATTCAAAGTGGGGCTGTCTCCGCCTATTGATTAGTTCGACTCTTCCCGCTCTCCTTCTCATCATGGCCCCGCCCTCCAGGTTCCCTTTCTTTCTGTCGGATCCCACACTCTGCCAATGTCCAGTTGCACGGGTTCCCACAATCTGCCTGTTCCCGATCCCCCCTTTGTTCGAGGATGGCCCCTCGAATATCAGAGGAATAGAGTTCAAATTAAATTTGTTATTGTTGTCACAGGAAGTTTTGGACTTGCCTCATTTGGACTGTGATGACTATATGCACACCATTGAATTGAAAACCTAATCATAGAAAGGATATTTCTGCACTTTATATGTCACACAGCTCAGTCCCAGAGATTTTAGGAATTCACAATTTCAGTTTTGAAGAATTTATAGAAAATCGTGCTTTCTAAGTGTAGAAAAGTGGAAACCTCCAGTTGACCTAATGTCAGTTTTAATGTTACAAGGAGAATGTAAAAATTGCTCAAATTCTTCGCTCTGGCAAGGAGTTCAATCTTAAATATCTACAAGTACAAAATGTGAAATTAAGAGTTAGTCGGGAAGCCGGGCGGAACGTTTCAGCTCACTGGGAAACTGTATCCTGTATGTTATTTACTGAATTACCAGGAGGGTCATTCAGCACAAACCAATTTATCTGCTTCTTAAGTTGACAACTATGTTATCGAAAGTTTATCACATGACAAGCATAACCTTCTATAACCAAACTGCAACATCAATGTGCTGCGTAACACAGGCAAAGGTAAACTGATGAACTTCAATCTATGGAGTTTAACAATCAAGATGTACAACGAAGAAAGCAAGAAAATTATCCTGAACGAAGCGATTAGCATCAAAAATACACCTAAAAATGGAGTAAACCTGTCATTATAATTACTGCAGTTTAAGAAGCAATAATAGGAACTCTATTATTTAACGTTATTTTGTTAGGTTGCCGATTTATCCTAATCATCCTCACAGTTGTTAATGGGAGAACCTGCGGTGCCTGTCCCTACTGTAACAAATCCAAAGCTGGAGAATCAGTTATATGCAAACCATTGAATTGAAAAAAGGGAATTCTGTTGTGTTGTGTTGAAGGGGCCCATAGCATCAAAAATGCACGGAAAGTCCTGTGTTGTGAATCCAAGTATCTTCCCAAGTCGTGGTGATCCCTTGTTTCAAAGCTGGGTTTTATTATCCTCAAACATATAAGCTTCAGAATCGGACGAATCCTTCATTCACTCCTTTAACTCCTCATTGAGGAATTGGACTGCAGAGCACTAGGGGCGGTGTTAGGCTGCATTACAAAATAGAGAGTTACACAGATTGACGTGCACTAATAAGTTGCTGCATTCTGGGAGTTGTATTGTAATGATTGGATACAGTGCGTGATGCGCTTTAATTGAACCACTAGCAATAATAAAAAAATGCTATAATTTTCTGATTTATTCTAATTTCTCTTGAAGGAAATAAAAATCCTTTCAGCCTTACTTAACTGTTAGTAGTAATTGGTGAGAAATGCCTCGAGGAGGAGTCATGTGAATTTGTGTCTTTCTCTGCAGTCTGAGTTCTTCACTTTGATCCCACATCTCTCAAAGTTAGCTCAGGATTCCATATCCACTTCCTACAATCACTCTCCTCGCTTTCTTTGTGCAGCATTTGTTAAATTTACACCCTACACTGCCACTCACTGAGAATAATGGCACGGGGATCATACAATCATGGAATCCCAGAATTATACAGTACAGAAGGAGGCTATTTGGCCCATCGTGTCTGTGCTGTCTCTTTGAAAGAGATAGCTAATTAGTCCCACTCCTCTGCGACTTATTTTTTCATTCATTTTTACCTTTTTTCCCCATTGTTTTTTGTGCCATTTACCTTAAATCTGTCACATGGCGATAAGGCCGGTTCATGGAAATGAGGCAGAAGATCAGCCAGGATCTCATTGAATGGCGAAGCAGGATCGAAGGGCCGAATGGCCTGCTGCTGCTATTTCTTATGTTCTTATGTTCTTATGTGTCCTTTGGTTCCCGAGAAGTCTGTCCCTGGAAACAGTTTCTTCGAATTTACTTTATCAAAACCCTTCCTAATTTGTATTCAACTTAATGATCCGTTGACTTATTTATGTAACATTTATCTTAAGCTTCCTGTTTTCTGTTTTTAATTTTGATTTAAATTTTGACTTCAATTTTGGCTACAGTTTTGCTAACAGGTCTATCATGTAATACTTTATCAAACGCATTTTCAAAGTCCATATATACAACATCAACTGCACTATCCTCATCAGCCCTCTCAGTTACTTCATGAAAGGACTCGATCTGGTTAGTAAAACAATCCGTGCTGGCTTTGATTGATTAACCACATTTTCCAAGTGCAAATAAGTTTCTTTCGGATTATTGTCTCCAAATGTTTCTGAACGACGTTAGGCTGACTGGTCCATATAAGTTTATCCATCTCCCCTTTTTTGAACGAGTGTAATAATTGCAATCCATTTCTACTCTGACAGCTCTCCCATGTCTAAGGAGGATTTGAAGCTTTTGTACTGAGTATCTGAAATTGCAACCCTTGCTTCCATCTGCTAACTCGGTTACAGCCCATTTGGACCAGTTGACGTTTCTACTTTGAGCGCTGCCAACCATTTATGTGTCTCCTCTTTATTTATGTTTTTCCCAGCCAATTCCTCAACTATCGCTTCTTTTACTGTGACATTGGCCGCATACTTTTCTTTAGTCAAGACACATGCAAAGTAGTAATTTAGTATGTAAGCTATGCCTCCTGCTTGCACGAGGAGATCTCCTTTTTGGTTCCTAATAGTCCCCATTCTTGAGAGTGCCACACTCCCGGAGGACCCCTGAACCACCTGCCACTTCACTCCCTGCTGATGGCCACCAACTTACTATCCTCCTGAACTCACTGTAGCTGCGGGGTGAACAGCTCCTGGAACATGTGTTCGAGCAAATTAGCAGCCATGCAGCGACTCAAGCCGCTCCTCAAGCTCAGAGACACTGAGCTAAAGTTCGAGCAGATGGAGGCACTTCATGGAACGTGATTATCATGGACAGGAGAAGCGCTCTGGAGTTCAAACATGTCTCAGGAATATCTACTGTTGTTATCAATGTAATTTCCAGCATGTAAAATCAACAGTGAACTTGGGGTGGAATTAACCATGGAAGGAGTGGCCAAACGAGTGGCGTTACATCTCTCGCCTGTTACACGCTCCTATGGAACTGAATATTGGGTGGTTCCTCTAACAGGAAGTGATGTGATTGTGCCTTACTGCTCAAGACGATTTTCTACCCGTTGCATTTATACAGCGCCTTTCAGGGCCTCAGGATGTCCTGTCGTGCCTCACAGTGAACAATGTACTTTTAAAGTTTAGTCACTGCAGTAATGTCAGGAAATCCGGAAGACAATTTGCGCACAGCTAGGTCCCACCAAATAAATCACCAAATAGGGCAACATTGGGCATGGGCGGGGGACACGAAACAATTGGTATCACATCAATCGCCTGTTATAAACTGGGCCCAATATTCAGTTACATTGACTTCATTCGAGCTGAATATCGGGCTTTCCTATAACCGTCGGCAAATGAGCAAATGCGCGCATAACAGCATCATGCGGAGATTTGCAGGCATCGGTGGATTGAAGATAGCGCACAAACCATCTATGAAAAATAAAACACATTCCAGGCAATAAATTTTGAAGGAAATTTGAACCAACAGAATAACCAATATGTGTGATGCCCAGCAATCACAGAAGGCGTTTAAAATCGAGTGGACACTATATACCCAGTTAGACATATTCTATGTGTAACCAAATATATTGAAGAAGACTGGAAGCAGTCCGTAGCATCTCCTCCACTGATCTTACACATCCTGCAGTGTGAACGGTGGATTTAGCAATCTCAGGAGCAGCCTCTCCTCCACATCTTCCAATCACTAACCCAAACACCGCTGCTTATATTGGAAAACAGTTTCAGCTGAGCCACAACAGGAGGGCGTAAAAATGTTAGTTACTTGGCTCAAGTTTTCATCTGATGTTTTAGCACCGAGCAACGCTCTCAAAGCCAGTCCCCAGTGCGGCCAGGCGGAACTCCCAATACACCACCTTGCACTGGGATACAACTTCTGGTAAAAGGCAGGGGATATTATATTATATTGTCCCTGTGCAAACACAGGCAGAGGATTGTTCCATCTCAATACCTCGCAATTTCATTGTACAGATCGTTGAATTAACTGCCACTATTATTTAGGATATTACGAATTATTACACAGCTTACCCTGTGTAACCAGGTCGCTGATTCATATTAACTGCAGTCAGGTTCCCTGTGACACAATTAGTAAAAACAAGTATCAGCCTTCAACTAATACTCAGTAATGGAGACATCAGAAAAAAAACATAAAATTACGCAACTTCAGTTAACATTAAAAAATGGTGAAACGTCGTGACACTGAAGGAGACAGAGGCACTGCTCATTATTCCCAGGAGACGGGATCAGGCGGTCGGTGCAGCTGCAATCAGTCCAAGCAGCACTTTCAGCAAACCTGCGAGAAAAGGTAGCGTCACCAGGAGTTCTAAACCACCGAATCTTATCCGAAATCTGGTGGATATTCGTGTCAATTACATGGGAGAATTAAATTACAGCCCTCCCTCTGTCACATATTAAACAATTTGATCAAATATTCTATTCCATTATTAAACTTCATTCATCACTGACACTTTTCATACTAAAGGCGGAATGTCCTTATTGGGCAGGATTCATCAGTTAACGAACTGTGCAAACCCACGGTCAATGTTGGGTTAAAAGCCACGGGGGGCAGAGATATAGTCGCATACCTCTGAGATTTTACAAGAACCATCTTGATGTAGCTGTATGGCGAGAGACCCTCAAATCTAAGCTGCAGCACGAACTAACATTGAATTCTAATGTTCCAAAGCGAGCTCTAGTTCGTATTTCTTTCATTTTTAACCAGTCTTAGAATCAGTGTCCATGGAGATTTCAGCACTTTGTTCAGCTCTTCTCTGAATTTCCTCTGGGTAGCTGCATAAATACACGGGTTTATACAGGAACTCAAAAGCTTCAGCATAGCTCCGGTTTCAGTGGCGATATAAGCTGGGTTTGTGCGGTCGCCTCGGTAATAATTGGGGTTTGTCAGTCCGGTCATTGCAAAACTAACGACAGCTGTATAAAACTGTCCAATATAGTGAAGAGTAAATTGATGGATTTCCTTCGGTTCTCCATCTCTGGATCGCTCTGCTTCTCACTGCTCTGACCACGGAATCCCCTGCGGGCTCTGCTGGCCACTAAAATACGCCTGATTGTCAAAGAATTACACAAATCGATTAAAGTAAAAGGAAGCCAAACTAGCCAGACTGCGTGAAACCAGAAGTACGCTGCACCAGGAGGTGAGGTAAAGAAGACCACACTTGACCTACAGCCCCACTGCACCTTGTTAATTATTTGCTGAGGTTCACATGCAAACATCAAGGGGAGATTCTTTAACAAGATCAGAACAGAGAACCTTGTTATAATCGCGGCTGCGGGTTTCTTGTGCAATACATTGTTTTAAACTTCTGGCTGCAGATAACTACAAATCGGCCAAATGTGAAAGAGACGGTGAACCAGACAGAAAAATCCAGGTTGACAGTAGTGATGTATATAATGACCTTACAGACGGGAGTGTGGGCTAGGAATGAAAGTGGAAAGTGATAACTGAAGATATAATACACCATTACATTGAAGATCATAACCAGTAGATCTGCTGTTGCCATGGCCACCATGTAGACAGCGATACACTTGGACAGGCCGCAGTTTCCTCGGGAGAGAATCGCCATTGTCACCAATTTCGCTGTAAGAAAGAGAGAGGAGAGAATTAATATTCCAGTGTCGGATTGTAATATATATGGAGATCCCTGTGAGGAGCAGTTTACTCCATTCAGTATGATTATCCACACGGAGCAGTGTGAGAACAGGATTCGTATTGGAGCCATTAATTGGGAAACCCACCCACACATTTTAATGATCCACTGCAGCGCTCACTCTGCACGGGGGACAAGACGGCCTGAAAGTCCGCTAAAATCCTTGTGTTGGAGCTTCTAAGAGCCTTAAAACGTCATTAAATTGATAATATTAAGGGGAACATGGAAGTGCGGACAGGCGGTTCACTGGTAGGTCCAGTCACTACTAACTGTGTAATGCTGTCATCCAGAAAACGCGTTACAGGCAGTAAGAACTCGGAGACAATTAGCACCGATTAACAACAAACAGGTTAAAGTGGCTCACCGGGGACACCGACGGCTGCGAGAATCGGGAAGTAAATATCATTTATCAGCAGAATAGTAGGTTGCCCCATTTCCTGAGAATGGACGAATTGTGTCGGAGCTAAAGCACTCTGACTAGCGCACGGCTGAGGCAATGGAAGGGAACCTATATTTATCCACACATCGATCCTCCAGCGCGTCTATCAGGTTAAGTCCTAATTAACATTAGTTACAGTCATTTAACAAGTAGACTCAGGCAAGTTTTCTTTTGTCTCATACATCAGATTAAGGGAAATGTTTGAAATGGTTATTGGAAATATTCAAAAAACATTATTTGCAAGTAGAAAGTGTAATCTCGCAGTACTGGTGCTGTCCCTATTCCCACTGGAGTAGTGAAGGCAGCTCCCCTTGCACTTCACACCATGACCTTGCGATGGACTCAGTCCCAGTGCTGCAACTCCTCCAGAACAGGCGGTTAACCAAGTCTTGCAATATAGTTGATGACCCCAATCCTGCAACATTAAAAGTAACGGTTTTCCTCCTGTAGTTGTAGTACACCTACGCTTAGAGTAGAGGTGAGTGTGCTGTTCCTGTCCTAGTGAAACTTACACTTATACTCGAGTTGACCATGCTACTCCTGTACCAGTGGGACCACGACACATACACTAGTGGAGAAAGAGCTCCTATGGTGCTAGTTAAAATTTTAATTTACAGGAGTTGTGCCGGCCTCCTCCAGCACTAGTGGTGGCCCTGCACTTTAACGAGTGGTGCTCGTGGTCGTCCGCTACTAGTGCTTCTATAATCTTACATCAGTGGGGATCCTGCTCCTATGATACAAGTGGTTCTCCTCCACATATACTAGCTCTGACCATGCTCCTCTGGTAATAGGGGATCTACAGTTACACCAGACGTGACAATGCTATCGGGATTCTATTCCTGTTTGAGACCCCACTCTTGTTGAACTGATGGTGACACAACTACTGCACTACTGGTGATGACGCAACCTTTGCAGCACTGGTGGAACACCTACTGCTGGGACACGAGTACAGACCAGTTTTGCCGCAATGAAATAAAGAAAGGCTTGCATTTATATAGCGCCTTTCACGACCACTGGACATCCCGAAGTACTTTAGTGAGGTGCTTTATGAAGTGTAGTCACAGTGTTGAAATGTAGGATAAGTGGCAGCCAATTGGCACAGATCCAACAAACCGCAAGATGACAATGAACAGAATTTCTGTTTTTTTTTAGTAAAGTTGATTCAGGGTTAAATATTGGATAGGACACCGGGGAAAATCCCCTGCTCTTCTTCGGTATATTACCATTAGATCTTTTACATCCACCTGAGCGGGCAGACGGGGCCGGGGTTAACGTCTCATCATAAAGGCAGCACCTCCAAAAGTGCATTACTCCCTAAATACTGCACTGGAGTGTCAGCCTGGATTTTTTTTTGGTCAAAGTGAATGGGATTTGAACCCACAACCTTTTGAGTCAAAGGCGAGGGTGCTACTAACTGAGCCACAGCTGACACTGCAACTGTGGTATGCCTACTGCTGGGACACGAGTACTTACTAGACTCGCAGCAATGGTGGTACACTTACTGCGGCGACACAAGTACTGAGAAATTTTGCAGCGCCAGTGATATACGTACTGGGGGACACAAGTAACATCATGAGAACGTATGTAATAGGAGCAGGAGTATACCATCCGGCCCTTCAAGCCTGATCCGCCATTCAATAAGATCATTGCTGATCTACCTCAGCACCGGATTGCTGCCATATCCCCCATATCACTTAATCAAATAGTACCAAAAACCTATCGATCGCTCTCTTGAATATGCTCAACGACAGAACATCCGCAGGCATCTGGGGTGGAGAATTGCAAAGATTGACCAGCCTCTGAGTGAAGAAATGTCTCCTGCTCAGTCCTAAATGGCCACCCACTTATTCTGAGACTGTGACGCCTAGTTCTAGGGGAAACATTCTCCCAGCATCTACCCTGTCAAGCCCCTTAAGAATTATATACGTTTCAATGAGATCACCTTTGATTGTTCTAACTCTAGTGAATATAGGCCTAGTCTACTCAATGTCACCTCATAGGACAGTTCCCCATTCCAGGAATCAGCCTAGTAAACCTTTGATGTACTACCTCTGAGACCAATATATCATTCCTTAGATAAGGAGACCAAAGCTGTACACAGTACTCCAGGTGTGGTCTCACCAAGGCCCTGTACAATTGCAGTAAGACTTCTCTAATCTACACTCCAATTTTTTTTGTCATAACGACTGACATATCATTTGCTTTCCTAATCAATTTATGTAACTGCAGGTTAATTTTCTGTGATTCTTGTACAAGGACACCCAGATCCCGGTGAATGCCATCATTTCCCAATCATTCACCAGTTAAAAACATTCTGCTTTCTATTTTTCCAAGCACAGTAGTTAACCTCACATCCCGCCTGTACAGCACATTTCTCAAACAAAACACAAACTGATTGCCTCCCACAGGCTTCATTTAAGATACAGTCTCCATCCCACATACGACACGCTCTTTGTCAGCGGCATCAGATATCAGCACTGCTGTTACCCAGATATCTCTATTGGATACGCAACTTTTCACCATATTTATTAATGATTTGGATGGAGCAACAGAGTGCTTCATTCAAATCATTAATAAATTGTTGAAAAGTGTGACATCATCCACTTTGGAAACAAATAAGATATTTGGAGTAGTTTAGAAATCATGGGAAGCTATTAACTGTTCAGGAACAAAAAGGTTTGTGAGTCCCAGGTCACAAATCATTAGAAACTAGCATAGATGAACAAAAAGGAATTCAGTAAAGTCCCGCATAAGAGAATGTTCACTAAGATTGACACTCAAGGAATTGAAGGCAAATTATGCTCTTGGTTAGGAAATTGGTTACAGAGTTTGTAGATAATGTGCAGGCACCATAATTACCATAATATGACTCGTGGTGTCCCTGGGGGATCTGTATTGAACCTGAACTATTGATCTTAATTATTAACGACTTAGATGATGGGATTGAGAGCCACCTATCCAAGTATGATGATGACACAGAGATACAGAGCATTGCATGCAGCGTAGATGGATGCATAAAATTACAAAGATATATTAATAGATTAAGTGAATTTGCAAAACTGTGGCAAATGATTTTGAATATAGGCAAGTGTGAGGCATCAAGTTAGGAGCTAAAAACGATAGATCCGAATACTTTCTAAATGGTGAATAACTGGAATCAGTGGAGGTCGAAAGAGACTTCAGGGTCGTGTAAATATATCATTAAAATATAGTGGACAGTACAGAAAATAATCATAAAGGACTAATGTAATGCTGGTATTTATATCTAGAGGACTACAATAAAAGGGGTAGAAGTTATGCGAGAGCTATACAAAGCCCTGGTAAGTCTGTGTTCAGTTCTCACCACCACACCTTCGGAAGGTTGTATTAGCCTTTTAGACTGAAGCATAGATTTACTCGAATGATACATCAACTCCAAGGGTAAAATTACTAGGAGAGATTACACAAACTATGGTAGCATTCCCTGGAATTTAGAAGGTTAATGGGTGATTTGATAGAAGTTTTCAAGATATTAAGTGGAACTGATAGAGTAGATAAAGATAAACTTTTTCGGTTTGTTTTCGAGTCTAGGATTGGGCAGGGCCACTAAAGTCAAGGCTCCTGAGATGACGAAAGAGATAGAGAAAAGGATGAAGCAGAAAAGGGTCGTGTATGGCAGATATGTGGTTGCAAAGGCATCTGGGAATCTGGCTATATATAGAAAGGTAAGAGGAGAATTGAAAAGGAAAATAAAAGGGGCAAAGAGAAGTTATGAGAATTGAATGGCAGCCAACTTAAAAGGTAATCCAAAAGTCTTCTATAGGCATATAAATAGTAAAAGGGCAGTAAGAGTAGGGGTGGAACCGATTAGGGACCTAAAAGAAGAACTAGGCATGGAGACAGAGCGCACGGCTGAGGTTATAAACAAATATTTTTTATCTATCTTCACCAAGGAAGAGGTTGCTGACATAGACATAGTGAAGGAGGAGGTCAGTGGAGACATTTGATAGGATAAAAATTGATAAAGATGAGGAATTGGGAATGGCTGCCTGTATTAAAGTAGATGAATCGCCAGGTGTGGATGGGATACATCCGGTGTTGTTCGGGGATTTGAGGGTGGAGATTACGGATGTACTGGCCATAATATTCCTAACCTCCATTGATATGGGTATGGTGCTAGAGGGCTTGAGAATTGCAAATGTTACACTATTGTTAAAAAAATGTGCAAGGATAAACCCAGCATCAACAGGACAGTCCGTTTAACCTCGGTATTGGGAAATCTTTTGGAAACAGTAATTAGGGACAAAATTAGCAGTAACTTCGATAGGTATCGATTAATTAAGGAAAGCCAGCACGGATTTGTTAAAGGTAAATCGTGTTTAACCAACTTAATGGAGTTTATTGATGAGTTTTGATACTTTGATAATATAACTTTTGATACTTTGGTGCTATTGTATAGTTTGTAACACTTTAAATAAAAGAACCTCTCTTGGAACTAAAAAAAAAACACCTTATCTGAGGAAGGAAGTTCTTGCCATGGAAGGAGTGCAGCGAAGATTCACCAGGCTGATACCTGGGATGGCAGGAATGACGTATGAGGAGAGATTGTGTCGATTGGGCTTATACTCACTGGAGTTTAGAAGATTGAGAGGGGATCTCATCGAAACCTATAAAATTCTGTCAGGCCTGGACAGACCAGATGCTGGAAGGATGTTCCCGATGGTCGGGGAGTCCAGAACCAGGGGTCATAGTCTAAGGATAAGGGGTAGGACATTTAGGACTGAAATGAGGAGGAATTTCTTCACCCAGAGAGTGGTGAACCTGTGGAATTCTCTGCCACAGAGGGCGGTGGAGGCCAGTTCATTAAATATATTCAAGAAAGAGTTGGATATATTTCTTGAGGCTAAATGGATCAAGGGATATGGGGAGAAGGCAGGGACAGGGTACTGAATTTGAATGATCAGCCATGATCTCATTGAATGGCGTAGCAGGCTCGAAGGGCCGAATGGCCTACTCCTGCTCCTATCTTCCATGTTTCTATGTTTCTATGAGTTATCAGAGAGTGTTTATGAGGGTAATGCGGTTGACATCGTGTAAATGGATTTCCAAAAGGCGTTTGTCAAAGTGCCACATAATAGTCTTTGCAAAAAAATTGAAGCCCATGGAATAAAATGGACAGTGGCAGCATGGATACTAAAATGCCTAAGTTAGATGAAACAGGGAGCAGTGGTGAACGGTTGTTTTTCGGACCAGAGGAAGGTATATATTGGTGTTCCTCAGGGGTTAGTTCTCGGCCCATTGCTTTTCTTGATATATATTAATGAATTGTAGTTGGGTGTACAGGGCACTATTTCAAACTTTGTAGATGAAACAAAACTTGGAAGTATAGTGAACAGTAAGGAGGATAGTGATAGACTTCAGGAAGACATATATAGGCTGGTGAAATGGCCGGACTCGTGGCAGATGAAATTTAATGCAGAAAATTGTGAAGTGTTACATTTTGGTAGAAAGAATGAGGAGAGAACATATAAACTAAAGGGTACAATGCCAAAGGGGATGACCTGTGGCTATGTTTGCACAAATCGTTGAACGTGGCAGGGTAGGTTGAGAAAACAGTTTCAAAAGGATTACGAGATCCTGGGCTTCATAAATCGAGGTATAGACTTAAAAATCAAGGACATTATGATGAACCTGTATAAAACACTGGTTCGGCACCAGCTGGAGTACTGTGTCCAATTCTGTGCACCACACCTTAGGAAGGTTGTGAGAGCCTTAGAGAAGGTAGAGAAAATATATACGATAATTATTCTAGCAATGAGGGACATCGGTTACGTGAATAGACTGGAGAAGCTGTAGTTACTCACATTGGAGCAGAGAAGATTGAGAGGAGATTCAATAGAGGTGTTCAAAATCATGAGGGGTCTGGACAGATTAGAAGAGAGAAACTGTTCCCATTGTCAGAATAGTCGAGAACCAGAGGACACAGATTTAAGGTGATTGGCAAAAGAACCAAAGGCAGCATGAGAAAAAACGTTTTTACCCGGCGAGTGGTTAACATCTGGAACACAATGCCTGAAAGGACGGTGGAGACAGACTTACTCTTATCCTTCAAAATGGAGTTGGATGGGTATCTGAGGGGGGGGGGGGAATGCAGAGCTACGGGAAAAGGGCACGGGAGTGGGACTAGCTGAGAGTCGGCAATGGCTTGATGTGCCGAATGGCCTGCTTGCGTGCTGTAACCATTCTATGATTCTATGTAACTGATTAGATAGGCTGGTTGGCTTTCTCCTGTTCCTGTGTAACAGGCCCAAGAGGCTGTGACAATAATGCGGCTGCATGACTCCTGACCATGTGCTTCACCCACATCGGAATTTCGGTTATGTCTTTCCACTTTCCTTTCTGTTCCACACTGCAGTTTGCAGCTTCATTCTCTACAAGTACGCAGAGGCAATGCCGACTTGAATCATATGCTACATAAAGGTGATATTTTCGTGCGCCTGGTATTGCTTACAAGAAACATTCTGCTGTGTTCATGAACAGTGAACTAATCTAAGCTGCATCAAGAAATTACACTGTGCTCTAATGTTGGACAGCAAATTTTGTTTTGACTTAATTTATGTTTTTATCTTTAAACCAGCTTGAGAAATACCAGCAACGTCTTCAGCTCTTCTTTGTATTTGGTCTGAGTAGATCCATAATTGCGCGTGTTCGTGCAGGAGTTCAGATACATGAGCCTGAACCCGGATTGAGGTTTTCAGGTTGGTGTAATCGCCTTGGTAATGAGCGCTGGCCGTCATTCTGACAACTAAATAACTCGCAGCAGCCGTCAACCACCAGAAGATAAAACTACCCGATAGAGTGCAGAGCGAAATGATCGATCTCTTTCGGTTCTCCCTCTCATGATCGATCTCCTTCTCGCTGCTATGACCCGGAGTTACCTGGGGACTCGATTGGACGACAACATGAGTCTCACGGTCAGATAATTAAACAGTGAAATCAAAACAAATGGCAGCAAGGGGAAAACATAGCTTTTACTGGGAATATGTTGCCCATGAGGGGAATGTTAGGAATTCCATACGTCTGCTGCACATTGTCAATTGTTTCTTCCGGTTCAAAGCATCAGAGGCTGTCACTTAAAATGACCAGATCGGTGATCCTTGTTAGACCGCTGTTGCAGTCCTCTCCCTGCAATACGACGTTGTAAACTTCGAGCAGCATATCACCGCAAAGCATTCGATAGTAAAGGAGAGGGTGAATTGCACGGACCTTTCCAGTCTTGTGGAGCTTCTGCAAATTGTTACGAAGAATGTGTGTAGCACTGATAAATTATTTTACTCAGATTCCCTGATCAGTACAGTGAGCTGCAAGGACAAAATCCAGTCCGGGGTTTGATAATAATTCGGAATAGTTAGAAGATTTAACCACACATTGCATTCCAAGCTCATTGATGACTCACTATAACTAGGTTTACGACACACTGCCAGCAGGACAAGTCAATATAAACGGGCACACTGTGTCAAATAATACTTTGATCAATATGGTAATAATATCGGTAGATGTGGAGGGAAGCTCCCTGCTCTGTAGATGCAAAATTCATTTGAATCTGTGTCTAATTTCCTATAGTTAACTGCGGCCAAGGAAAGCCTAGAAAACTGCGTCTGATTATCATTTTTATTATTGTTTCAAATGGTAATTGTTACAAAAGGACCAACGTTGTTCGGTCACCAATTGTTAGTTAAGAGGCTATGGAAGTCGCTCTACCTGACCTGGGATTGGCTGTACTGAATGTGTGGGGGGTTGGGGGGGGGGGGAGAAAGTCATTAGCGCTGGATAGCACCTGATGAAGACAACAATACTACAAGTAATATTAGAAATGAATTCAACATCTTAGCACCACACAATAAATGGAAATTCGCAGCATGAAAGGAAAAGGTTCTGTCTCACAGTTGTCAGTGTGAGAACTGTAGCAATGGAAAAACATTGTGAAGCACCTCTAGGATAAAATTGTCCAACAGGAGCTACGTGGTACAGGCGGATGCAGTCGATACAATGGACCAGTGCGAGGTGGTCGTTGTCTGTAAGGCCGACAAGCTACATAAAACTAAACAGATCTTCCAGCTAGAAACTCTGTGGTGGAATACTTAGCTTATACAATTACCACCTGTTACTGTTCATAAATAATATAGCTTCTTCAGTGTCAGTGTTGTCGCATTACAGCCAAACTCCTCTCCTTAAAGGTGATATTCTTCTGGAGCGATTTGGGATGAGAGAAAGGGAAAGGTGTCGCTACATTTGTAAAGGAAACAAACTATTCTCGAAAGTGCCGACTTTACAACATCAGTTACAGAAGAAACTATTGGGATTCACTACGTTCAAGCTCCCAAATTAATCCCTCACCCCTTTGTGACGAGGCACTTTGAACACAAATTCGTAAATACACTGGACTGGGACTATGTGGAGATGGACCAGCAGACTGGCACTGGGCAAGCCCAGGACGGGCTTTGCCCAACGGATAAAATGCAGCAAGTTTCACAGCAGGCCCTGAAGCGATTGTGGGATAGGATCCCAAGCTTTCGCCACCCAATGGATCAGAAGAATGGATCAGAAAAATATATTGTCTCCCATGCTATATTTGCTCAAACAGTGAGCATATATCTTTCGAATCCAAACCCTGGAAATAAAGCACCTTAGACTCCACCAGAGATAATGGCAGAGAGAAAAAGGCAGGATTATTTTGTATATTTGTAACTCTGCACTTTTTATTTTGTATGGTCGTAGCAAAGCAGAACACATGTCAATATCTAGGCCAAAGCTTCCGGTGTAACAGTGTAGAATTATTGTAGGATGCATGTGCATTTCCTCTGAGGGCAGTGATCAATGATGTGCTCCAGGGTCTGATTAGGAGCTCCACAGTCACATGATGGGGATGCTTTAATCTTCCATCTATGGAGAAGGTGGCGGCATCGACCATGACCAGATCTGAGGCATTTGATGTTTGTCCACTGTTTGCGAGGAAGGCTTGACCCTTAATGTTGTAATGTGGGGAACTCTATAAGGAATACATTCCATATGTCGCAGTTCTTTAAAGCATTTCACCATCGGTCATCAAGCCTGAGGGGAGATCGCTGAAGGACTTTGGCGTAGGTCCAAAATGGCCGTCCAGATTTGAGACAAGATGGTGGTAGGTTTTTCAAGTCGGCCTGGATCGGCATGTCTTTGTTGGTATAGCGGTTGTATTCTCTGAAGACTGCGTATTTACGTCGTAGGTGTGGTGATGCGATGTTTGCACTGTGGTTGGGCTCTATTTGCTCAAACTGTCTGTACATCTATGGTATCCAAACCAGCTGCCAACCAAATATAGCTGCTTAGACTCTGCCAGAGATACTTGCAGAGAGGAAACGACAGGATTATTTTGTATGTTTGCAACTCTGCACTGTGGGCGTGCGGCAGGCCGGAGAAACTTGCCAATATTCAGTCAAAGAGATGATCCTGTTAGACAGAGTCAATCGCACTTAATCCAAACAAACATAAAAGCATGTTTACATATTTCAGAATATCTGAGGTAAAAAATTATTGTTGAAAAATGGGAACAATCCATGGAAGTCACTAAATCTCCCAACATTACTAATGAAGCTGTCTCTCCTTCGTTCTCACTTTCCATTAAAAGATGGCCAGATCCCTTCCAAAGAGAACACGGGCCTGGGAAATAAAATTCACAGAAAAATAACACGCAAATGTGCTGAAAAAGAAAGGGCTATTCCGATCACGTGATTGGAACAATAAATAAGGGAACTTTAATATCGACCAATCAACAGCATTTCAACATCAACTCAGCACAAGAGTCAGGCAATTGCAGACAACCCCACACAGAAAAAGCTTCGTGACTACCATCTGGGGAGTGGTGCTAATTTGGAAAGGCACCCTTGCACATTGCTCAAGCAACAGCCTGATAAAAAGTTATATTTACAAAGGCAATATCCCAGACTACTGCAGAGTTGTGAGAGTACTGACAGAATGGAGCAACCTACTCGATCACATCTTCAATAACGCTCCTGTCAAAGACACGTTTTTAGACGATTGCGTTGATCGGTGTAACCACCACACAATCCTTCTATTGACAAGGCCTGCACTCCAGAGTGCGAACACCCTCTGTTGCGCCGTGGTAGAAGTGAAGTAATAACTAGTAGTCAGAGACTGGGCGTCTATAAGGTGTTGTGGGCCCTTCACAATTGCAGAATTTTATCCCAATACAAACAGCTGTGTGGCAAACTGTGAGGATGATAGCAATCGACTCAAACAGGACACAGAAAGGCTAGTGGAATGGGCAGACAAGTAGCAGATGGAATTTAATACAGAGGAGTGTGAGGTGATGCATTTTGGCCGAAGGAAGAGGGTGAGGCAATATATACTTAATGGCACAGTTTTAAAGAGAGTGCGGGGACTGAGGGACTTGGGAGTTAATGTGCATAATTCACTGAAGGTGGCAGGACTTATTGAGAGAATGGTTAGCAAAGCATATGAGATCTTGTGTTTCATAAATAGAGGTATTGAGTACAATAGCAGAGAAGTTATGCTGAATCATTATAAAGCGCTGGTTAGGCTACAACTGGAGTATTGCAGCCAGTTCTGGTCACCAATTTCAGGAAGCATGTGAATGCCCTTGAGAGGGTGCAGAGGAGAATTACCAGAATGGTTCAGGGGATGAGGAATCTTAGCTACAAGGACGAGTTGGAGAAGCTGGATTTGTTTTCATTAGAGCAAAGGAGGCTGAGGGTGAATTGATAGAGGTGTACACGATTATGACGGGTTTGGGTAGGCTAGACGGGGAAAGGCTGTTCCCACTAGTTGATGGTATAAGGAAGAGGGGATAACAGATTTAACAGATTTAATATTTTGGGCAAGAGATACAGGGGGGAGGTGAGAATAAACTTTTTTATGCAGCGAGTGGTGAGGACCTGGATCTTGCTGCCAATGGAAGTGCTGGAAGCGGTGCTCTGCAGAGATCCGGCACGGACTCGATGGGCCGAATGGCCTCCTTCTGTGCCGTTATGACTCTATGGCTCTATGACAATGCCTGACCTATAAGATCCTACACTCTCCAACCACTATATAGTCAAAATGCCAACTATGTATTTAATTGTGAAAATTAAATAACGTGACTTCAACAAGAGCATTGAGACTCAGAATGCGTCACTAACTTAGTGAAACTACAAATAATACCAAAACGACAAAAGCAGCGTGTTGCAGATCGAGTTAAAGCGTTCCACAGCCAAAGGATAAGAAGTAAGCTTGCATTGTCTGCCGCATCCATTTATTAATGGAAGTGGGAACAGGAGATTCTCAGGCAGGAGCGGGTCCTCGAAAACGCCCGTGATGGAGACAAGGCTGCAGAGTTCGAAGCAGATTCAGACAAAAGTGCATTTTTAACGATCAAACGTGGCTCCATTTGCATTCAGCCCAGCGCCAAACCAATGGAGACATTAGGAAGCGCTGGAATACCCTGGCCACAGAGAAGATGACGGGCCAAACAAAATCCTAATTAAGAACATAACAGCATAAGAAATAGGAGAAGGAATCTGCCATTCGGCCCTTCAATAACACCATGGCTCATCTTCTACCTGAAGTCCACCTTTCACAATATCCCGATATCCCTTGGTTCCCTTCATATCTCGGTCCTGAATATACTCGGCGATTGAGCCTCCACAGCCCTCTGGGGCAGATAATTCCAAGAATTCACAACCCTTTGAGTGGATTTTTTTCCTCATCTCAATCCTAATGGCCGACCCATTATTCTAAGACAGTGACACTTACTTCCAGGCTTCCGAGCCAGGGGAAACATCCTGACAACATTTACGCTGTCAAACCCCTTAAAGATTTTACACGTTTCAATGAGATCACCGCTCATTCTTCTAAATCCTAGGGAATCTAGGCCCGTCTGCTCAATCTCTCTTCATACGACTATCCCCTCATCACAGGAGTCGGTCTCTTGGATCTTCGTTCCACTCCCTCTAAGACAAGTATAACCTTCCTCAGATAAGGAGGCAGAAACTGTACAGAGTATTCCAGTTGTGGTCTCACCAAGGCCTTATGTTATTGCAGTAACATTCCTTTACTCCTATTCTCCAATGCTTTTGTAATAAAGGCTAAGATATTATTTGTTTTCCTAATTGCTTGATGTACCTGCCTGTAGTTTCGTAGACCTGCCTAAAACAATTAACCACCCCCACCACAGCCAATCTATTTCGGTACAGTTGTGTGACTAGTATACCTGATAATGTAGGAAATTGCCCACGTACGTTCAATCCATTGGTAAATGACACAATTTACCGAGTCAATGATTGCCCTATTAATACCTTACTAATCACCAAATCAGTGAAGGAATTATTCAATTGTAGAGCCATCGAGCGTCACCTACAAAACAACATTCGACTAACAAACATTCAGTTCCTGCTCAGCCATGACCGCTCAGCTCCAAACATCATAACAGCCTTAATCCAAACCTAGATACAAGAGAAAATGTGACACGAGATGTGAGAGTATCTTCCGTAGACAAGAGTGCAAAATTCGACCGAGCACGACATCAATAAGCCCTGTTAAAATGTGGTCATAGTTTTCGAGGGCCGAAGGGAATCCTTTTCAGTAAAATAGCTGTTGATGGCCAAGCATTACAGTTGTCGCTGCTGGACTTTCTCAGGGCTGCACCCTTGGTTAGCTACATTCATAAATAACATTCTCTCTATCATAACCTCAGGAATCGATCCCTTCTCCGTTAATTCAACAGTGCCCTGCTCCATTTACAACTACATAAGTAATGCAGCAGGCCATGCCAGCCTATTTCAGGTCAAGAACAATCCCAGGCATATGCTAACAATAGGCAGGTATCATTTGTGCCATGTCAGTGCCGGGCAATTACCAGATCCAACAGGAAAGGCACAACAAATCGCTGCAACATTGGGCGGCATCAAAATCACCGACTGTTGCCCCATCAACCTCCTGCCCATTGACCAGAAGATTAACAGCAGCGGCTGTATCAACCCTGCAGATGAACGGCAGAGACTGGGTTCTCCGTGATAAGTGTCTCTCTTCCAGATCTCTGAAAACCTCTTCACTCGGCCTCCAGTTAGGAATGTGATGGTATAATCACCACTTGTATTAAATAAATACACCCACAACACCACTCATAAAGCTCGGCGATATCCAGGACAAAACATTCACCTTGATTCTGTGCATAATGTCCACCCAGTCCACCATCAGTTCACTATTGCTGCAGTCTGTATTTCCACAGCAAATCACCAAGCTTAACATAGAAACATAGAAACATAGAAGATAGGAGCAGGAGTAGGCCATTCGGCCCTTCGAGCCTGCTCCGCCATTCAATGAGATCATGGCTGATAATTGAAATTCAGTACCCTGTCCCTGCCTTCTCCCCATATCCCTTGATCCCTTAAGCCTTAAGAAATATATCCAACCCTTTCTTGAATATATTTAATGAACTGGCCTCCACCGCCCTCTGAGGCAGAGAATTCCACAGGTTCACCACTCTCTGGGTGAAGAAATTCCTCCTCATTTCAGTCCTAAATGTCCTACCCCTTATCCTTAGACTATGACCCCTGGTTCTGGACTCCCCGACCATCGGGAACATCCTTCCAGCATCTAGTCTGTCCAGGCCTGACAGAATTCTATAGGTTTCGATGAGATCCCCTCTCAATCTTCTAAACTCCAGCGAGTGTAAGTCCAATCGACACAATCTCTCCTCGTACGTCATTCCTGTCATCCCAGGTATCAGCCTGGTGAATCTTCGCTGCACTCCTTCCATGGCAAGAACGTCCTTCCTCAGATAAGGCGACCAAAACTGCACACAATACTCAAGGTGCAGTCTCACCAAGGCCCTGTACAACTGTAGCACGACATCCTTGTTCCTGTACTCGAACCCTCTTGCTACAAAGGCCAACATACCATTTGCCTTCTTAACCGCCTGCTGCACCTGCATGCTTATCTTCAGCGACTGGTGCACAAGAACACCCAGGTCTCTTTGCACTTCCCCTTCTCCCAATCTATTGCCATTCAAATAATAATGGGCCTTCCTGTTTTTGCCACCAAAGTGGATAACCTCACATTTATCCACATTATAGTGCATTTGCCATGTTTCTGCCCAATCACCTAACCTGTCCAAATCATACTGGAGTTTCATGACATCCTCCTCACAGCATACCCTCCCATCCAGCTTTGTGTCATCTGCAAATTTGGAGATATTACATCCAATTCCCTCGTCCAGATCATTAATATATATTGTGAAGAGCTGGGGTCCTAGGACCGAACCTTGCGGTACCCCACTAGTCACTGCCTGCCACTCAGAAAACAACCCGTTTATTCCAATTCTTTGCTTTCTGTCCGCCAACCAGTTCTTTATCCAAGTCAATACCTTGCCCCCAATCCCATGTGCCTTAATTTTGCACGCTAATCTCTTATGCAGACCTTATCAAAAGCCTTCTGAAAGTCCAAAAACACCACGTCCACCAGTTCTCCCTTATCTATTTTACCAGTTACATCCTCAAAAAATTTCAGTCGATTAGTCAAGCATGATTTACCTTTTGTAAATCCATGTTGACTTTGTCCGATCCTGCCACTGCTTTCCAAGTGCTCTGCTATTACATCTTTTATAATGGACTCTAGCATTTTCCCCACTACCTATGTCAGGCTTACCAGCCTAAAATTCCCCGCTTTTTCTCTACCACCTTTTTTGAATAGTGGGGGAACATTAGCTACCCTCCAATCCATGGGTACTGTTCCAGAGTCTATCGAGTTCTGGAAGATGACCAGCAATGCATCTACTATTTCTAGGGCCACTTCCTTAAGTACCCTGGGATGTAGATTATCAGGCCCTGGGGATTCATCGGCCTTCAGTCCCATCAATTTTCCTAACACCATTTCCCTACAAATACTGATTTCTTTCAGTTCCACCCTTTCATCAGACCCTATGTTCCCCGGTATTTCTGGGAGGTTATTTGTGTCCTCCTTTGTGAAGACAGAACCAAAATATGTATTTAGTTGGTCCGCCATTTCTTTGTTCCCCATTATAAATTCCCCAGATTCTGACTGCAAGGGACCGATGCTTGACTTCACCAATCTTTTTCTCTTCACATATCTATAAAAGCTTTTACAGTCAGTTTTTATGTTCCCTGAAAGCTTACTCTCATATTCTATTTTCCCTTTCTTAATTAATCCCTTTGTCCTCCTTTGTTGACTCCTAAACTGCTCCCAATCCTCAGGATTATTGCTTTTTCTGGCCAATTTGTATGTCCTCTCCTTGGATCTTATGCTATCCCTAATTTCCCTTGTTACCCCGGGTGAGTCACCTTTTTTGTTTTATTTTTGTACCAAACTGGGATGAACAACTTCTGTAGTTCATCCATTCGGTCTTTGAATGTTTGCCATTGCCTATCCACCGTCACCCCTTTGAGTGCCATTCCCCAATCAATCCTACCCAACTTGCTCCTCAGACCATCGTAGTTTCCTTTATTTAAATTGAGGACCCTTGTTTCTGAGTCAACTACTTCATTCTCCATCTTAATGAAGAATTCGATCATATTATGATCGCTCTGACCCAAGGGGCCTTGTACAACAAGATTGCTAATTAATCCTTTCTCGTTACATAATACCCAGTCTAAGATGGCCTGATCTCTGGTTGGTTCCTCGACATATTGGTCCAGGAAACCATCCCGTAAACACTCCAGGAATTCCTCCTCCACAGCATTGTTACCAATTTGGTTAGCCCAATCTATATGTAGATTAAAGTCACCCATGATGACTACTGTGCCCTTATTGCACGCTTCTTTAATTTCCCTTTTAGTGCCATCCCCAACCTCCGCCTTACTGTTTGGAGGTCTATATACCACTCCCACTAATGTTTTTTTCCCCTTAGTATTTCTCAATTCTACCCATACAGATTCCACATCACCAGAGCTAATATCCTTCATTACAATTGTGTTAATCCCTTCTTTAACCAGTAATGCTACCCCACCTCCCTTTCCTTTTTGCCTATCTTTCCTGAATATCGAATACCCCTGGATGTTGAGTTCCTAGTCTTGGCCATCCTTGAGCTACCTTTCCGTAAACCCAACCAAATCATATTCGCTTACCTCTATTTGCGCAGCCAATTCATCCACCTTATTACAAATGCTCCTTGCATTAAGACACAAAGCCTTCAGGCTTGTTTTTTTAACGCACTTAAACCTATTAGAATTATTATTTACTGTGGCCATGTTTGATTTAAACTGTTGATTTCTCTGACTGCCACTTTTGTTTTTCTCCTTCCTATTTTTTGCTTTTATCCTTGTTTCCCTTTCCTCTGTCTCCCTGCTCAGGTTCCCAACCCCCTTCCATTTTATTTTAAACCCTCCCCCACAGCACTAGCAAACAAACCCCCTAGGACATCGGTTCCAGACCTGTCGAGGTGCAGACCATCAGGTTTGAACTGGTCCCACCTCCCTCAGAACCGGTTCCAATGTCCCAGGAACTTGAATCCCTCCCCCTGGCACCATTCCTCTAGCCACGTATTCATCTGAAGTATCCTTCTATTTCTACTCTGACAAGCACGTGGCACTGGTAGCAATCCTGAGATTACTACCTTTGAGGTCCTGTTTTCTAATTTACCTCCTAACTCCCTATATTCCACTTTTAGGACCTCATCCCGCTTTTTACCTACATCGTTGGTGCCTATATGCACCATGACAACTGGCTGCTTACCCTCCCCTGACAAGATGTTCTGCAGCCGCTCTGAGACATCCTTGACCCTTACACCAGGGAGGCAACACACCTTCCTGGAGTCTTGTTTGCGGCCGCAGAAACGCCTATCTATTCCCCTTACAATTGAATCCCCTATTACTATAGCTCTACCACTCTTTTTCCTCCCATTCTGTGCAGCAGAGCCACCCCTGGTGCCAGGAATTTCGCTGCTGCCTTCCTCTGATAAGCCGTCCCCCCCAACAGTACTCAAAGTGGTGTATCTGTTGGAGAGGGGGATGGCCACAGGGGACCCCTGCACTACCTGCCTGCACCTAGTACTCTGCCTGTTGGTCACCCATTCCCTTTCTTCCTATCCAACCTCTACCTGTGGTGTGTCCAACTCCCTTAACGTGCTATTCACGATGTCATGAGCATCATGAACGCTCCAGTATGCATCCAATCACAGCTCCAGTGCCGCAATGCAGTCTGTCAATAGCTGCAGCTGGGTGCA
Source organism: Somniosus microcephalus (assembly GCF_052327205.1). Classification (NCBI taxonomy): domain Eukaryota; kingdom Metazoa; phylum Chordata; class Chondrichthyes; order Squaliformes; family Somniosidae; genus Somniosus; species Somniosus microcephalus. Next base: position 66,309,396 of record NW_028225180.1, read on the forward strand.
CTTCCTCCACACATAGTTGTCAGGGACACAGGAAGTGTCCCTGAGTTCCCACTTATCGCAGGAGGAGCAGATCACGGGGCCGGGCTGTCCTGCCATGATTTACCCTTTAATTAATTGAGTTTAAACTAAATCAATCAATCCCACTAATTACACTATAGTTAAATAGTTTTATCAACAGTCCCCGCTACACCAGAGAGACCTTAGAAACTATAAACCAGAGTTAAAGTTTAAAAAAGAGAGAAATACTCACCAACCAATCACTTACCTGCTTCCTGCTGATGTCACACTTTGATTACTTATTACCTCTCTCCCCTGCTGCTGAATTGGTCGGGCCTCGTTCACTGCCGCCGCTTTTAAGCTCTGCCGCCGATGCTGCTCTCTCCCAGGTCCAGGTCCAGGCTCTGTGGTCGGGCCTCGTTCACTGCCGCCGCTTTTAAGCTCTGCCGCCGATGCTGCTCTCTCCCAGGTCCAGGTCCAGGCTCTGTGGTCGGGCCTCGTTCACTGCCTCCGCTTTTGAGCTCTGCCGCCGATGCTGCTCTCTCCCAGCTCCAGGTCCAGGCTCTGTGGTCGGGCCTCGTTCACTGCCTCCGCTTTTGAGCTCTGCCGCCGATGCTGCTCTCTCCCAGCTCCAGGTCCAGGCTCTGTGGTCGGGCCTCGTTCACTGCCACCGCTTTTGAGCTCTGCCGCCGATGCTGCTCTCTCCCAGGTCCAGGTCCAGGCTCTGTGGTCGGGCCTCGTTCACTGCCTCCGCTTTTGAGCTCTGCCGCCGATGCTGCTCTCTCCCAGGTCCAGGTCCAGGCTCTGTGGTCGGGCCTCGTTCACTGCCTCCGCTTTTAAGCTCTGCCGCCGATGCTGCTCTCTCCCACGTCCAGGTCTGGGCTCTGTGGTCGGGCCTCGTTCACTGCCTCCGCTTTTGAGCTCTGCCGCCGATGCTGCTCTCTCCCAGGTCCAGGTCCAGGCTCTGTGGTCGGGCCTCGTTCACTGCCTCCGCTTTTAAGCTCTGCCGCCGATGCTGCTCTCTCCCACGTCCAGGTCCAGGCTCTGTGGTCGGGCCTCGTTCACTGCCGCCGCTTTTAAGCTCTGCCGCCGATGCTGCTCACTCCCAGGTCCAGGTCCAGGCTCTGTGGTCGGGCCTCGTTCACTGCCGCCGCTTTTAAGCTCTGCCACCGATGCTGCTCACTCCCAGGTCCAGGTCCAGGCTCTGTGGTCGGGCCTCGTTCACTGCCGCCGCTTTTAAGCTCTGCCGCCGATGCTGCTCTCTCCCAGCTCCAGGCCTAGGCTCTGTGGTCGGGCCTCGTTCACTGCCGCCGCTTTTAAGCTCTGCCGCCGATGCTGCTCTCTCCCAGGTCCAGGTCCAGGCTCTGTGATCCAGGTCCAGACATGACATCACTGCTCAGACCAGCTCTCTCTATCACTGATAAGGATAAGGGCAGGAAAGTGGTGAGAAACCCGCTGTTCCAATGTCCCCTCCAAGTCACAGGCCATCCTGACTTGGACACATATCACGGTTCCTTCATCGCTGATGAGTCAAAATCCTGTGATTGCATTCTGAGCACAATCCTAGCAGCAGCATCACCACAAGGATTGCAGCGGTTCAAAAAGGCCCACCAGGACCTATTTGTGACAGCGAGAGAAAAAAGATCAAAATCATCGGGTAGAATGAGAAACAATGGCATTTTTTTAATATGGAGATATGTGAGCAAAAATAAAGGAATATTCGGCGGCTGCTCGCCTGGTATTGTGGGTACCATTTTCCAAATCAGTAACTGCATTCGGTGAAGTTAATAGGAGAGGGTATCTGTAGGTGATGGGGGATTATGTGAACATTTAGTGTGATGCTGGAGTACTTTGAATAGCTTTGATGTGTCCTTTGTTTGAATGGGGAACCAGACATGTAGCAGAATGGAGAGTGAAGCAGGGAAAGTAATCAGGTGTAGAAAAGATGGAAAGGGAAAAGACAGGGTAAATCATGTATAGAACCGGAGGGCGACTGGATGCGTGGAATGAATCACGAACAATTCAGGAGAAAAGGAAAGTAAAGCGAAGAATTAGTATTGTAGCAGGTGGGGGACGGAAGGAAACATCAGGAATAGAATAGGTGGGGAACCGCACATGAAGCACTGGAAGGAGCGGCATGGAGAAGGAGGAGGGGGATTGAGACACAGAGGAGTCGGCAGATATATTAGAACGTTTAATTATTTATGTTAAATGCAAATTATAATTATGAAATTCATTATTTTTTCGACGTGTCTCAGTCTCACAATGTATTGAATCCGCTGACAAGTACTTATGCAATGAAAAGAAAAGATAAATTTAGAGCACCACCAATAAAGGTTAACTGGTCAATGATACAGAGGTAAATAACAACAGAACAAGCTGGAAAAACTCAGCAGGCCAGGCAGCATCGGTGGAGAGAGAAACAGAGTTAACGTTTCAGGTCGATGACCTTTCGTCAGAACAGAGATTTCGCTTTTTCACCGCAAACATTTGCTGATTCAGTTCTAGTAAGTGAAACCCGGAGCTTGAGATTCATGGGTGTAATCATTAACTGGGGACTATCTCCGGATCTTATATTCGGTGCAGAGAAAATGGGATGGGCTTTGGATTATGCTGTACTTCAAATAGCTTTTAAATATTAAAGCAAAATACTGTGGATGCTGGAATTCTGCAATAAAAACACAACATGCTGGAAACACTCAGCAGGTTAAGCAGCATCTGTGGAGAGAGAACGTTTCAGGTTCTGACGAAAGGTCATCGGCCAGAAATGTTGAATCTTTCTCTCTCCACAGATGCGGCCTGACCTGCTGAGTATTTACAGCATTTTCAACTCTTATACATTGTTTGTGGTGGATGGGAAATTAGAGAGGCAGCAGAGGCAGGAAGCAGAGACGGTAATCAGGCATGGTGCAGGTGGAATCTAAAGGAGAGGGAGAGTCAGATATGGAGCAGGAGGGCAAACGAGCGTGGGAAGATTGGCACAGAGCAGGAGGAAAGAAAGGGCAATGATGACATTAATATTGCAGCAGGTGGCGAGGAATAAAGGGTTAACGGGAGATTGTTAGAGGTGGAGGAAGGTTGTAGAGTAGGAGGCAGTTAGAGATGCGGGGGACATTCGGGCGTGGAGCAGGTGGGATGGAGTAGCTGGGGACGGGAACTTACTAGAGAATCAGACAAAGAGCTGCTGGGAATGGAAACAGGGGGAGAAGCAAGTGTGGAAACGGTCGGGGGAGGGAAGAAAACATTAAAGACCAGGCACAGAACTGGTGAGGGAGGCAGAGGTAAAAAGCAGGGATTTCAGAGAGGGAGCATGGAGAGATGTAAGCAAACTGGGAGCTGCAGCACATAGAAGCAGGAAGGGCATTGAGACACGGCGCGGTCGCAACAGGAAGCCTGAACTTTTAATAGTTATATCAAATACAAGAGCTTATTAGCAAATGAATTTATTGTTCAGAGTTTCCCAGTATCATAATAAATATAAACCGCTGCTAATCTGTTATTTGATTCATTAAAAGAAAATGTGAAATTACATCACGACCACTACAAGTTAACAGGCCGATGGAGTAGGTTTTCATTTGTTTACCTCCCGCATTGGCTGTTTCAGTTCCAGTTACTGAAACCCGGATTCTGAGACTCATGGGTTTGAACATCCTGATCAAGGCCCAGACTATTACTCATTAACTAGAGGCTAGTTGTTAGAGATTGTAATCAGCGATCTTTGTCCCTTGCCATCTCTGTCCTTCTCTGGTCCTATGATAACGAAGTTTTATGCTGAGCAGTGAAATATAATTGAGGATCTGAAACTGATTCCGGGTACAGAACACAGTTTCACTGCACGGTGTTCTGAACCGCAGATGGGAGAGCTGTGGGGAAATGTAGTCATTGTTACCACACAGAATATTAATGCCTTTTGGTCAAAGGTCAGTAATTTATCAGAACAATTCAAACTCAATGCGACAGTGTGAGATTCTGATCGAGCCTTGCACCAGAGAACAGGGCGGGGAGGGACTGTACTTATCAGGCTGAAGGTGTTGTTCATGACTGTGAGGTGTAACTGATCTTTACTCAGGCTGTGATCATTAACCTGCAGAACACAAACGCTAACTTACCCGGACTCTGTGGAACAAGAATCAGGAGCTGCAGGACAAGTTAAGGACCCAGAATGTATTGAGTAAAATTATTGCCCTTTAAAGAGGCGAAATCGCTTTTTATTTGAGCAGTAGTTCAAAGATAGAGGCAAATTAACATAACTATAATGGACAGGTAACAAAAAGTGTATTTCAGAAATTAATTTACTGGGAGTTGTGCGATTTAACAGAATAAAACTTCCAATTTATTTTCACATGTTACAATTCTGCTGCTGTAAATAACATTCAATACTTTTATCACGTAAACCACGCTTAGGAACAAAGAGTCAGCGGTCGATTTCATGAAGCATAGAATCTTTCAGCACAGAAGGCCCATCGAGCCTGTGCCAGAAGTTTAAAAGAGCAATCCAATTAGTCACACTCCCCTGCTCTCTCCCCTGAGCCTTACAATATACTCTCCTTTTATTATTTATCCAATACCATTTTCTTCTACCACTCTTTCGGGCATTGCATTCCAGAAACAGAATAACTCGATGCCTAAAAATATTTCCTCATCTCACCTCTGGCAGTTTTGCCAATTACATTAAATATGTGTCTTCTTTATACCTACAGTAGATACAGTTTCTCCTTATTTATTCGATGAAAATAGCAAAACGTTCCATGACTTTGAACGCCACTATTAAATCTCGCCTTAACCTTCTCTGATTTAAGGAGAACAATTCCATCTTCTCTAGTCTCGTCATGTAACTGAAGTCCTTCGTTTTTGTTACCATTCTAGTAAATCTCCTCTGCGCCCTCTGCAAGGCTCCGACGGCCTTCCTAAAGTGTGGTACCCTGAATTGAACTCCAGGTGCGAACTGGCCGTGTTTGGTAAATGTTTAGCATAACTTCCTTGCTTTGCACTCTCTGGGCACAACTGTGGCAGATGGAGATCAGTTTGGGAACGTATGAGGTCATTCACGTTGGACCTAATAAGAATAGGTCAGAATATTTTATAATTGGTTAAAGTTAGGAACTATGGATGAGCAGAGAGAACTAGGGGTCCAAATACAGAAATCACTAGAAGTCAGTGGACAGATACCCAAAATAAGTACTGTTTAATGGAACGTTGGCCATTGTCTCGAGGGCTGGAATACAAAGGGGTAGAAGTTCTGTTCCAGCTGTACAGAGCTCTGGTTAGACCCCATTTAGGGAACTGTGTTTTGTTCTGGGCACCGCACCTCGGCAACAATATCTTGGCTTTGGAGATGGTGCAGCTCAGATTCACCAGAATGATACCGGGGCTAAATGCTTTAAATTATGAGGATGGATTGCATAGATGAAGCTTGTATTCCCTTGATTATACAAGATTAATGGGTGAATTAACTGAGGTGTTCAATATGATCAAAGGAATTACAGGGAACCTTTGGTGAATTAGTCCAGGAAAAGGGAGCATCTCCTTAACTGCAGAGCTCGGCCATTCAGGGGTGATGTTAGAAAGCACTTCTTCAGACACAGTGTAGTGGAAATCTGGAACATAAAGCTGTTGAGGTTCTGTCAATTGAAAATTACAAAACTGCCTTTGATAGATTTTTGATAGGCAATCGTATTTAGGCTTATGGAACCAAGGCGGGTAGATGGAATTAAGATACAGCTCAGCCATGATCGAATTGAATGGAGAAACATTGAAGATAGGAGCAGGAGTAGGCCATTCGGCCCCTCGAGCCTGCTCTGCCATTCAATTAGATCATGGCTGATCATCCAAATTCAGTACCCTGTTCCTGCCTTCTCTCCATATCCCTTGATCCCTTTAGCCTTAAGATATATATCCAACTCCTTCTTGAATATATTTAATGAATTGGCATCTACTGCCTTCTTTGGCAGAGAATTCCACAGGTTCACCACTCTCTGGGTGAAGAAATTCATCCTCATCTTGTTCTAAATGGCTTACCCCTTATCCTTAGACTGTGACCCCTGGTTTTGGACTCCCCGACCATCGGGAACATCCTTCCAGCATCTATGGTGTGGAGATGCCGGTGTTGGACTGGGGTGGACAAATGTAAGAAACCACACAACACCAGGTTATAGTCCAACAGCTTTATTTGAAATCACAAGCTTTCGGAGCGCTGCTCCTTCGTCAGGTGAAGTGACTTCACTTGCTGTTGGACTATAACCTGGTGTTGTGTGATTTCTTACATCTTCCAGCATCTAGTCTGTCTAGCCCTGTTAGAATTTTATTAGTTTCAATGAGATCCCCTCTCATTCATCTAAACTCCAGCGAGTACAAGCCCAATCGACCCAACCTTTCCTCATACATCATTCCTGCCATCCCAAGTATCAGCCTGGTGAATCTTCCCTGCACTCCTTCCATGGCAAGTACACCCATAAGGCGACCAAAACTGCACACAATACTCAAGGTGTGGCCTCACCAAGGCCCTGTACAACTGCAGCATGACATCCTTGTTCCTGTACTCAAACCTTCTCGCTACGAAGCCAACATACCATTTGCCTTCTTAACCGCCTGCTGCACCTGCATGCTTACTTTCAGCGACTGGTGCACAAGGACGCCCAGGTCTCGTAGCACATCCCCTTCTCCCAATCTATTGCCATTTAGATAGTAATCTGCCTTCCTGTTTTTGACTCCAAAGTGCATAACCGCGCAATTATCCATGATATATTGCATCTGCCATGCTTCTGCCCAATCATCCAACCTGTCCAAATCATCCTGGAGTTTCTCGGCATTCTGCTCACAGCACACATGCCCACCCAGCTTTGTGTTGTCTGCAAACTTCGAGATATTACATCTAGTTCCCTCGTCCAGATCATTAATATATATTGTGAATAGCTGGGGTTCAAGGACTGATCCCTACAGTACCCCACTAGTCACTGCCTGCCACTTGGAAAAAGAGCCATTTATTCCGACTCTTTGCTTTCTGTCTGCCAACCAGGTCTCTATCCAAGTCAATACCTTGCCCCCAATCCCATGTGCCTTAAAATAACACGCTAATCTCTTATGCGGGAACTTATCGAAAGCCTTTTGAAAATCCAAATAAACCACATCCACTGGTTCTCCCTTATCTATTTTACCAGTTACATCCTCAAAAAATTCCAGTAGATTAGGCAAGCACGATTTACCTTTTGTAAAGCCATATTGACTTTGTTCGATCCGGTCACTTTGTTCCAAGTGCTCTGCTATTACATCGTTTATAATGGACTCTAGCATTTTCCCCACTACCGATGTCAGGCTTGCCGGTCTGTAATTCCCCGTTTTCTCTCTACCACCCTTTTTGAACAGTGGGGTAACACTAGCTACCCGCCAATCCATGGGTACTGTTCCAGAGTCTATCGAATTTTGGAAGATGACCAGCAATGCATCTACTATTTATAGGTCCACTTCCTTAAGTACCCTAGGATGTAGATTATCAGGCACTGGGGATTTATCGCCCCTCAACTCCATCAATTACCCTAACACCATTTCCCTACAAATACTGATTTCTATCAGTTCTTCCCTTTCATTAGACCCTATGTTCCCTGACATCTTTATTATTTGTGTCCTCCATTGTGAAGACACAACCAAAGTATGTATTTAATTGGTCTGCCTTTTCTTTGTTCCCTATGATAAATTCCCCTGATTCTGACTGCAAGGGACCTACGCTTGACTTCACCAATCTTTTTCACTTCACTTTTACAGTCAGTTTTTATGTTCCCTGAAAACTTACTCTCACACTCTATTTTCCCCCTCTTTATGAATCCCATTGTCCTCCTTTGTTGGATGCTAAACTGCTCCCAATCCTCAGGTTTACTGCTTTTTCTGGCCAATTTATAAGTCCTCTCCTTGAATCTTATGCTATCCCTAATTTCCATTGTTAACCACGGTTGAATCACCTTTTTTGTTTTATTTTTATACCAAACTGAGATGAACAAATTTTGTATTTCGTCCATGCGATCTTTGAATGTTTGCCATTGCCCATCCACCGTCAACCCTTTGAGTGGCATTCCCCAATCAATCCTACCCAACTCGCACCTCATACCATCGTAGTCTCCTTTATTTTAATTCAGGACCCTAGTCTCTGAGTCAACTATTTCACTCTCCATCTTAATGAAGAATTCTATCATATTATGATCGCTCCAACCCAAGGGGCCTCGCACAACAAGATTGCTAATTAATCCTTTCTCATTACATAATACCGAGTCTAATATTGCCTGATCTCTAGTTGGTTCCTCGACATATTGGTCCAGGAAACCATCCTGTATACACTCTAGGAATTTCTCCTCCACAGTATTGTTACTAATTTGGTTAGCCCAATCTATATGTAGATTAAAGTCACCCATGATAGCTGCTGTGCCCTTATTGCACGCTTCTCTAATTTCCCATTTAATGCCATCCCTGACATCCGCATTACTGTTTGGAGGTCTATATACCACTCCCACTAACGTTTTCTGCCCCTTGGTATTTCTCAGTTCTACCCATACAGATTCCACATCATCAGAGCTAATATCCTTCCTTTCAATTGTGTTAATCCCCTCTTTAACCAGCAATGCTACCCCTCCTCCTTTTCCTTTCTGCCTATCTTTCCTGAATATTGAATACCCCTGGATGTTGAGTTCCCAGCCTTGGCCACCCTGGAGCCATATTTCCGTAATCCCAATCATATCATATTCGTTTACCTCTATTTGCGCAGCTAATTCATCCACCTTATTATGAATGCTCCTCGGATTAAGACACAAAGCCTTCAGGCTTGTTTTTTTAATGCTCCTAGATCTTTTAGAATTATTATTTACTGTGGCCATGTTTGATTTAAACCCTTGATTTCTCTGCCTGTCACTTTTGTTTTTCTCCTTCCTGTCTTTTGCTTTTATCCTTGTTTCCCTTTCCTCTGTTTCCCCGCTCAGGTTCCCAACCCCCTGCCATTTTAGTTTAATCCCTCCCCCAGAGCACTAGCAAACAAACCCCCTAGGACATCGTCTGGTTTGCACGTGGGAGGAACAAGCTCGAACGAATGAGTGGCCTACTCCTGTTCCTATGTTACTATATTCCTATGCATCTATTTATAAACCAATGGTCTCGTATACCTTTCTAAGTACTTTATCATCCTATCCTGCCACCTTCAAGGATTTCTCTATGTGTACCCCTATGTTTTTCTATTCCTGCAACCCCTTTATAATTGTACCATTTAGTTTATATTGCCTCATTCTTCCTTCCAAATTGTATCATTTCACCCTTCTCTGCGTAAAATTTCACCTGCCATTCTGCCTGCCCACTTCAACAGACGGTCTATTTCCTCCTGAAAACTTCTGCTATCCTCCTCACGGTTTACAACTTTTCCGAGATTCGTGTCATCTACAAACTTTTAAATTATGCACTGTATACACCAGTCCAAGTCACTAATATATATCAACAAGAGCAGTGGGCCAAATACCGAACCCTGGAGTCACCACTATATATTTCCCTCCAGAGTGAAAAATATCGGTTCACAACTACTTTCTGTTTCTGTCCCTTCTTTAATTTAGTATCCACGCTGCCACTACTCCTTTGATATCATTGGTTCCAATTTTGGTAACCAATCTATTATGAGGTAATTGATCAAAAGCCTTCTGAAAGTCCACATACAGAACATCAACTGCACTACCTCCATCAACCCTGTCCTATTTCATTGATTAGCTCAATCACGTCAGCCAGAATTGATTTGCCTTTAAAAAAGCCAATTTTGGCTATCGCTATTTTTAAAAATTCGGTTATTTGATGTGGGCATCGCTGGCAAAGGCCAGCATTTATTGCCCATCCCTAATTGTCCTTGAGAATTTGGTGGTGGTGAGCCGCCTTCTTGAACCACTGCAGTCCATGTGGTGAAGGTATTCCCACAGTGCTGTGACGTAAGAGTTCCAGGATTTTGACCAAGCGATCGGCGGTATACTTCGAAGTCAGCATGATTTTGGAGGGGAACGTGGAGATGGTGGTGTTCCCATGCGAATGCAGCCCTGGTAACCAGTGACTGTTGTGTAGAAACTCCACCAAATCTGTTGATCCAGGTCGAATTAGTGAGCATTTAGCGATAAAGAGGATGATGAGGGGAGACTGGAACAGATTAGCTGTAGAAAAGTCGCATACGACAATTTTACGAACAATGACGGACAGATATATGCCTTATGGTTCATCCAGAATTTCCCAGGCAATTGCGATATTTTGGCATACTTTGTTATAGCAATCCGAAAAAAAACCATGTGATTTCCTGGGTGAGGTGAAAAAAAACAGGCCAATTGGGGGATTAAAATACAAGAAATTCCTCTCCGAAACCATCTAGGCATTTGAAACTAGTCCCGCAGATCACCCTTGCACAGTATCCCAGGAAGGTCCTACCTATTGTATGAGGTGATATCCGCCCCAAGCAGGAACAGGTCCAGCTCTCACCTGAAATAATGTAGCGAATCAGCACCCACCACCAGAGAAGGTATCCTGATCCAGAGTTCGACTATTCTAGAAACATAGAAACATAGAAAAATAGGAGCAGGAGTAGGCCATTCGGCTTTTCGAGCCAGCTCCACCATTCAATATGATCATGGCTGATCCTCTATCTCAATTCCATACCCCTTGATTCCTTTTGTTTCTAGAAATCTATCTCTTTCTTAAATGTACTCAGTGGCTTGGCCTCCACAGCCTTCTGTGGTAGAGAATTCCAGAGGTTAACCACCCTCTGAGTGAAGAACCTTCTCCTCCTCTCAGTCCTAAATGTCCTACCCCTTATCCTGACACTTTGATGCCTCGTTCTAGATCCCCCAGCCGGTGTAATCATCTTCCCTGCCTCCAGTCTGTTTGGCGCGGTCAAAATTTTAAATGTTTCAATGAGATCCCCTCTCATTCTTCTAAACTCTAGTGAATACAGGCCTATTCGTCCCAATCTCTCCTCTATGGCAAGTATATCCTTTCTTATGTAAGGAGACCAAAACTGCACACAGTACTCCAGGTGTAGCCTCACCAAGGCCCTGTACAATTGTAATGAGACATCCTTGCTCCTGTACTCAAATCCACTTGAAATAAAGGCCAGCATACGATTTCCCTTCCTGAATGCTTGCTGCACCTTCATGTTTGCTTTCACTGCCTAGTGTACAAGAACTCCCAGGTCCCTTTGTACGTCAGCATTTCCCAATGTATCAACATTTAAATTATGCTCTGCCTTTCTGTTCTTCCTACTTCACCTTTATTCGCCTTATACTACATCTGCCATGTATTTGCCCACTTACTCAAGTAGTCTAAATCGCCTTGAAGCCTCTTTTCATCCTCCTCGCAACTCACAATCCCACCTATTTTCGTGTCTTCGGCAAACTTGGACATGTTACATTTGGTTCCCTCATCCAGATCATTGATATATATTGTGAATAGCTGGGGCACAAGCACTGATCCCTGTGGTACCCCACTAGTCACCGCCTGCCACCCCGAAAAAGACCCATCTATTCTACTCTCTGTTTCCTGTCTGTTAACCAATTTTCAATCCATGCCAGTATATAACCCCCAATCCCATGAGTTTTAATATTGCACACTAACCTCTTATGTGGGACATTATCAAAGGCCTTCTGAAAATCCAAATACACCATATCCACTGGTTCTCCCTTATCTATTATACCAGGTAATTCCTCAAAAAACTCCAGTAGGTTTGTCAAACACGATTTCCCTTTCATAAATCCATGTTGACTTTGTCTAATCCCGTTGATATTTTCTAAATATCCTGTTATCACATCCTTTATAATAGACTCTAGCATTTTCCCTACTACTGATGTTAGGCTATCCGGTCTGTAGTTCACTGTTTTCCCTCTCCCTCCTTTTTTAAACAGTGGGTTTACATTTGCCACCCTCCAATCTGCAGGAACTGTTCCAGAATCTAAAGAATTTTGGAAGATGACAACTAATGCATCCACTATTTCAATGGCTATCTCTTTAATACTCTGGGATGCAGATTATCAGATCCTGGGGATTCTTTGGGAAAAGAACCACCTGCTGTCATCTAACTTAAATATGGCCTTGTGCAACTTCAAATTGTGACCCCTGGCCCGCCCTAAGCTATGTAACTGGAACAAGCTCTCAACTGGAACACAATATATTCCCTTCATCATCTTATAAACCTCAATCAGATCACCACTAAGTCTTTGCTTCTCTAATGTGTAGAGTCCAAACTCTTAGCCTATCTTGATAACTAAGTTGCTTTATATTTTGAATTAGTCTAATGTCCCTCCTCTGCAACAGTTTCAAAGCCTCAATATCACCCACCATGTGAGGTGACCAAAACTGGACACAGTATTTCAAGTGACGCCTTTACCAGGGTCTTGTACTAGGACAAAATAGGTCATCTTATAGCCAACTCTCCTATGAATGCACCCCAACACCCTCTTTGTTCAAGCTATCGCTACATGGCATTACTCCTGTACCTTTAGAAATATATGCACTAGAATGCCCGGATCTTCCTTTCTCCCCCTTCTTTAATGCTTCTCCATGAAGGGTGTATGGATGTTGAGCATTCGCCCTGCCGACAGGCAAAACATGGCACTTATCCAAGCTAAACATCATCTGCCCAATCTCCCAACACATTAAGATACAGTTTTGTTGAGGAGTGACTATTCAGGTTGATGGGATGTCGGACATGAGGGGTATGTGGGTTATCAGAAGGTAATATGTCTCACAGGAGGCTTCAGACTTTTAGTATAAGATGAAATGTAGCAGCCTGGATAGAATGTGGATTGTTTAGATTCCTTCATTTGTGTTCACAGATCCAAACTCTACAATCATTGAATTCTTGACAAAGTGCGACGATTACCAGCTGTTCCAGTTGACGAAATTCTACCGGGACAGACTGGAACAGGCGATTGAAGGAGGGGTGGACGGAGTCAGCTCGTTGTTAACAGACGAGAGGCTTTTCAGTGGACAAGAACATCGGGTAAGTGGCAGGGACAAAGAATGTGTTTGGATTATTTAAACATCATAGAACTGACAGGAAATCAGGTCTTAGAATGTTACTGAAGTGAAACAGGCCAAATAGAAAAGAAATAGGTAAAACTGAAAATATTGTGAATCTGAAACAATGATACGAAGAGGTGAAAATACCCAGCGGATCGTCCGTATCTGTACAAAGGACAGGTGAGCGGTTCCGGTATAACACTTGAAAACAAAGGGAAACTGTTTTAATGGGACAGGGAAAAGGAGAGACCAGAGGCAACAGGCAGGGATTAAAGGGAAGGTCATGAGTTTACTGACCAGGAAACTACTTAAAGGAAATTAAGGAACTGAGAGACGAGAAAAATCACCTGCTGAGTAAATGAGAGGCATTTCAAGAACAAAAACAACATGGTAAAATGGTTAAAACGTATCAGGCCCAAACAGGAAAACTAACCACCCAAAAATAAGGATTGAAAACCCGAGGCTCAGCAGGTTTTTCCTCCCCCTTCTTCACCATGGGTCAATTCCAATTCTGGCAGAAGTGCAATGCGGGCGGTAGAACCTGTCGTGGAGCGTCACTCCCCGGGACAGCACTTCAGGAAATTAAAGCAAGCAGCCTGTAATGTTCTGGCAGTTACCTTCAATGGAATAGAACTAAGTTGAAATGATAATCGGGCAGGGTGTATAATGGACGGTTGACCTGCTGCCAACTTTCCCAGTTGATAATCCCGGCAATTTACTCTCATCCCAATCTCCTGCTCTCTACCCATTACCGTTAATATCCCACCTAGTCAAATTTCCACCACCTGTTCACTACCCATTACTGTTAATAAGCCACCAATCTAATCCCAACCTCCTACTCACTACCCGTTACAGTTAATATCCCAACTAGCGTGATCCCAACCTCCTGCTCACTACCGAGTACCATTAATATCCCACCTAGTCAAAACCCAACCTCCAACTTACTACCCATTATCGTTAATATCCCACCTAGTCAAATCCCAGCCTCCAACTTACTACCCATTATCGTTAATATCCCACCTAGTCAAATGCCAACCTCCTGCTGACCGCATTATGGCTAATATCCCAACCAGTCAAGGTGCAATCTTCTGTTCACTTCTGTTCCATCCACGCAGCAATAGAAATATAATTTATCGAAAAAATGTCGACTTGCTTCCACAATAATTCGTGGGATTGAATTATGCGTTCTAGCCACATCGTGTGTAAATTCATTTATCAACCTTCACCTCGAATTCTTCGAATTAACCTAAATATGTGTCCTCTCGCCAATCAGTGGAAAGTATCAGTAGCTATTTATTTGATCATATCCACATCGCTGGTAATATCCTAGTGCAACTGCACGCCAGATTGTCCATTGCTTTTATATTCTACTAGCTGGGGGAGCCCGGCGGCGCCGAGGCTTTCTCGAGGGCATGTTGTTGTTGGAAGAGAGAGAGGGAGCGACTGGGGGGAAGAGAGAGAGGGAAGGAGAGAGAGAGAGAGGGAATGAGAGAGAGGGAAGGAGAGAGAGAGGGAAGGAGAGAGAGAGAGAGGGAAGGAGAGAGAGAGAGAGGGGGAGGAGAGAGAGAGAGAGGGGGAAGGAGAGAGAGAGAGATGGAAGGAAAGAGAGAGAGATGGAAGGAGAGAGAGAGAGAGGGAAGGAGAGAGAGGGAAGGAGAAAGAGAGGGAAGGAGAGAGAGAGAGAGGGAAGGAGAGAGAGAGAGAGAGAGAGGGAAGGAGAGAGAGATTGGGAGTGTGAGTGAGAGAGAGATTGGGAGTGTGAGAGAGATTGGGAGTGAGAGAGAGAGAGATTGGGAGTGAGAGAGAGAGATTGGGCGTGAGAGAGAGAGAGATTGGGAGTGAGAGAGAGAGAGATTGGGAGTGTGAGAGAGATTGGGAGTGAGAGAGAGAGAGAGATTGGGAGTGAGAGAGAGATTGGGTGTGTGAGAGAGAGAGAGAGATTGGGAGTGAGAGAGAGAGAGAGATTGAGAGTGTGAGAGAGAGAGATTGGGAATGTGAGAGAGAGAGAGAGACTGGGAGTGTGAGAGAGAGAGATTGGGTGTGTGAGAGAGAGAGAGATTGGGAGTGTGAGAGAGAGAGAGATTGGGAGTGTGAGAGAGAGATTGGGAGTGTGTGAGAGAGAGAGATTGGGAGTGTGTGAGAGAGAGAGATTGGGAGTGTGAGAGAGAGAGATTGGGTGTGTGAGAGAGAGAGATTGGGAGTGTGAGAGAGAGAGACTGGGAGTGTGAGAGAGAGATTGGGAGTGTGAGAGAGAGAGATTGGGAGTGAGAGAGAGAGAGAGAGATTGGGAGTGTGTGAGAGAGAGAGATTGGGAGTGTGTGAGAGAGAGAGATTGGGAGTGTGAGAGAGAGAGATTGGGAGTGTGAGAGAGAGATTGGGTGTGTGAGAGAGAGAGAGATTGGGAGTGTGTGAGAGAGAGAGACTGGGAGTGTGAGAGAGATTGGGAGTGTGAGAGAGAGATTGGGAGTGTGTGAGAGAGAGAGATTGGGAGTGTGAGAGAAAGAGAGATTGGGAGTGTGTGAGAGAGAGAGATTGGGAGTGTGTGAGAGAGAGAGATTGGGAGTGTGTGTGAGAGAGAGATTGGGAGTGTGTGAGAGAGAGAGATTGGGAGTGTGAGAGAGAGAGAGATTGGGAGTGAGAGAGAGAGAGATTGGGAGTGAGAGAGAGATTGGGAGTGTGAGAGAGAGAGAGATTGAGTGTGTGAGAGAGAGAGATTGGGAGTGTGAGAGAGAGAGAGATTGGGAGTGTGAGGGAGAGAGAGATTGGGAGTGTGAGGGAGAGAGAGATTGGGAGTGTGAGAGAGAGAGAGATTGGGAGTGTGAGAGAGAGAGAGATTGGGAGTGTGAGAGAGAGAGACTGGGAGTGTGAGAGAGAGATTGGGAGTGTGAGAGAGAGAGATTGGGAGTGAGAGGAGAGAGAGAGATTGGGAGTGTGTGAGAGAGAGAGATTGGGAGTGTGTGAGAGAGAGAGATTGGGAGTGTGAGAGAGATTGGGAGTGTGAGAGAGAGATTGGGTGTGTGAGAGAGAGAGAGATTGGGAGTGTGTGAGGGAGAGAGACTGGGAGTGTGAGAGAGATTGGGAGTGTGAGAGAGAGATTGGGAGTGTGTGAGAGAGAGAGATTGGGAGTGTGAGAGAAAGAGAGATTGGGAGTGTGTGAGAGAGAGAGATTGGGAGTGTGTGAGAGAGAGAGATTGGGAGTGTGTGTGAGAGAGAGATTGGGAGTGTGTGAGAGAGAGAGATTGGGAGTGTGAGAGAGAGAGAGATTGGGAGTGAGAGAGAGAGAGATTGGGAGTGAGAGAGAGATTGGGAGTGTGAGAGAGAGAGAGATTGAGTGTGTGAGAGAGAGAGATTGGGAGTGTGAGAGAGAGAGAGATTGGGAGTGTGAGGGAGAGAGAGATTGGGAGTGTGAGGGAGAGAGAGATTGGGAGTGTGAGAGAGAGAGAGATTGGGAGTGTGAGAGAGAGAGAGATTGGGAGTGTGAGAGAGAGATTGGGAGTGTGAGAGAGAGAGAGATTGGAGTGTGAGAGACAGAGAGAGATTGGGAGTGTGTGAGAGAGAGAGATTGGGAGTGTGAGAGAGAGAGAGATTGGGAGTGTGAGAGAGAGAGAGATTGGGAGTGTGAGAGAGAGGCGGGAGTGAGAGAGAGAGAGATTGGGAAGTGTGAGAGAGAGAGATTGGGAGTGTGAGAGAGAGAGATTGGGAGTGAGAGAGAGAGGATTGGAGTGTGAGAGAGAGAGCTTGGGAGGAGTGAGAGAGAGATTGGATTGTGAGAGAGAGAGAGATTGGGAGTTTGAGTGAGAGAGCTGGGAGTGTGAGAGAGAGTGGGAGTGTGAGAGAGAGATTGGGAGTGTGTGAGAGAGAGAGATTGGAGTGAGAGAGAGAGACTGGAGTGTCGAAGAGAGAGAGAGATTGGGAGTGTGAGAGAAGAGAGAGAGACTGGGGGGGGAGATAGAGAGAGAGGGAGAGAAATTGGGAGTGAGAGAGAGAGAGATTGGGAGTGTGAGAGACAGAGATTGGGAGTGTGAGAGAGAGAGACTGGGGAGAGAGAGAGAGAATGGGGAGATAGAGAGAGAGAGCGACTGAGGGGGAGAGATGAGAGCGACTGAGGGGTGAGAGAGAGAGAGATGTGGAGAGAGAGAGAGAGGAGAGACTGGGGAGATAGAGAGAGAGACTGAGGGGGGAGAGAGAGAGAGACTGAGGGGGGAGAGACAGAGCGACTGAGGGAGAGAGAGGGAGACTGGGGGAGAGAGAGAGAGATGGGGGAGAGAGAGAGACGGGGGAGAGAGAGGAGAGAGACTTTTTCGAGGGCATGTTGTTGTTGGAAGAGAGAGAGCGAAGTGGGGGGGGAAGAGAGAGAGAGAGAGAGCGAGTGGGGGGGGCGGTGCAGAGGCTTTTTGAGGGCATGTTGTTGGAAGAGAGAGAGGGAGCGACTGGGGGAGAAGAGGGAGAACGACTGGGGGGGGGAAGCGAAGAGAACGACTGGGGGGGGAAGCGAAGAGAGCGACTGGGGGGAAGAGAGAGAGTGACTGGGGGGGAGAGAGAGAGCGACTGGGGGGGAAGAGAGAGCGACTGGGGGGGAAGAGAGAGAGCGACTGGGGGGGGAAGAGAGAGAGCGACGGGGGGGGGAAGAGAGAGAGCGACCGGGGGGGGGGAAGAGAGAGAGCGACGGGGGGGGGGAAAGAGAGAGCGCGACGGGGGGGGAAGAGAGAGAGCGACGGGGGGGGAAGAGAGAGCGCGACGGGGGGGAAGAGAGAGAGCGCGACGGGGGGGAAGAGAGAGAGCGCGACGGGGGAAGAGAGAGAGCGCAACGGGGGGGAAGAGAGAGAGCGCGACGGGGGGAAGAGAGAGAGCGCGACGGGGTAGAGAGAGGAGCGCGACGGGGGAAGAGAGAGAGCGCGACAGGGGGAAGCGAGAGAGCGCGACGGGGGGAAGAGAAGAGCGTGATGGGGGGAAGAGAGAGAGCGCGAC